>NC_086236.1:46380416-46980416 GCF_036321145.2 Pelmatolapia mariae | reverse complement strand
GTGACCATTCATCAGTTGTTTTTGAAGGACTCTTGATGGGTGAAGGCCTTTGTGACAGGGCAACATAACAAGAGTAATGTGGAATGTGAAAAGGATAATATGGATGCATGAGAGGGGGCTGCTCTGTATTTGTGTGTGCCTAAGCACATCAGCAAGAATGACGTCATTGTGTATGTATGTGCTAATGAGAGATAACAAAGCAGCTGGACTGTCTTCGTCAGCACTCACTTTCCTGTACTGAACTAAAATGTGGAAGAGTGTGTATCAATGTTGACAACCACACGCTGCGGTCGTGTTTCTTATGTCTAATGCCTTTTAAGACAAGGTCAGCTAGGCACACTTTATTTGGTAAAAGCAAACCACTGGAGATCATGCAACCTCCCTCTGCTAGTCTTTGCAGTTTTAGGTTTTTGAGCCAGCTGGCATGTGATCAATCAGGGAAAAACTACTGTTTTTATTACTGCATTAATCCAAGACAGTAACAATAGAAACAAATCAGATGGTCATTGTCCTCTTTAGCCCAGATAATGCATACTCTGGGTTTCTCTGTGACTCCTTATTTCCTCACTCACAGTTACTATCAAAACACACATTATTTGTACAGGTTTAAATCATTAGAAACCAGGTTAGGCATCAGCAGAAAACCCAATAAATATCTTTAACATGAGCTCTTTTATGACATTTCTGTCATCACTGTAAGGACAAGATAGATAATGTCACAGAATATTCTCTTAATAATTTACATACTTTAAAACATAGTGATTAAATGCTGGTAGTCACAATTTTTAATATAACATACAGCGCAAGTCTTTTTAACTATGACAGCATAATTCCAAGTAACTGAATCACAGGTGAAGAAGTAAACAGTCTAATCAGTTTGATCAATATTTTATATTTAGCTGCCGTCACCCGTAGTATGTCCCTGTCAGGTTTCAGATGAACAAATAGATTTAAATCTCTAATCTAATAAACTGCAATATTCTAGCTTTATGATCCATTAAAACTGGGATGCAATCATTTTAATTTGTGGTTGTACTAGATAAAAATGTAAGCTCAGACACCATGCTGAATTATGGCCATGTTTTCTCTCCCATTACACACTAACTCACACATTAACTCAAGAGCTGACTGTGCTAACTCTGCGTAGTTCTGATCTGTTTTAGGACCAAAGGTTTCCCAACTCAGGGTTAATCAACTCAAGAGTTTGGGCTTAGGCTCAGAGTTTGTTAAGCCTGCTTCCTGGAACAGACCCTGGTTTCATACATAAGATGTTTTGACAGCAAAGTGCAAACAGATCTTGTCATACATAGGCCGCATAGCAGGGGCACATATTCCCCTAATCCTGGCCCCTAACTAATACTAACACAGCCTTCAGGGTCAGTGCGTTTGAAAGAATGCTTACTGTGCCATCTTACAATACTTTAGCCACGATAACCGTATAATCATATCACAGCTGCCGAGAGTTCAATTAAATGAATTTTATTTATATGGCGAAAAATTGCAAGTCATGTCAGGACAGGACCTTATGTTATTTTAGGAAGAAATCCATTGATTCTATTTGAGTTTGCATTCAAAGAGGATAAATGATTTGATCTTAGACGTAACAGTAACAAATCTGTGATAGAAGCAGGCTCAGAGAGGGCAGCCGTTTAACTTAAACAGATGAGGTGAGGGGACAGTTAACAGCCTTCCCTTTGAACGCAAACTCTGAACTGGACACAGGAAAAGGGTGTAATAGCTGGAGACTATAAACTTAAAATGCAGACAGCTAAGTTCTGGAGTTTAATTCTGTGTTTGCATTTTTTTTTTACTTTTTCATATACACATTTTTTTCCACTTGTAAATGATGTAAATGTACTACTGACGATGGTGCAAATGTCAGACACATTTAGACTGAGATTAAATCAAGTTTTCTGTTACATGCTTTGGACATCTACGTCAAAGCCTTTCTGAACAAGTTTGTAAAATGTATACTGTCCTGCTAGAGCCAGACACCGGCTTATATTGGCCATAGCACACCTCAATAAAATTGACAGCTCCAAAGGAAAGTTAATGACAGATGTATAGTATACTGGATGATGTATTTGCTTTGGCACTAGTATAACATTTTTCTTTTCCTTCTTTGCTCAACTTTTTTTTTTGTTTCTTTAGAGCATGTGGAGTGACACAGTGGTGCCATACAGCACCCAGGATATAGAAATAAACACATTTTCCTTCTTTTATTTTGCTTTGTTTTGCTTGCCTGTTCTTGAATAGATCTTGCATGTCTTTTGAGAGAGAAATGAAGAGAAACACACAAAAAAATCCATGCAGGAACTCCACACATATCCAATAGCAAACAAGAAACTGCTGGGTATGTACATGCATACATGCCAAAAACCAAATTTATGGGCACTGCAGGGCCATTAACACGGAGCTGGTCCACTGAGTACTACAAGCAGAACTGCGAATTAAATTCGCTATATCATTTGGTGACAGAAGTCCAAAAATGTTTATTACAATTAAATATATAAGCGGAAAAAAGACATTAAAACTGAAAGATAAACTAGCTGTAGGTAATATATTTTAAAACATTTGAATTTAGAGACAGCCTGCTTACACGACCACGCTTTCACTTCTGCTCTTTTAATATTTCTGTCCTCTGAGCTGTTGTGTAGTCCTCCTGCAAGGTGAGGGTGGTGCTAAGGACATGCCAAATAGATTTCATGCTGTACTGCATTTTGGAAATATGACCCCACAGCTAATACATTGTTAATGCTGTACAACTTAAACACACACCTAATACTCATATAAGACTGATGTTACCTTATTTTGACTGTCTCTGTAAACCTCTCACCAAAGTTTCTCACTTCTCTTTATCACCTCTCTTACTCTCTACTTCAGATGTCCTAACTCTTCGTGTACACACAGCAAAAAAATGTGTTTATTCAAGACGTATCTCCTTTTTACGGGCAGTGAAGCAGAGAGCTCAGAATTTCTCTCAATTTCTCTGTCACACGAGGCAACGCAGACACGGCTTTCATCCCAAACCACAATAACAGATTGCCTATCACTGCTGGAAAAAAAAATACAAGGTTGTGTTTCTCTGAACCCGATGTTCCAAAACATAATTCAATTAAGTCTGTCTCTCGTAAAGACATACACAGATTGTTGACTGTCGAGCTGGAAAATAAAAAAACAAAGCTGTAACTTCCCTCCATGCTGGAGTCATTAACTGATCAAAGAGCATCTAATTCTCCTATAGCAGAGAATCGTTTTACATTCATCTGGAAATGTGACACCAATCCCAGAGTGTCACTTTTATTGCTGTATATAAATGACAAATATAAAATAATATAATAAAATAGCTGTTGCAACTACAGTTGGACGCTGACAGCCAGCTTTAATTCCTACTTTTCATTAAAAAGAATAATCAAAAACATACATTTGCACTTTAATTAACCAGCCATCACTGACTATACCAGTGTTGCTTAGTTCCCTAACAGCTTTACTGAAACTTTGGTCTCTTGTCTATTATAATCTTTGCAGGACAATGAGTGTACTCGTCCAAAGTTCATATAAAAGAGACACCTCTCTGCAATGGAACTCCATATCCCGAATGAACTTTTTAAGCTCACAGTAATGACTCATTAAAAATGTTGCATAATCAATATATTGAGCTCATAGCATAGCTCTGAAACAGCTCTTCATTATTCAGATCAAATAATATATAAGTAATACAAACTAGTTTAGATAAAACTCATCCTGATTACATACAATTCAGTTTTAAGGCCTCTATTAAAAAGGAAAAACAAGGGACAGGGCTTCAGTTAAATGTTATATGCATCTACTCATTCTCTGATCAGTCACTGGGGATAGACACAGAGGGTGTAAACTGGTGCTAGCTTTTCAACATTCTGACCTTTCATTTGAAGAATGCTTTATTTCCATAGTCAACAATCAAGAGAGTCTGACCCTCCTAATTTTGTCATTGATGTTAATCAAAACTATGTTGCTTGTATGATTTAAATGGCCACACATAATGATCTCTGGTCTCTGATGTCTATTTAAAGCCACTTAGCTTCATTATAACAATCTCATCATTCTTATAGCTTATACTGCAATGCCAGTGTCAATTACTGTGTCTTGTAAGTCATAATTAGTTGACTACCTAAGCCTGTTTGGCGCATAGGGAAGTCTATAATGAGGACAGCTGTCACAGAGAGCTGTCCTGAGATGACCTGTGTCCTGTAAAAACTGCCTATGACTCTCAGGAAGAATGCACGGAACGCTGACTCTGTTAAATTTACGGAAAAGGTCAGAAAGTTTGCAGCCATCTGAGAAAAAACCCCCGGAGTGCAGCTTTGATAGTAACTGTAAAAAAAGCAAAAAAGAAAAAAAAAAGAAGAAAAAAAAGAAGAAGATGTTTTTCATTGGTTAGTCATTGTTTGGTTGTGTAACAAAGTCCCAGAAAAACTCTCCAATGTTTGTTACAAAGTCAATGACTGAAAGAAAGAATCTCGGGTTCTTAAAAAGAAATTCATTAACTTCTGAATTCTATTTTAATAGTCATTAGAGCTGGGCGATATAAGATTTTTTCATATCACGATATGTTTTTTTCATTTCAGGCGATAACGATATATATCACGATATAAGCTAAATAAATATATTTGTAAAATTTAAATGTGCCGTTGCTCACAAGTAAAATGTGAAATAATCAGCAGCTTGTTTTGATTTAAATATTTATTTCCCATAATAAGTTGAACAGGGTAGATGTACTTAAGGAACATGAGACTTTTTCAGATAAATAAAGGCAAATATTGCAAACTACACAAAAGGCAGCCGCTAAAGCGTTTAAGTTTCAAAATAGAACAAACAAAACAGACTACTAAATTGTCAATTCCACTTAGAAACAAAATATTAATTCTAAAAATAAATCTTAGTTTGTTTTACAGAAGAACAGACAAAATTGACTAACTTTTGTCAATATCAAATAAACTGAGAACTAAAAGGAAATTTTCAATCTCTCCTTGTTGTATAGCTTTCTGAACTTTCTGAATCCTTTATCATCCGCAACTGAAAATAGTTGTGGATGATTACTATACCTTTCTAATGTGACATTGTTGTCCCTGGCTCTCTTTCTCTCTCTCTCCCTCCCGCTCTGTTCCTGTGCTACTGCGAGTGTAACTACCGCCCCTCCCCCCTCTTCCCAGCACAAAGCACAAGGCTCGCGTGCAGAGTGAAGCGGAAAAAAAGTGCGAGAGAGAGAGGGTGAGAGAAAGAAAGAAAAAAAACCCCACGGCTCGCGATAAGGAGCCGGCTGGCGTCGTTCACGTCAAAAATCCGGCTCTACGAGCCATTTCGTTCGGACCGACACATCACTACGAAATACCTTCGCACTACGGAACTTCTATGGCCCTTCCGTTCGACATTCTCTCCGGAACTGGAACCATCATCTCTTTTCTCTTCGGTAACCTGGTCACCCACGCTGTCGGTTGATTTTTCTCTAGTCGGCACACTCATTTCCTCCATTACCTGGGCAGCCCGGCTGGCTGCTTCCCAAACAACTACACATGTGCGGCTTGGCACTTGTGCTGTACGTAACAAGTCACGTGACGTGACGCTGCGGCTGTGATTGGTTCGGCTCTGCGCTACTTAATTTGGATTGGCTGTTCTTTTCTTTTTTTTTAAGAGAGCAAGGTCTATCACAATAGTTTATTTTTTCTATCGAGAAAAAGTTATTTCGCAATACATATCGTTCCCTTTCAGTCGATTCACTCGGTACAACACATAAGTATGGGATATCACGCCCTCGCGTGTCCTGGCTGAAGAAACCTTTATTCACGCCTTTAAGGCAGATGACGTGTGATGACACGCGCACGGCCCCGCCCGCACATATAGCCGCTGTCATCACAGTCATCCCTCAGTTCTTACGCTCTTCACCTCGCTGAGAACACCTCTGCTGAGTTGGGCTAGCTAGCTGCTGCTAGTTAGCTCCGTTGTCTGCCAACTTGAACTTAGCTTAACTGCCCCTGTTGGTGTTAGCCTCCACCGCCCAGTTGGTGCGTAGGCTGCCCGCGGAGCGCTATTTTCAAGTTTTTCTTGTGCAGCGTTTCGCTTTGCGTTTTGGAATGGACTCCAAACCGAAGCGAGCAAAGCAGAAATCTTCTGTTCGCCCCTGTCCTCAGGGATGCGGTTTCTCTTTGCACGACAGCGACCAGCACGATGCCTGCCCTGTCTGCCTGGGGATCGTCCACGCTAGGAGAGCGTTGACGGAGCCCGAAGCCTGTGCGTTTTGTCGCCAGCTCCGGCGCTCGACCCTGGAAAGACGGGTGACGTTTGTGGAAAGAGTGCTGGGACGCTCGGCTGTCGCACGGCATGACCCTCTCCTTTCTGAGTCTGGAGCCCCGGCTTCGTCCGAGTCCGAAGACGAGGATTTTCCGGTCGATGTCCCCGCGATTAGCTGGGCTGACCACATGGAATATGTTGACGGGTTAGCCGATGACGAGCCGGAACCATGCAGGAGCGCTGACGGGCTTCAGCCTGGGTTGAAGCCCGCCAGCGCTCCCCAGGAAGACGATGACGTGCTGGACATCGGCCTGGACATCCATGGTTTGTCGGAGGATGAGCAGGAGAGCTCATTGTCGGCCCAATGTGCCGCCGCTGCTGCGCCGGTCGGCCACGATGACACCTCTCTTTTCTCCCTGTTTCGCCGTGCTGCTGAGAAGCTGCAGGTGGACTGGCCCTCTCCTCCACCAGCTCGGAAGCCGTCGCGGTTCGCGGGTTTTTTCCTCCCACCGGAGCCCGCAACGGCCAAAAACTGCCTTCCCATGTTCCCAGACTTTCTCTGCGAGCTAACAGCGTCATGGGACAAACCTCTGTCTACCCGCGTCACTGTGCCCGGCTATGGACAGTACATGGAATTGGACGGCGCCGAGGGGGCTGGCTTAGCTAACCCACCCCCTATGGAGCCGTCTCTGGCTGCTTATCTGGCCCCGTCCCATAACCATGGTGTCGGTGGCCCCGCAACTCTGCCGTCCAAGCACTGAGAAGATTTATCGGGCTCAGGCCGGCACTGCTCGCGCCATGAGCTCCGTCACCATGCTCCAGACGTACCAGGCAATGTGCCTGGCGGAGCTTGGATCGCTGGTTCCTGATGACAGCCCGCTGGCACCTCTTCTTAACGAGGTCAGAGTCACCACGGATTACATCCTCCGTGCGTCTCGCTGTGCAGCGCTCTCCCTGGGCAGAGGGATGGCTTCGACAGTAGTGGCGCAGAGGCACCTGTGGCTGACCCTCTCCGACGTCCCGGATAGGGACAGAGCTGTGTATCTGGACGCACCAGTGTCTGCGGCTGGGTTATTTGGACATTCACTTGAAGCCATTCAGGCTAGATTCGATCTGAGGAAGAAGCAGACGGAAGCTCTGCGCGACATCATCCCCAGACGTCAGCTCCAGCCCAAGCCCGCAGCTAGCTCTCACAGGCCCGCCGCTCCTCTGACGACTGGCAAGAGACTGGCGCCCACTGCTGGAGTGGGTGTGCCGCCGGCGAGAGCACGTCCTCCGGCCCGAGCTCCACGCCAGTCGGCCTGGGGCAAAGGCCCACCCTCGGGCCCCCGGCGGGACCCGACGCCCAGGAGGAAGAAGCCTCAGCCCTCCTAGCTGTGGTTTCGAGTGGAGAAGGGGTCCAGCAGCAGGGAGACGCTGTTTTTACCCCTCTGTTGCCGCACAAGAGGTGCCGCTTAAGTTCTGTTCAGGTTGTCAGCCCCAGAAGGCGCTGCACTTTCCTATCACTGTCTCCCAAGCACAAAACCCCTGCACACAAATTGCCTCAGGTAACTCCCTGTTCAGGTGTGTTAAATGTTCAAGTGACCACATCGAGTGTTCCCGCTGTTTTTCATTGTTGTGCCCCAGAAAAGGTGCATCCAACAAAATGTATGAATGTACATGTTTCCATGTTACAATCAATAAAGAGTGTTGTTTATTCTCAAACAATCACAAATGCTCAGCCTGCAGGCAAAATGAGCCAGGTCAGGCAGGTGATGCAGTCCCCTGCAGACATACTGGGGGGCGACGACGCCCCGCCGACGGTGCTGCAGGTCAGCCGGCTGGCTGCTCACTTCCCTCAGTGGCGCGCTTGCGCCCCCTCTCCGTGGGTGCTGCAAACCGTTGCCATGGGTTACCGGTTGCAGTTCCGGGTCAAGCCGCCTCGTTTCCAAAGAGTCGTAAACACGATTGTCAACTCCGAGGCAGCCATGATACTCAGAGAGGAAATACAGGCGCTATTGCAGAAAAGAGCAATACGAGTGGTCCCCGCTTCGGAGACAGACAAAGGTTGGTACAGCCGTTATTTTGTCGTTCCGAAAAAAGGGGGAGGGCTTCGTCCCATCCTCGACCTGCGAGTCTTGAACACGTATCTACGAACGTACAGGTTCAAGATGCTAACACTCAGACAGCTCTTGAATGCAGTCGGCCCGGGAGATTGGTTTGCGACAATCGATCTAACAGATGCTTATTTTCATGTCGCTATACACCCGAAACACAGGCAGTTTCTGAGGTTTGCATTCGAGGGCGTAGCCTACGAATACCTAGTGCTGCCGTTCGGGCTGTCGCTCGCTCCCCGCACCTTTACGAAATGTGCCGAGGCAGCGCTAGCGCCCCTCAGAGAGAGAGGCATCCGCATCTTAGCCTACCTAGACGACTGGGCTCTCGTAGCTTGCTCCAGAGAGCAGGCGGAGACACAGCTGTCGCTGGTTCTGTCACACATTCAGACACTGGGGTTCTCTGTGAACTTTCAAAAGAGCTCGCTAATCCCGAGTCAACAGATTACTTTTCTCGGTCTGGAAATATGCTCTCTTTCCAGCCGCGCACGTTTGTCGGAGCACAGAGTGGCCGCGTTTCATCGCTGCCTCGCTCAGTTTCAGCTGGGACGCAGACTGCGTTTCCAGACGATATTGCGCTTGTTGGGCATGATGGCATCTATGATCGCCGTAGTGCCACTTGGACTGTTAAAAATGAGAGCGTTTCAACGCTGGACTCTCTCTCACCGTTTGTGTGCTTCGCGTCACCTCCGGAGGAGGCTGCCGGTAACCGCGTCTTGCATGCTAGCTCTCCGTCCTTGGAGGGATCCCAGGCTGCTGTATCAGGGCTCTCGGATTGGGAGGGTGTTGTTTCGCAAGGTGGTGTCCACAGATGCTTCCCTAAGAGGGTGGGGAGCGCTGTGCGAGGGTGCATCGGTGAGAGGGATCTGGTCCGCAGCTCAGCGCCAGCTGCACATCAACCACTTAGAGCTGTTAGCAGTGTTCTTAGCTCTAAAGCATTTCCGTCCAGTCCTGCAGGGCCAGCATGTCTTAGTCAGGACGGACAATTCAACAGTGGTGTCTTACATAAACAGGCAGGGAGGAACACGCTCTCTTCCCCTGTTGCAGCTGTTATGGTGCAGTGTTCATTTTCTGACTCTAAGAGCCACCCATGTCCCGGGCCACCTGAACCTGGGGCCGGACCTTCTCTCCAGGGGGGGTCCTCTGGTGAGAGAATGGAGGTTACACCCTTTAATAGTGGCTCAGATTTGGGATCTATTTGGCGAGGCGCAAATAGATCTTTTTGCTTCCAGGGTAAATACTCACTGCCCCCTGTACTTCTCCATAATCGACCACGATGCACCCTTGGGCTTGGACGCGCTAGCGCACCAATGGCCAGACGTGCTCCTGTATGCATTTCCCCCGGTGGAAATGATATCTCCAGTTCTAGAGAGGGTGCGTCGGCATTCCCTCTCTCTGATCCTGGTGGCCCCTTGGTGGCCCGCGAGGTCGTGGTATGCAGAGATAATCAGCCTGCTAGCAGCGAGTCCTTGGCAGCTTCCTCTCCGCAGGGATCTCCTCTCTCAGGCGGGAGGAGAAGTGTTTCATCCGCGCCCGGATCTGTGGCGCCTTCATGCTTACCTGCTGAGAGGTTAAACTTGGTTGCTAAGGGTTTGCCACATAGTGTGATAGCGACAATTCAGAGCGCTAGAGCCTCATCTACTAGAGGCTTGTACGCTTACAAATGGCGAGCCTTCGAGCGATGGTGCCAGGACCGCCACACTCTCCCATTTCAGTGCTCTATTGTGGATGTTTTGACATTCCTGCAGGAGCTGCTGGATAAAGGCCTTTCGTTTTCGACAATCAAGGTTTATTTAGCAGCTATATCTGCTTGTCATATTGGCTTTGACGGGGTGACACCAGGTGCACATCCCCTCGCCATACGTTTTCTGAAAGGGGTTCGCCGGCTGAGGCCCGTGCTTAAGTCCAGTGTCCCTGCTTGGGACTTGTCTTTGGTGCTGGAGGCCCTTTGTAGCCCCCCGTTTGAACCCATTGAGTCTGTGGATATGAAATTTCTTTCATATAAGACCGCATTACTTCTCGCTTTGGCTTCAGCGAAGCGAGTGGGTGACCTTCATGCGCTGTCTGTGCATCCCGCCTGCACACAGTTTTCTCCTGATGGCCACAAGGTCGTATTGCGTCCAAATGCTGCCTATTTTCCCAAGATCATGCCTGCATCTTATAGCTCAATGGAGTTTGAGCTGCTGAGCTTTTGCTCCCCTCCTTTTGAATCTGAGGAGCAGAGGAGGATGCATTCTCTTTGTCCAGTGCGTGTGCTACGCACCTACATTGAGCGCACTCAGAATGTGCGTTTATGTGACCAGCTGTTTGTCTGCTTCGCTAATCCAAATAGAGGTAGAGCTCTGTCCAAACAGAGGCTGTCCCACTGGATTATAGAAGCTATCTCACTGGCATACGGCACCAGAGGTCTTGCGTTGCCCCACGGGGTGGGAGCTCATTCCACCAGGGGGATGGCGACCTCATGGGCTCTTTTTAGAGGGGTGCCTGTAGCTGATATTTGTGCAGCAGCTAGTTGGGCATCGCCGCACACTTTTGTGCGGTTTTATCGGTTGGACGTTACAGCCCCTTCGGTGGCTCATGCTGTCCTTTCTGCTGGGTCTACCACTCACTAAGGATGTGGTGGTCCCATTCCGGTTCGGTGGCTGCTCTGCAGGGCGTGTATATATGTCCCATACTTATGTGTTGTACCGAGTGAATCGACTGAAAGGGAACGAATAGTTATGTCTATAACTTCTGTTCCCTGAAGGAGAGGAACGAGGTACAACACAGGGTGGCCCCACTGAGCAGTTTGGCTCGGTGAAGAGCGGCTATCGAACTGAGGGATGACTGTGATGACAGCGGCTATATGTGCGGGCGGGGCCGTGCGCGTGTCATCACACGTCATCTGCCTTAAAGGCGTGAATAAAGGTTTCTTCAGCCAGGACACGCGAGGGCGTGATATCCCATACTTATGTGTTGTACCTCGTTCCTCTCCTTCAGGGAACAGAAGTTATAGACATAACTATTCGTTATCATTCTATCGCCCAGCTCTAATAGTCATACATGCCCACAGTTTTTTAAACATTTTTTTTACTAGGCTAAAAGACACATTCCTATTTTGTGTTTTTATTTTACATAAAGACACAAGCTCTGTATAAAATGCACTGGCATTTTTTTTTTTTTAGATAATTTGTATTCTAAAAACATAGGTAGGAATAAATGATCAACATGCAAATATATGATAAATAAAAGTTTATCATCTATCCAGTTGTCCTCATCATCAAACATGCACGTTCACATGTTCTCATCCTGCAAAAAGGCCTAAGCTGTGGTAGAGTCATAGAGTCAACTGTGCTGCAGAACTGAGAAGATATTTTCACAGCATGTCTGAGTAAGCAAAATATAACAAAAAAATAAAACAAAATAAAAATGAAAATAAATAAATATATAAAAAATCCCCACATTTGACAACTGTTTACTTCTGCATTATCCAAAGCTATTTGGGCCATTTGCTTAACAAATAAAATTTATGGTGTGACATCTGTTTTCACTGGAGCTTGAACTTTTAGAAGATGGAGAGCTCATCTACAGAACTAAAAGTTTGCAAGTCCCCCCCCCCCTCAGTTTAGCACCCCACCGCCTCAAACAACTAATGTAAATGTGAAAGTACAACTTTTAAATGTAATGCAAACTGATTTAACATCTGCAGTTGGACCACATATTCAAGAACTAAGAGCTCTTTAATGCCAGTGTCCTGATATGCCCTCAGAAACTGTCCTGAGAAGCCTCTCTGCTATGGCATGAAATCTTTTTTAGTCACCTTCGTGAAACACAAACATGCCAGGCATAGCGCTAAAGCCTGACACCTTGCACTTCTGTTGCGTCGTTACATGATGTTGGCTAATCACATAGTCTGTTTTTTTAATTAAACAACCCTTTAAAGTCCCTTCATTCATTTCTATGTGACTATCTCAGTTTTATGTGTTGTTTTTACTCTGTAAAATGTGTGCAGCTGAACTGTCGATAAAACAATCTAAACACATCAAAAATATTCGAAAACAAGGACACGTGGCAGGTGACCTGCACCACAGTAGGACCTTGCATTACGATACATGTGATAGGCTAACAGTTTAGAGAAGGCATACGGAAAAAATTAAGAAATCTATTATTAGACTGTCCATCAAGTCCTCAGATAACCTTCCCAACTCCTGTTCTGTTCTAGCTTCTCCTGTGAGTCTGGGTGGTGTCTGGTTATTTGAGCCCTGGTATCTGTCATAACTCTTAATCTGACAGGTGGACAGATAAATTACCATCTCTGTCTGCTCAGCAGCTATAAGGAGCCTATGACTCAGAGTCACAAAGGACTGCAAAACACAGGAATATAAAATATCTATATTTACGTTTCAGTTATTCTAATAAAGAGGACACCAATTTAGAAGGTCAGTTGACACTGAAGGTGTATTAATGTCTTGTCAAAGGGTCCTCTTGTAGTTGTTCTGCCATTATCATCTAAAGGACACAGATAGCTGAATGCTTTGGCTGACTTCTGATAAGTTAACTTGAGGTAAACACAAAGTTGGATGTGGAATAATGAACATTGATTCTCATGGCTATGTGGTATTTTTGTCTTTAGTGCTTTAGTTAATATTGTTTATTGCATATTTAATGTTCTGAGAACAAGAGACTGTGAATCAAATCTTTTAGGATTGTATTTGCGGCCCCCTTCAGTACACACATTATTTCTCAGAAGTCTTTTCTACTCCATACTCTGCTCTTTTTTTAAATAATTGAGCAAAAAATCCATTAAATGCTTAGACACTGAATAATGTTCTTCAAGATCACTGGCTCCTTAAAATAAACAAAACCTATTATCAGAGGGAGGGCAGAAGGATGTTGGTTGCTAAACAACATTTAGTAGCATGCCTCCATAACACTATAATGAGACTGCAGGGAGTTGTTGCTTATTGTAGACAATACAGGTCACCCTGACTTTGAGGTCAGAGTACCTAAAGGAAATTCTGCATCAGACTGATTGCAGCTTTCAAATATACTCCATCGGGTCAGTGCTGAAAGCTGAGAGTTATTTGCCAGGATGCGGATTTTCCATAAGATGCACAAAATTAGCTGTGTCATTAAAATGATGCCAATCATGTTGAAATTGTGTTTTTAAGTAATGCGCATATACAGTGCATCTTTATATAATAACTAATTTCATTTGTGTTTCCTGGTACGAGTTACTGCTTTAAAACACAGGATATGGATTCAATTTCACAACTCACAATTCCAGTCCAAGCGTTGTCATGAAACACAAACATAAAGAGCAGCACACATAAATCTGGCACAGGTTAAACTGTTTCCTCACCTGACAGCTTTCAACTGTAGTGTGCTCCATTCTGGGTGCAGGGGCAGGAGGCGGTGGTGGGGCCCTCCTCTTCTTGGTCTCAGCCTTGGGAGACAACCTCGGGATACTGGCGACAGACTGAGACTGGCCCAAGGTGCCGGACCAATTAGGTCCACTGGAGAACCCAGATACTGTGGACACATCCTGTGGGTAACATGAAAAATAAAAGGAGAGGGAATCAGACTGACAAATGGGAGGAGGAGACATGAAAAAATGTACAAATTTAAGAGTTTGAAAAACATTTTTGTAATTAGCTTGAAGCAAGGAACAAATATGATCACTGACTTGTAAGCATAAAAATGACTGATGGCTAAATTGTCATTAAATTTTCAAGGACAGCTCAGAGCTGGCTTTATCAAAAATTTAATCCAGTTCATTCTGGGTTCATCTAATATGTTAACGACCATATTTGGAGATGAGGGGATAAAACTTACAGGAGTTTAAGAACATGTTTAGCACAGCATTTAAAATGGTGCAGAACTCTGCTTGGGTCAAAAATCACAACTAAGTGTAATGAAACCCAGTTGCTTCTTGATTTATGACATGTATCCAAACTTAACTTGAAAACTATTAGACAGCAGAATATCCTGTTGACTCACTGACAATCTTGATTTCAAGGGTTATGTTTAGTGTAAAAGCTGACACGTGTATTCTTAAAATCCACATCTAGGAAAACCGCAAACAAAATGAATAAAAACATGCAAGCGTGCACAGACTATGAATGCAATGCACAGGAACATTTCTGAAAATACAGTCTATTCTTCAGTCATGACAATTATTGCAACATTTGATCAAATTGAGAGTGCGACCACATTTTCAAAGGGTGGCTGCTCCCGACCAAAGCATTGAAACAAAAATGGGTTTCGATTTCTGATCAAAGAGGGCCTAAAGTGCTCGTGAAAACCTCCACCTTCCTGTGGCTCAGCTTGGTACAGACCTTTGCAACAACAGGAGCACCAAAACCACAGCTCAAAACCCCATGATCGAAGAAAAAAAAAAGTGCTTTAAAGCAGATTAATTGATGAGTTCAGACAATGCCTGGATACAACATAAAAGCAGAGCAAAAAGGAGCATAAAGTTCAGGTCATTAGGATTAATTGGGCCTTAGGTTATAACATCTCACAGTGGGGAAGGATGGGAAAAGCACAAGGCTTCAGAAAAAAAGAAATCTTTGAGTGGGAAAGTATAGCATGCCTGCATTTTTTCCACATTCAGACAACTGATATTGTAGATTCTGCGAAATAATATATTTTGGGTTAACCTGCTGCCTTCTACTGAAGTTAAAAAAGAAAAAGAGGTAACATAAAAAAGAAAAGTCAATTACATTTTTTTTCTTTTACATTTTGATCTTGTTGAAATCCTCTGAAACCAATTTGTCATTTGTATCCAAAGTATTAGTAACAATGCAAAGACACAACACAGCTAAACACTATCCTCCTAATATATAATCACTAATATATAATTTACTATTGTGCAATAAAATAAAAGCTTCTAAATTCCTCTATCCTTATAACCACGGCAAAACTCAATATGTCTATGACTGTGAAAACACAAATGGAAGGCTTAAAGGGGAATATTAACACAGAACCACCTGAAACTAAAGCAGAACATATATATATATATATATAAAATATTTGCCACAAGCCTGTTCTGTCATTTTTAACAGTTCGCTGTGTTGTGTGACTTGTGCATCTATGTTCTGACAGGAGTAACATCAGAGTGATGCAGAGGCAGAGGAGATGGCAGACAGAGGCTGACAGAATAAAAAAGAAATGCTGGAAGAGAAACTGATGCGATTCCCATATGGAATCTTCAAAAACAAAAGTATGTTTTCACCTCAACAAAAATATAATGTTCAAAGTGGAAAATTCACATGAACTCTCCCTGACTTTTTCACCCTTTTCACCGTGGTAAACAATCTGAAATGTGTGGAAACAGTGAGAGAGGAAAACAGAACAAAAGGTACTCCAGCTCTTTTGGGGGGAAACAGAGTTCACAGCACATTTATAATTACAAAGTGTGTAACGCAAAGTCAACCTTTTGAAGCTCTGTATAACTAGGATCATGCCTCACACACTGAATCTCCTGGGAATTCCTTTCATGTTTTTATGGACAGGAAATTAACTTACTGACATTTTGTTTTTTATATATATATATCTATATATATATATATATATATATATAAATATATATATATATATATATATATATATGTGTGTGTGTGTGTGTGTGTGTGTGTACCACCGGCAGATAGCGGAGGTGGCTGATGTCCAGAAGTCCTAGCAGTGGCTGGACAAAGCTGGGCTGAAAGACAGCACAGAGGCACTAATCATGGCAGCACAGGAACAAGCTCTGAGCACAAGATCCATAGAGGCTGGGATCTATCACATCAGGCAAGACCCCAGGTGGGGGCTGTGTAAAGATGCCCCTGAGCCAATCCAGCACTTAACAGCACGGTGCAACATGCTAGTAGGCAGGGCATACATGGAACGCCATAACCAAGTGGACGGCATAGTATACAGAAGTATACGCTGACCTCCTCAGTTTGTATGTTCCTAGCTGTGCCTTACGATCATCTGGTCAGCTACTCCTGGCTCAACCTAGGCACCGCCTGAAGACTAGGGGTGATTGGGCCTTTGTCTCTGTTGCACCAAATCTCTGGAATAGTCTCCCTGTTACCATGTGTGCCTCCGACTCCATTCAATCTTTTAAAGCACGCTTGAAAACGTATTTATTCAAACTGGCATTTCCGACATGCTAAACTTTACCTCTCACTAATCGCTGTATCATTATTCATTTTGACATTTTCTGGATACTCTGAATTTTCCCTACTCCTATCTTTTAATGCTTCTGTCTTTCATTTAATCTAATTTGTTTTAATGACTTACTGGTTTTGTTATCATTAACTGTTTATTGTGTTATTGTGAAGCACTTTGGTATACCCTTGGTTTTAAATGTGCTATACAAATAAACCTGTATTGTATTGTATACTAAGAAGTATACAAGATCAAAATGGGAGACGCCTCTTAGGGTGGTTGAGAATGACTGAGTTAAGATCCTGTGGGACTTCCTGATACAGATGGACAAAATGGTGGCTAACCAACCGGACGTAGTAGTGGTAGACAAGCAGAAGAAGACGGCTGTAGTGATAGGCGTAGTGATACCGAATGACAGCAACATCAGGAAGAAGGAACACGAGAAGCTGAAGATGTACCAAAGGCTCAGAGAAGAGCTCGAGAAGATGTGGAGGGTGAAGGCAACAGTGGTCCCAGTGGTAATTGGAGCACTAGGTGCAGTGACTCCCAAGCCAGGCGAGTGGCTCCAGCAGATCTCAGGAACAACATCTGCGATCTCTGTCCAGAAGAGCGCAGTCCTAGGAACAGCTAAGATACTGCACAGGACCCTCAAGCTCCAAGTCCTCTGGTAGGACCCGAGCTTGAAGGAAATAAGAACAGGGCCCTGTTGGAATGCTACTCCGTTTCCAGCAGAAGAGGTTACTTGACTAGGATGTGGGACCTATGGAACCTTCGATACCCAGCATCCAGACTGACAGCAAAACAACTAATAGCTTGGTGTTCCAACATTGAGTAGAAGGAACTGCTTTCACAGCTAGAGATCCATAAGGTATAGCACAAATGCTATGGCAAGGGAGAGCCAGGACAACAGGTCAGGAGGGAGATATTACCTCCACCCGAGATTGAGTACCAGGCCCCAAGTACGATGGAAGAAGGAGCGCTGAGTGCGAGCGTAGCTGACCAGAAAGAGAGGATCATGATGAAACTGGAAACCTGGACCCTCTGTAGTTGGTTACCAAGACTACATGAAGTACCCTCTGAAAGTCTACTAGAAGATGTGAATGCAGCACTAAGGAAAATTCCTACTGCAAACAGCAAGCTGCCCATATCTGAGGCCTTAGAAACTGCCAAGCAAATACTCACAGCCTTGGCCAACCACTTGGTTATATATATTATACAAAAGGTATAGCAGAGAGATAGAAGGCAGGAGAATAAACCAGCTGTTCTCCACGGAAACATCCAAGGTGTACTCTCAATAGCAAGGGAACAATATAAGAACAGCATCACCAAGGCTGGAGACGGAGCAGTATTGGAAGAGCATATGGGAGAAGGATGCAACCTAAAAGAACAATGATCAGTGGCAAGTGGATCTAAGAGCAGATGCCAGCAACAGGGTCCAGTAACCATCACAGTGGCAGACATCCAAGAAAAGGTCCCCAGTATGAAGAGTATGAAGAGACAGCACTAGGCCCCGACATGATTCACGGCTACTAGCTGACGAAGCTGACTGCACTCCATGAGTGTCTGGCAGCACAAATGAACCAGCTGCTAGTCCACAAGAGACACCCAGAATGGCTAACTGGATGTCAGACAGTCCTGATACCAAACTGGTGAACATTCAGAAAAGGTGGATAGACTTTTTCACAGATAGAAGCTCCGATGTCAAGTATGGAGCAGGGGGGGGTGTAAAGGAAAAACTTTAAGTCAGTAATAAGCAGTCTGGGATTATGTTGCTTTTTGGTGATAAGATGAAAGGCTAGTTTTGACAGCCAGCTGCTGTTCACTCTAAGGATTTGAAAAGAAAAAAAACAAAAACGCTTGGACACCGCTAGCATAACTGACAGGTTTTTGACGGGGCTCCCACACAAACGCAAAGCAGGAGATGAAGCATCGCCAAATATGTTTCCAAACCAACCAGCGCGAACATTTATGAACACATAAAACAAAGGGGGGCCTAGCAAAAAAAGTTTGAGAACCACTGTATTAGAAGAACTTAAGCAATGCCACTCCCTAAAAAGCTAAGAACAAATAAATACTGCATATTAAAAAAAAAACTTTTATAAGTGAGTTTGCTTTAGAATGAGGTCTTCCCAGACATAACGCTATTTGACCATGCTAATGTTTTATGACCACACACACTTACACTAACACACACAGTAGTTTAGCCCCTAATGAACAATTAGAGATAAGAGGCTGGGCTTTTAGTGCTAATGTAGCCAAGGTAGGGTAATGTGATGCCTTTGGGTTGATAACACTCTGTGGGTGTGTGTTTTCTGGTGTGTGCAAATGCATGCGTGTGGTCTAAAAATTGCCCAGGCTGAGAAACAATCATAGGGAAAAAAGCTGCATTAAAGTCCAGTAGAAAGGGTGAAAAAAAAGAATTATTAATCAATCCAACAAAACTGTCTTTCATACTTTTCAGTGTTTCAGTAAACTAAATGAGTTGTGCCGTGTCTATAACAGTTTTGATGTTTAATTCATAGTCTGCTGACTTTTTTCCTTTTAATTACACTGTGATCCCTATATGCAAAATCTTTAAGAAATAATTAAAGATAACGAAGAGAATAAAAAAAGGACAAAGAGGACTGGCTGGAAAAGGAAAAGAAGAAGATAATGTTAATAATGCTCAGTATTAAGCAGTAGACACAAAGTTGGAAGGGTGGAGTCAAGGGCAAGCTTAGAGGAGCAGTGTACTGAATAGGAGGGAGGCAAGCAGGCTAATGTAATCAAATGCCATTGATTTAGTTATAGCTATAACAGCTTCAGTGCTGCTAAATGCAGCGTCTAAATGTGCATCTGGATATACTGGAGAGAAATCTTGGAGGAAAATCTTTTACATTATGTTACTGATGTTTATCATACTCAGAATCTAAAATCAGCTCAAATGTTTTTATATGTTTTTATATATATATATATATATATTTATGTATATGTATGTATCCAAATTGGATACGTACTACCAAATTAGTGCTCAGATGCAGAAGTAAAGAGATGGATGATGGTTGCGTAAAATAAAATGTAATGGTGATATGAACTGCAGTGATAAAGACCTGTGATGAACAGATGCTTGAGAGTCTGCTGACTAATCTTATAGAATGACTGCCCTCTGGAGGACATCGGCACACATTACTGCATTGAAATAATCCAGTCTCTCTGCACCATAGTTTGTGCTTGGTCTTCATTCTAACAGCTCTCTCTGCTCCTCTTTTGTCTTTTCCTTCTACTTCCCTTCACCCCAACAGGTTCTGTATTAGATTTCTCCTGTCCGTAAGCCTGGATCTACAGGAGATTTATTTCTGCTAAAAGTTTTTTTGTTTTCCTGCAGTGTCATCAAGTTGTTGGTCATAAGGGAATGTTGGGTTTCTATTGCAGAACTACTTTTTAAAGCTGAAACAACTAAAGATTTCCATTAAAACGAATAAATTATCGGCCAAAGTGACAGGCTTTGGTGACACAGGCAATCCTAACAGTAGAGGTCCAACATAACACATCCAAATCAAAATTTCTCATAGACAGGAATATGAAGAACATCTAAAAACAGAGCAAGCCTACTGGAGTGACTGTTATATCAGTTTTTCAGCTGCCACATAAGAAAAAAGTGAGTAAATTAATGTAAAAAAACAGAACTCTCAAGCCACAGGATGAATTTAATACTACTGACCCGCAGTCATGGATGGATTACTGTGACTGTGGGTCTTAAACACAAACTTGCCATGGGTCCTTGTTATCTACTCATGCAAATACCAGGCCCAACATATGCCCTTGTCAAAAGACAGTTTTATTGCACATAACAAGGCAACTTACATCCACATTTATCTTGTATTTGTTGACATGTTAAATTACTGCTATTATGACTACTGCTACATATAACTCGTGCAGGACAATTTACCCCGAGGCACCAACAGGAAGCTTTCAATAGTCTTAACTGTATAAGTCACTAAAATGTTAAATGCAATCCAAAATCAAGCACTAAAGGTGATGACAAAGGACACAGGTGGCATAGTACTAGCAGTGCTGCTCTATTGCTAATGCTTGTTTCAAAGCTAAAGTCCTCCTGTTTATTTTGATGCATTTTTTGAAAATCCCTTATATTAAAAAAATAAAGCAATGATAATGTACACCACTTAAGGTAAAAGCCACTGGCTCCAAGGTATGTTCCCAATTTGCACAAACAGCAGTCTGTCCATAGAAGTAGTCTGTATTATGTTCCAGTTATACAGAATAACTGGAACACCGTATGAGATTGCATGGCTTCAGTAACAAGTTAAGATGAGAGCTTTATTTCCCTTCTGGACATCGTAAAAATTGTTAGACATACTTACACAGGATTGTGTGTCAGTGTTTTGGATTATTTTATCATCAAAGTCATCCATGTCCACAGATGTTGTCTCTGTCTGCAAACGGAAGGCACAACTAACATGCAGCATCAAACTATTCAGCCATGCATTTAGCTTGCCTCAGCTATCAGTTAAGTATGAATGGCCTATAAGGTTAGTTTGTAAATTACTTCACACTATTATTTTTCGAATGATACTTGTATAAATAATTAAATGCAAAAACTAAGGGCAGAATTATAATGATGTCCATGCTGTTTTCTTATTTAATAATTCAGACATACTTCCTGCACACATACAGCATATTGCCCAGGAACGAGTCTCACCTTGGATTTCCTCCTGCTGAACTGGAAGATACCCAGGAGGCCTTTTTTTTCTGGTCTGTCCAAACTGCCAGTACTGTTGCGAACAAAGTCTAAAAAAGTAAAACAAGAGCAGGAGGAGGAAAGTAACGTAAGCACCTTATAATTAAAGAAAGGGAGGAAAGAACAAAGGAAAGACATGTTTTTTTCCTGCATGCAAAGGTTAACGAAAAGGTTAACATATGGTTATAAGGTTAACAGAAAAAAAATTGTGTTATTTTTTTAACAGTCAGTCAACTCTAAATATTACTCCAAACAGATACCTTTGTTTTAAAAGCAATAAATTAACCTTCCAGTTTTGCTCAGCAGAGGGAGCTGCAGCTTTGCTTTTCCTCAGGTCCACCTCTACCCAACCTTTATAATCAGCTAAGCAGTAAGTAAGAATGTGTCGTGATAAAACTACAGACTCAAGGACTGAGAGGGAAGGTAAACTAACTATCAAACATTTAAGGGCTAATACTCATAGTTTGGGTTCTGAAAAGAGGCAGAAGCAAGCCAATTTATTAATAAAGCCTTTAAAAAGTAAAGGCATTGATGTTCACACAGGTTATCAAAAGTACATAAAGCAACAAATGATTTATTTTAATATGGCTGGTTAATGGTTAATATCCAATGCAGCAACAACGCAGGGTTAATAAGCAAGCAGCGATACATTGGGTTAAACAACCACATGTATTTGAATGGTGCCAACGCTAAGACAGACAATATATACGTCTAATACCTGTGTAGTTAAGTGCAGGGGCAGAAGCCATTTTAGGCTGGAAAGCTGCAAAACATGATAAAGTTTAAAAACACAAACGTCATTAATGGATAACTCATCTACATCACAGAGCGGCTGTGCTTGTGCTTTCGTGTCACAGCACAGCCGATGCGCTACGTAACTACTGATTCACAAGAGGAAGTCATTTGTATAATTGCCTCATAATAATGAAAGTAAACCACATTACTACTATGTTTTCAAAAGGGTAGGACTCTGTGTAAAATGTAACTGAAAACATGACGTGGTGATTTGGAAAGGATTCGAACCCTACAATTTACCAAAAACATTTTAGCATACCAAATGCTGAGAAAGAAAAGTTTAAAGGGAAACTGGGTTGCCTTGTTGATTACCAAAATCTTGCACAAGAGTGCTTGACCATAAAAGTGACATAATGTTCTACATGTTCCCTTGTCACATCACTTAAGTCATAAAATACACGTTTTTACTGTGAGATCACAAGAGAATCTTTAACTATAAATATCATTGGGTGTGGACAATCACGCAGTAAACAACCATAACTTCATACTACATGAAGGATCACAAATGCCCCTCAGGTGAATTATGTATTAATACAAAGGTCGTACATAATTCATAAAAGCTCACTATTTCAGCCATTGTATGGACAGGATAACAGCAGATACTGTGAGACAATAGCAGGGCAAGCCAAAGCACACACCAGTATCCACGATAACATCCTTTGTCTGCTTAAATTTCACATCATCCATCATCATCTTAAGTGTTACATCCTATGTTTACCAGATAGTTTTATTCAGCCAGCAAAGCATTATTTTATCTTTTAAAAAGCTAATACAATTTTGAACATATGTGCAGACACTCGCTTTAAAGAGACTGGGGTTAGAGGTGAAATGTGTAAGATTTAGGTATGTGCTTAACAAGTCCCCTAGAATTTTAAATGCTCTTTTTCTACAACAGCAGTCACCTGATGTTATTATGCGACCTGCAGAGGGCTCCAACCCTCTTTCTCTCTGTTTTAGACAGTGCATTTGAGCAAGGTGGAGAGCAAGCAGCTGACAAATGCAAAAATCAGCACGGTTGCACAGTACTTTGATGAAGAAAACGATGAGCAGTTGTACGTCTGTGGTGTCAGAGTAAAGTGGCATATAACCACCTAACCAAAGTGATGTGTAACCACATGCAGCACAGGAGCGTGAACGCTAACCTGGAAGGAAGGAGGGTTACCGGTGCTAGTACTGTAAACTTTAGCCACATTCAGGAAACTAATCTGGCAATCTGTGTCTGCTTAGATATATAAGATTTGCAATATTATAGATGGCACAAAGTACCAGACATTTCAGCGACATCTAAAACAAAATACAATTATTAAGGAACCCGATTAAGAGTTTATCTAAACAATGTGAAAATTGAACAACTGAGATTTATTCTCAAAGACAGTTATAACAGATGTATCTACTGAGCATGCTAACCCGTCTATGCCAACCTGTACCTACAGACAGAATAACAGAGGGGTAACTTGTCAGTAGTGCCTTAAACATATATTCTTTCAACTTCTGTGGTGGCAACAAGCCTTCCAGTTTGTGTAGAAACCTTTGGGAAATAATTTGGTAAACATAATTTCCTTAGGGATTAATAACGTATTCTGATTCTGAAAACAGACCTTAGCTCCATTTCTGTGAAACCTCTGTAAACTCCTGATAACTTTAAAGTCGCTCAGGTTCATTTTATCATTAGCATTATTTATTTATTATTTTGTTTATTATGACAGGTAGCTGACTGCTGTTACATTTACAGTCACAAGGTAGTAAGTTATTATCAACTCTTATCTTCCATTCACCTTTTCACTCTGCGTTCCTCCCATACAAGCCACAGATAAAACTTTGCCTGACCAACATGGTTCACCGATGGAAAAACAGAGAGGAAAAACCTTTAGCTTTTATTAAAAATCAAATCCACAGAAAAAAACTCCATCTTGTCTTCCTTTTCCTGTTTCCTGATCAATGTAGCCATTGCAAAGACTGTAGCCATGTAAATATGGTTAGTGATATGTGTGTGATATGATATGTGTATATGTTTGCCTGTGAGATTGTGCAGCTTCTCCATTATAGCATTACGCAGGTTAATGAATAAATATTTCCACATTAAAAGTTAGGCAAAAGAAAAAAGTATCATCGCTTGGGATCTGTATCGTCTTGCGTGCTACTGTGAAAACAATAGTAACAGAAATTTGACATATTTCACAAAGAGCAAAGAGAAATGAGGTTAGGTAGTTAAGGCTTACCTAGCCTCTGATCATGTACGTAGAGATCTTTGATCCCGAGTTCTGCTAGAGTTTTGTCCAGCGGTAACTCGCGTTGACTGATGCTATCCTTCAGCAGCAGGACACGTGTAGGGTCAAACTCACACTTGTCACAGATGACTGGTATCAGAGCCTGGAGCGATATCAAGGGGTTCACCCGTACTACGGCCTTCTGGTTGCCATGGTAGTTCACCATCAATCGCACAGTTTTCTGATACACAGAGGGGAAAATGAAGGAGAAAATTAGACACGCAAACAGCTGGATGACATTAAGAGCTAATCAAGGATGAATCATCAAGTCAAGAAAAAGGATGATGTAGTTAAGGGAAAAAATACAACAAAGTTAACTGACTGATAAAATATGCTAGCCTAAAAGACATACTTAACTTATAGTTATATATAGGGCTGGGCGATATGACCCAAAATTCATATCTCGATATTTATTAGATGGATGGCGATATATGATATATATCTCAACTTTTTTTTTTAAAGCCATAAAGTAAGAACAAAAAGAGAGTTCTTAGTCAAAGCTGTGTCCCAGATGTCACACAGGCACTTTTATTAACATACAGCGTAGATGTACACGAAGAAATTACTCAAAAATAAATTATCAGCATTTATTAAATAATAATGCTCCATAAATAAAAGAAAACAATGTTTTGTGCATAACAAAAAGCTCACAATTGTGCAGTCAAAATGTAAACTAAAAGACGATGAGCATAGACAGATTTCACAGCTGCGTGACTGACAGCCTGGAGTTTGAAATCCTCTTTGTAACAATGTCTCTTAACAGGTGCCATTTATGGCCCTTATACACACACAATACGGTAATATTACGTTGAAGCACAGTACGTATCACTCCGCGAGGCTCCAGACTACGGTAGCCGTAATGCTCCGACAATCCATCAAGCGGTGCGGCTCCGTAGCTTACCAAAGTCGTACTAAAACATTTTTTGACAGATTGCTGAGCGCCGTGTTCCACATAAAATCGGTTCGCGGTCAGTAAGCACAACCAGAATTCATACCTGGAGTGAATTCTACTACTTGGCAGCCTCTTTCGTGAATGTACCAAGTAGAGCTGGGCGATATATCGAGTTTTTTAAAAATATCGATATATTTTTAAACGAGATATAAGATGTGACAATATCCTTTATATCGATATAGTCTATGTTACGTTATAATTATAGTTGTGGAGCCGCAAGTTTGCCTCTCTTTCGTCCACTTTTGTCTTTACGCAACGTTACTCGACCTCGCCTCTCCTTCACTGAACACAACTCCCCCTCCTCCCCCATCGCTTCACCTGCAGGCAGCGACAAGATGGACACGGCAAATCTCCGTTAACAAGTTACTGCGCATCGCCCCGTTCGTGGGGCTGGACGGCGTCAACGTGTTAACGAGCTAGCCACACTAACGCCTAACTGCATGGCCTGAAATCCTTTCATTTTCTCAAAAGTTGACTGCGCGCCTTTTGTATGAATTCTGGTTATGCTTGATGACCGCGAACCGATTTTATGTGGAACACGGCGCTCAGCAATCTCTCAAAAAATGTTTTAGTTCGACTTTGGTAAGCTAGGGAGCTGCACTGCTTGATGGATTGTCGGAGCATTACGGCTACCGAGGAGCCTCGCGGAGTAATACGTACTGTGCTTCAACGTAATATTACCGTATTGTGTGTGTATAAGGACCATAAATGGCACCTGTTAAGAGACATGGTTACGAAGCGGATTTCAAACTCCAGGCTGTCAGTCACGCAGTAGAAGTTGGGAACAGAGCAGCTGTGAAATCTGTCTATGTTATTATGCTCAGCGTCTTAGAGAAAACATAGTTTTCTTTTATTTATAGAGCATCATTATTTAATAAATGCTCATAATTTATTTTTGAGTAGTTTTTTTCATGTACATCTATGCTGTATGTTAATAAAAGTGCCTGTGTGACATCTGGGACACAGCTTTGACTAAGAACTCTCTTTTTGTTCTTACTTTATGGCTTTAAAAAAATATCGAGATATATATCTTATATCGCCATCCAGCTAAAAAATATCGAGATATGAATTTTGGGTCATATCGCCCAGCTCTAGTACCAAGCTTATCAGCAAATTGTGGAAGAGGTGCTAAGTTGTTATAATTTACACATTATACATGAAAATGTTCAGGTTGATGGTCATAGGTTTTCCAAAATCAACAGTATTTTTAGCCTGTGACATGGGTATATTTTAATGTTTCTGCTAATATGGTCACTAGATAGATGGTTGAAATACTCGAGACTATCGGAAGGTTAAATGGAGACAAAAATAAATTTCCCATCTTTGTGACTGAAGCAGTTTTTCCTAACCAAGAATAATCAAATTAGCAACCAAAACAGGTAACTGATAGTATAATGTAATATTAAAATAAGGTGCAAAACTGACATATTTTTTACTTTGTTACTGGTAGCCATTTCCGTTTAGTTTTTCTGGTGCATCGGGAAAGGACAAACAGTTTATTTATGTTTAACTATTGTTCAGTGAATCAGTTTAGTTACATAATTTCCTTAGGGATTAACAAAGTATTTTGATTCTGATTACTTCCGACAATTTTATAGGTACTACACTAATTTTAAATGTTTGATTTTACTGAATTTTGTTTCTAACATTTTGAACACCCCATTCATATCAACAAAACACATTTCAATAGCAGTATGAACGATTTCGTCCATAACCGTAGACTTTACTGCTGGGCTAACATATTAGACTAACATATTAGACTACTGGGTGGATCCAATACACTGGCAATCGAAACAAGCTATTTAATTTGAGCTGTTCAAATTGGTTACATAATGAGAAGATGTGAGATAAAACAGAGAAGACCAATGACTGACAGTGTTGTCTGAAACAGTGTCAGCCTCTGGCCTAAGGCCAGGTGGGGTCAAAGGGAGAGAGAGCAGCCAGTGAGCCCTGAGAAGAGCAGAGAAATAATGCATGGTAACTAAAGGTAAGGTACTCATCAAATATTCAAACGGTAGGAGGAGAGTGAAGGCGAAGACAAGAAAAGGCAGAGAGAAAGAGATTGATGCTGAATAGAATAAAACATCCAGACAGACAGTAAGGCAGAAAAAGCACACTAGACTTAAAATCAGTTTATAAACTCCAATAAGGGACTCCAAAATGCTGGCCAGTTTAATACCAACCAGCTTCCTACCTTAGAAATGGCCCTTACAGGATTCACTGGCCATGCTTTCTGCCAGTGGTCAGTGATAAAAGGCAGAGAGGGACAGGCATTACATAAGACTTGCAGTGAATGCAAATTTGATTTGTGAAAACATGAGATAAACTTTTGTGCGATCAAAACAACACAAATCCAAGCCAGGCATAAAAAAGAAAACCTTTGCAGGTTTTAAATATGCTGTAACAGTATATTCCAACATACAAAGCACATATGACAAAAAGAGGAGGTAGCTCAAGGTGTCAGGATCCACTGCAACTCACCTCTGGCACTTTGGGTGCTGGTCTGCGCGCCACTTTCTCTTCCAAGACCTTTTCCTTGATAAGCACACAGGCCACGTTAAGGGAGCCCAACAGTGCGTTGGGCTTGAAGCCCAAAGACTGGCCCTCAGGAGACAGAACCTCCAAAGTGTGCAGAGCTGGATTCAGGTGGTAGCGACTACACAGCTCGACCAGCAGATCCATCAGTGCTTTACTGAGAGGGAAAGAGAGAGATAATAGGAGTGAGAGGGAAAGTGTGTGTGTGTGTATGTGTGTGTGAGTGTGTGTGTTAAAGAAAGAAATGCAGAAGGAGATGAGAAGAGAAGAAAGGGAGGCAGGACAAAAGCTAGGGTTACAAAGTCTTCGAAGCTTAGCTGAAGTAAAGAGAACAGAATGAAACAATGCCACACTCTCACTTGATGCACTTCAAATTGTTAGAAACAATGGGTGGTATTTTGATCTAAGCCATTTCCACAGACAAAATACAGATACAGTGACAGCAGCAGTGATTTAAATATGAACATCAAAACGTTGCCTTCATCTTAATTCTTTCTGTACAAATATTTCTCATTCATTTGAGGTTGATTTTATATTAGTAGCACCTTTTTCTGAGAAAGTTCTTATCCATTTTAAACCCCTACAAAAATCCATGTTATTGTTTAATATTGCAAAACACTGACTGAAAAATAACACACTGTATGTGAAGTAGAACTAAAACCTGAGCGCGTCCATATGCTCTATAAAAGGTAAGGTGGTTGCTGAAGATTTCACCTGTGCAGTCCATCTAAGAGTCCTTACAAAAAAGGTAGTGACAAAGCACTGGGCATAAAAAATAATGCCTCTGTCATTCACTTATGCCCATTGCTTTGTGTGCCTGTTTGGATTGCGGTGCTCATGTGGAGGCCTATAGTACTACTTGTCAATCCTCACATAAAGAAACCTAGAAACAGTCCCCAATGTTTTCTGGGAACAGAGATCAGATGACAGAACTGAGAGAGATACTGCTACAAAGAGCACCATTGACAATCACTAACAAATGGATGCAGACTGCAACTAAAACCAAAAACAGACCCAGTGTCTGGTGTGCTTCTCGAGATTCATTTCATACAAAACATGCCAAAACATAATGACTATCTCTAAGTATTTACTCTATCTATTTATTTACTCTATCACTGAATATATACCTCCCTGGTTCACATAGGGTCATTTTTAACCATGTTATGGTCAAGCATTACTAAGCTGTAGTTTCAAGTACCTATCGTAAATATTTAAAGTGTGACAAATTACATTACGAGGGTGCACAGGGCATCTAGATCATTCATGAAGTGTGACGCTGCGGTCATGAAAATAATATATTAGGTGTAATAATAATATTAATATGAGCATGACAACAAAAACACACAACCAGATAAAAACTAAATAAGTAACTAACTGCATAAGCCACAGTATTAATTCAGTAATAACATATACTATCATGCCTGCATTGTAAATGTCATGTCTAGTGCAATATCTGCACCAAGTGCAATATCTGCACAATACATTTTTCGCTATTTTTAAATCCTACAAATAAACCCACAATCACGCTTGTGGTGATTGATTATAGCAAATATCCTAAAGCTTGTTCTATTTTGTCAATACTGAGATCATGTTTATTTAACATGACTACTCGACTTTTGTAAAATAAGTTTGTGCTTTAAGAGAGCGGCAAAGGTGCGTTAACTAGAGCAAAGCCTCTTAGAGTTTCTGAGTCCTTTGTGAGGCACAACTTCCCTTAATCACAGGATTAATAAGGCAGGAATGAAAGCAAAAAAAACCCCACTGGAACATTACATTGATAACTGAAGTTTATGAGATCAGAAGAATGCAAAGATATGCCATATCTTTATTCAACCACTGTTTCACTTATTTTTAAAGTAGAGAATTATGTCATCTCTGGTATAGTCATGACTGGAATGTGTTTAGATGAGACAGTCTGTCCTTTAAGTTCAAAAAACATAAAACTAAAAAGTCCCAAGCCCATAACCGTAAAGCATATCGTTTTATCGTAAAACGATATGTTGCAATGTGCTGGCACATTCCTGTATGTGCTATTTTTAGTCCTTGAATTTAATCACTAACTAACTATCACTATAGAACATAACAGGTGATATAAGTCTATGAGGAGTCTGCACTTTGACCTTAGGGTGGAGATAGTGAATGAGCCTTTGTATGAATGATTTGTGTTTATCCCTCTGTCATAGCAACAGGTTCTGATGTTTTAAGCAGCATTGATCATAATATGACGATCTTCTATTAAACATAGAAGGTCATACAAGGTCTTACTTTCATAGTGTCATAACAACCCGTGGTTTGTGCAATATTTAAAAGTGGAATGGGGGGCAGAGCCTTCAGCTTTCAGGCCCCTCTTCTATTATACTAGTTTTGCATGTTAGAAAGCTTCTATGACAATAATAGAATACATAGTTTTTCTGGTGATGAGCATACAGAGGCATCTGATGGCGATACATTCTCTATAGTTATTAAAAGAGTCTCTTGTTGTTTTATACAAGAGAGACATCCCCAATTTTCTGCCCTAGAGACGATTGCCTCATTAGGGACAGAGAGCACTAGCAGGTCAGCCACTGACTCTCTGGGACAAAGCTTGTGTTGGAAATTGGAATGGAACCCCCTAACGAGGCCCCGCTGGCACAGCGAACAAAACATGCACAGGAGCAACAAACATACAGTTTTTCTGGTGACTGAACAAAGATCAACCTATAGAATCATATCTCAGAACTAACAATAAACTAAGGTTAGATTAGATTTGTATTTCCAGATATAAATAATAAAATAGCTACAAATATATGAACAAGCAGGCCCACACAAGCACATTGATATGTGCTTGTGTGGGCCTATTTTTTCTCACCTTCCATCCTCAGTCACATAAATCTGGTTGCCCTGTGGCAGGGTTAACTGTAAATCCACTGTGGCCCTCAGGATGTTCTCCTTGGCCTCCATGCCTGATGTCCCTCCCCCATCAGGTGTAGCGGTTCTGAAGATATGGCGTGGAGCGGGTTGAGGGGCCGGTGGTGGAGGTGGGGCATGGGCCTTCATCCTCCTTCTTGGTGATGAAAGTTGGAGAGATACACAAATAAGAATATTTTTTCTTTTTCAGGCCATCCTTTTCATATGATACAATACTTTAAAATTTCCTAGTGACGTATTTATTTTTATACAAACAAATTATATATTATAAATATGTCTGTTTCCTCTGAATCATTACTGTTTTTTTCTGAAGTTCAGTCAGTTACACAACATGACAGCCTGTGAATACAACCCACTGCTACCACATCAGGGGCAGCCGGAATACTAATGTTGACTTTTTTTTCTATCTTTCTGTTTCTGATTGTGACATAACCTTCCCTTCATTAAGATTACATAACAAACTACAGACACGCCAAGATGATTATTTTGGTTATCAAGATCTCTGAGCCTTTTGCAGCTGTTTAATCTATCTGGTCTATTGCCTCTTTAATATCACTCCTACACTCCTACAATCAATGCCTGCTATCAAACAGCTTTCCAAAGGCAAATTAACATCCCTGCTTTGACAGAAACAACACCCCTCATCCATTTTTATTCCACCCCTGAGGAGAATGTATAAACATATCTGAACCTATGAATCAACAATGTTATTAACAGTAATACAAAATACAAAATTGGGCTGACAGAACTGTAGCAGCGTTGAGAAAATTAGAAATTCTATTGTTTTTTTTTTTCTTAACAGAAATAAAGGAAGCCATAAAGTACTGAATGGGCCAGGGTGCAGACCACGCATCATTTAATCTCTTTAAAATACTTTTATGAAAATCACCAATTTAAAAAAACAGATTGAGAAGCAAAACAAACTCCAGCCACACAGCTCCTTCGTGAGCACTGTGACAGATGTCAATGACAAGCTCCTTCTTGTGTGTTTGACCTCGGCTTAACATAAACTGTACTTGCCCTGACAGACACAGCTGATTAGACAGAAATGAAACAGTTCATTCTCTCTGCAATGACAAGTGCCATATGATTAAGCACACACTCACTCTCTCAAGTATTAGCCCTGGATAACAAAAGAAAAAACATCCCACTCACATCAAAAACAGTCCTTGTGCTGATTAAGTGTTCCGAACGTGTTATATATCAGACTGTTTATAACTCTCGTTCCAAGGATTCGGGAGACACTCCGAGGAATCGGTGTATGCCTTTAATTGTAGACTCTGAAGTTGTTCAATCCAGTATTCTCGACGTTATCCCTGCCCATTTCAAAGGCAGCAAAATGAAGGACATTTGCACATGGACATAGCACAGTGAGTGGACTCTAACCTGGCTAAAGTTAACCATTAACAGCTACGTCACATATCAACTAACTCTCGCCCAAAGGGCTCATAGAGTCATTGACTCATTATCCAGTGCAGTGAGAATGTTTCACTTTTTGGAATTTGGAGTCAAATCACAGTGCATGTCATTTCTAATTATTGATGAGAAAATCTCTGACTATATACACACCTAAAACTGTGTGTAGTGATGAAAGAGCAGACTTACAGACCTGTAACTGTGAGAGACTTTTTGCATTTTCCTGTTAAGTCTGAGTCTTTTAAGGTAAACAGCACAGGGCTCTGTGGAACTGTGGGACTGGGTCCTGGCCAGGCTTAACACAGGCAGCTAGTATCCTCCTCTCTCTTTCGCTTGCTGTTTGTCTCACCGTAACATTTCCCTTTCCCTCTCTCTCTCTTGCTTTTCCTCGCTCAAACATGTACAAAGACTCCTTTAGAAGAAGCCTAGTCTCCCACAGAGTTAGAATGAGCGTAAACAGAGAGAAAGAGTGGGAAAGTAAAGGAGCACCAAGGAACGAAACGCAAAAGGAAACCCAGCTCTGGCACAGGGGGGCAGTAAGTGCTGCTGGAGAGACTAAGTTACAATGCTCACACACATACACACCTGCACACACAGAAAAGGTTACTAATGGATAGTTCATTTTACGCGACAAAACAGCATTAACAAGGATGGATTTCTTTTGCTGGCCTCTATTAAAATTCTTTTAAAAAATTTGTCTACAATACTTTCTGCACAGGAGTACGCATCAGTTTCCCTTCTTATAAAAAGAAGTCTATAGCAATGTATTCACATATATAAAAAAATTATTGGTTTATACAGCAATGTCAGAAGTTTTTAACCCTCAGCATCAGCCGGGCTCCAGTCTATGGTGCATCTGAAATCAGAACATGTGGGCAGCTATAAAAAATTACCAGAAGGCACATAAATAAATATTTGAAAACATGCTTTACCTCTTCTATAACCTGCATATTACTATACTGAATCTTGATCAAGACACTTGGGTTAAATCATGACTGAATGTTAAGGCATGACTTTGTGTGGTGGCACACATATTACACTACAAAATGTAAACACTGCCAATGTGTACGTCAGAGTTAAGATTATTCCTGTTTGGTAAAAAGATTGCATAATACTAAATACACACTGGAGACCACCTTCACTTTGTTTTTAAATAGGGGAGAAATAAAGGTTAGAGAATGTAGCATTTATCCTTATTTTTCAGGGAAACACTGATTAAACGGTCCCACGTTCCAAGATCTTATCCACCCAATATCCAAATATACTAGTGCATGATCCTAGTATATTATCCTCTATCAGAACCATCAAAACACATTTTTGAGTGTAGCTCACTTGGTTGAGCAGGTGACCCATATGCTGAAAGGCTACGGCAGGGTCCCTGGCACACTTCTGTTCTGTTCAGTTCCTGAATGTCATTCACCCTGGATTTGTAACAGAGGATAGAGCTACTGCAACACACTTTAAAGTTGACTAATGGAAACAGCCAAGTGGGAATGCAGAGGATTAATAGGGAAAAAAAACACAACACTGAATGGCCTACAGGCAGTATGATATATTTTTTGCGTTCTAAAAAGTGTACAAAATAAGACAATATAGGTCCTACAAGACTTTTCTTTTGAAAAGAAGAAGTCAACCAAAGGTTGCCTCAAAACACACTCACACACAGAAACAATATAACAACAGACTATGCTCTTCTCATTTTTGTCCACTATGGAAATAAACTGATGAAAGTTACGGTAAGTGTTTATTTTTATTTATCTGTTAAAAAAGGCTTCTTTTACATTTAATTTATAAGAAAAAAAGCATTAAGCCTAATCTAGATAAAGCACAAAAAATATGTTTATGTTTTGTATGTCTTATCAGATTTACTCATTTATATTTCTTTCATCTATTTGTCCAGTAATCACATATTTGAAAAGTCAGACTTACGTTTTCACCTGATTACGCAATAGACACAGAGTGTGCACCACACATCCGGGACACTCAGGTTCTCCCTCCACACATGCATCTAGTCAGCATACCCTTTGAGTGTCATGGTGTCCCCATGGCAACCTATATTTACACCACTTGACTGCAAAAGAAGGCAGATCTTAGTCCAGTAGCAGCTGTGGACTGGAGAGGCATGCACACCCAGGGTGAGTGACCCGGAGAAACACAGAGACAGAGTGTGGAAGACTGAAATTGGACATATGAGCCAAGTAAAGCATTTGTTTGCAGTTGCTAGTCACAAAACCTTCTAATTCAGCATATGTCTTGATGCTCATATTACTATCCATGTGCTTAACCCCCACCGCATCTCAATGTCAAGTAAACCGAGTCTGGAAATGCCAGCTTGATCCTCTATATTCACAGTCTCACCGCTGCCCCTCTCACTACAGCCAAGTGAAAATTACAAAGCATAGAGAAGCAAATGAAAAAATGTCAACATTTATTTTTGAACCTCTGATTTTCTTAAAATGTAACATCTCTGGTTAGATATTTTAATAATCCTTAAAAGTTATAGTTTCCATGTCAAAACAAGTTTTTGTAGTTTACAAGTCAGGCAAAAACACAGGAACAAAAATTGCTAGCAACTGTCTTAGTACCTGTACCATTCATAAGTGGATGTAAAAAAAAAAATGGATACAATACAAAAAGCTAAAACACTGTTGTTGCTCATAACTGTTTTAAGCAATTTTAACCATTAATAACAGGAAATCTGTATATTCTGACATCTGTCATGTACTTAACTGAACTTTTAGTTCCAATTTTTGTCAAACAAAAACAGACATACAACCAAATGTGTTGCCATAGTAACGGTCTAGGCTTGCAGGCAGCATACAATCATTAGCTCTCCTCAGACTGATAAATCATATCCGGTTTTACTGTCTCATTTGCCCAAATGCAAAACATTTCACTAAATTTGCATACAAGCTGTAACCTTATTACATACTATAAATAGCCCTGAATTTGCAAACAGTCTGAGGCTCCAGTGTTAATATTTTTAGTTTGTATGAAACTTTCATTTACCTGATTATCAAGTCTTGACTTCTCCAAAAGAACCAAGTTAGAGCTCTGCAGAGTGTGATCAACATGTGTGCAGAGACCGTAATAACTCGTGGGAGATTAACAAAAAAAAAAAAAAAAAAAGAACACACACACACACACACACACACCCCGCAGGTGCTAAATGATTTGTTACTCATGGGATCAATTAGGTTGCTTACACTCTTAAACAGTTAGCTAACACAATAACCTCAGATGGAACTAGCAACCAGTAATCCACGGTTGTGGTCAAACTGTCTTTTTTTTTCTTAGAGAAGGACGGACTGAAATATCCAAAAGGCAGTCCTGCTTAAATTCTTTAAATGCTAATCAAAGCTGGTTCAATGCTTGAGCACAGGATGTACCAGACCAGCTTTTACAAAAGGATAATACCATCCCATTGCATTAGCTACATTCAAAGGTTATAAATATTTTATAAATGTAACAATTATTACAGTTAGATTGGTGCTAATTTATATTTAAGTATGGACAACAGCAACTATTCTTATTGTAACAACCTTTTTGTTTCGCTGCTATTTCTAGCATGTAAGGGAAACAATATTTTTTAAAGAGTTGATATTTTTTATAGCCTGCATAAAACATGGCAAAAATGCACAGGACAAAATATTTACAGCTGTCTCTGAGTGATCTTTGGGACATCACAAATTCACCACAGCCTTTTGCATGTGCACGAGTTTAGCACTGCTAAAGTATTCATCTGTCTCCTTTTGATTTTTGCTTCACGTCATTCCTTGACCTCATGGAAGACCTCAAGGAAAAAATGATTAGGACGTAGGATGTAATTTCACCAACGATTTAACCACAACCCAGAGTATTTATTTCACAACTAAAGGGGAAAATCCACCTACTGTGGATAGCACCACTACTCATCAACTCTGTTTTTTGTATTCATCTCTTTTGACATATATAGTTACCATGTCTGCTTGTGACCAGTGACTAAGAGACATGCTGTAAACAGTTTAGCACAAAACATGTACCAAGACAACCATAATTCTCCAAATACAGGAACAGGAAGCTGACTTAACAGACTGTCTGCAGAGCTGGAAAAATCATGCCGTTTTTTTCCTTTTCTTATTTGGTCTTATTTGAACATTTATTAACTGGCCTGTTCCAGGGGGCATTTCACTGTGTTCCAGCCACATTGTGGTAAAGCTCGCGGGTGGCAAACAGACCAACAGAAGTAAGAGAACAAAAAAAAGACAATAAATGGTTAGCAAGAAAGAGAGAGAAGAGGGAATCTCAGGTGGCACAAAGCCTTGTGTGGAGGGGGAACAGGGGGAAAGGGAATAATAAGGGTGGAGCAAAGAGTGGAATGTAGAGGAACAACAGCAGGAAATAATAATTAGTTTATTCTCTATTCCCTAAGCTGCTGCTTGTTCAATTAGAGAGAACTCCTGCTGGAGTGACAGGAAGAAAAGAAGAAGCAAAAAAAATTTAAAAAATATATAACACGAATCAGTGTAAAGCTTCAGAAAAGCTGAAAAGTGAAATATTATCACAACATTTGAGGGGGGAAAAGTACAAAAGCATTCATTCATAACTTTTGGCAGAAAGTCATGCCTTAAAGGAAGGTTTGCCAACATGAAAAAAGACTGCATGCGCTCCCTTCTGATACCCTTTATGTGTTTAATAATAATAGCTTAAAAATGTCACATGTTGGTAAATTACTGATATGATTACAGGTTATTCCTTATCTTTCTCTGCAATGAAGGCAAAAGCAGGGAGAAACATTCCAAGGTTAAACATGTGCAAATCTATCACATGGAACACTCCAATACCTCTGCTTTATCACATCAGCTAGATGAATCCACCCAGCTTTACTCACACACATGCAGTCCGTCTGTCTTCCTCTGTGACAAACACACATACCACAGAGACTAACATATGACAGCAGGCTTCCAGAAATAAATCTGAGCAGTGCATAACAGCTGCATAATACAGGCAGATACAGTGTACTCTAGATACTGTCAAATATACAAGCACTACTTTGTTGTAAGGTGTCTGCTAGTGCTTTTTTTGCAGGGGGTGGGAGGGTGGGGGCAGAGGTTGACAAGTGGAAGAAAACAGAGTGGATAATGTAGTGAACCTAAGGATCACGATAGTTTATAAATAGGGCCAGTCTAGATGTCTGAAATGTCACTGATATAACGAAGCATTGTGCTGGAGTAACTATCTCATGAGCATAAGTGCTGCCTTGATAGTGCGCTGCCCAAGGATTGATTAATTTCATCCTACTGTGCCTGGCCTTGTAAAATGCACTGTTATTGTTAATTAAAGGAGTAGCACTTCCAGTTAATTTAATTAATAAGCTAACTACTTCACACAAAGATTTATGCCAGCCTTGTGCTTTTGAGCAAATATATTCCATCAGCATGTGCTGAACAGGCTTGCAGAAGCACTGCATCCACACCCTCTCTATTTTAAACAGGATGGCCTGATAACTGGATGCACACATTACCAGATACATACTGCACTACTGCCAACAACACATAGCCTCAAACGCAACCCTCTCTTTCCCATCTCAGCTTTCATGAGTTAAATTTAACTCATCATAAAAATAACACTAAGCGTCCAGCTGTGACCATGTACGCCCTTTGCTAAATATGCACACTGTATAGGCTTCCGAGCAAAGACAAAAAGAAGGGAACTCCCTTAGTCAGCAGCCCTGAGCTAGTGGCCGACCACATGAACCCTAATATTTTATGAAGTGGGTGTGAGGTTTGGAAAGGTTACGTCTGCTTCTGTCTTAAAATCATCTGAGACACCCACTAGGAAAAAACATACAGTATGCTATCTTAGATTACTCTTAGTCTATCTATAAGTGTGAGACGCAAATGGCATTCAAATGCTATGCAAACAGTCAAACAGTAAGAATGGCATTTGAGTTCAGTGGACACAACTTCAAAGTAACGAACATTTTGACTGTAGCTAGGCGAGACCTCTCTTCATATACATCACTTATTAGTTCACACAGACATCCACATACAACATGACAGGCAGCGTGGCATGCAGTAATTACCTCTGGGTGTGTATATTTGTATACATGCATACAGAATTTATCTGTAAAATCTCCAACCCCATCTTCCTGTGGGTGTGTTTTTGAACGGGCACCAAAACAAATAAACCAAAAAAACTGCAGATGTGTTTAAAGTAGGATGTGTGGCCCACCAGCGATGAAGCACATGGCAGCACAAATCTGGACGTTGACGGTGGTAAGGCTGTTTTATTATTTTTGCTCTTTGCGCTTCAAGAGGCCCTTTGAACAGCTAATAAGTGGGAACAAATGTGAGGTTTGGGTGGATGATTGTTACTGGGGACTGAACCATGTGACCAAAGTAAACTCACAAGGTTCTGACGTCACATGCATCAACGGTGTCTCAAGAAAAGAGAAAAGAATTCTTATTAAACTTTTACCACCTCAGTAAAACACTTTGAAGGATGGAAGAAAAAAAAAAACAAGTGGGGAATTCTGTAAATTTGTAATTTCTTTTAGTGGTTCTGCTTTAATTAACTCTCCATTTATTTAAGCCACTCTGCTGTTTCCTTATTGCTTCTGTGGGGTCGTACACTAACCATAAGACCATGAAATAAAGCCATATTAAACAGACGCTTCTGCTCTCAACCTCGCTCGGCACACAAACAAGTACAGAGGCAGTCACTTACTGACACACAAACACCCCAGGTCCAGACATGCAGAGGAAAACACCAGTGTGCTCATTAAGACTTCAAGAAAGAGGACTAGTCTGGTATAAATACAATGAACACACACTAAAAAAGAGGGTGAGGTTAAGTAATGAAAACAATTTTGCTTCAGATGAGGACACATGTTGTCGGATGTTCATCCTGACTTTTTGTACCGTTCTCTCTGGGAAATCATTTGTTTCTGTTATTCAATTCAATTTCATTTTATTTACACAACAACTGTCATCTATACATCTTATATTGTAAACTGCAGACCCTACAGTATTAAAGAAACAAACAAAAACAAGCACAAAAAAAAAAGCCAACAACAATCAAACGTTATATTCATGCCTAATTAGACTTTCTTTAAAGCTTAGGAACTAAGGCCTTATTCAGTCCAACTTTGCACTACTGATAAAAACAGGCTTTGTAAGCACTGATACACAATCAAACATGCACATGCTCAGATTTCACTAGCCAGGCACAAAAGTTAAAAAAAGAAAAAAAAAAGAAGAAAAACAATCAACAGTCTCTTCCCAGTCTGTTTGACTGTGCTGCATGTTAATGCAGTTTTATGAGCTGTGTTTCACGAGGGCGGCACTATGTAGTAAAGTAGCTACTCCCTGTGTGATGACGAAAGAGAGATCACAGAACAAAAGTTGTCAAGGTAGATTTAAATGGGAAGAAATGTCACATAAAGAGCAGATAAAAAGCCATTTTGCTTCCACTGCCAGCTACCTCCGTGACCTGTGTGCTTTATAATTTGGCCAACAAGCACTTAAGAGTCTGGATTCACTGTAATTAAGAGTATCTGGTTAAAGGAACCTTTGCTTTAAAGGTCACAGCAGGAGAAAAAAGAAAAGACCAAAATTTTATTCACCTCATCAACACTATCAAGTGTTGCTGGTATTTCCCCTGAAGAACACCACGTTTTACTGTTTATACGATAGTAAACTATTACTACATAACTACAGCACATGGACGATGGCATTTTTATGGAGTCCCGCTGAGTAAAAGGTATGACTCATCTAAATTAGATCAGAATTGACAAGGTCAACGACAGGGGCTCTCAAGTACACAGGTATGACCATAATTAGCACCCAAGTACCACATAATGATGCTGAAGGACCGAACAGCTCACCAGGACATTGCACACTAATTTTCTTTTGCTGACCACCCAGTAAAAAACAAAACAAAAAACCAGACACTGACTATTATGACATATTATTAAAAACATAGGCAGCTAAAGGCCATAATTTGGCCTTTTATATCTTGCCTTACTACCCCTGGACAACAAAAGCAAACAGACTAGTAAATATAAATCAGCAATACTGCTTTTAGGGTGGAAAACACTTACTTTCATCCCCTTGTAGCACAACAACATGTGAAAGACTAAGACCTGCAATCATAGTGTGTGGACTCTGTCGTCAACAATAGCATGTTTTGGTATTCAAATGTACAGTAGATGATAAGGAGTTACTTGGTATGATCTGTTGGAGTGTGCCCTAATATAAGCTCTCATAACATGTAGGATAATCAGGTTGCATTTAGTTTATGTTTGGTTTTAAATGGCAGACTCAATATGCAACTGGCAGCCCCACCCAAACTGCACAATTAAAAGGAGCCTTTGGAAAGTACAGTTCACAGTTGTTGCTGTTCCAGCACCAGATCTTCATTAATGTCTCTCCATGAACCACCAAGGACACAGTTAAAATATTCTGTGCTTCTAAGCTGCTCATGGTTTTTTCTATGTGTGTGGCAAACAGACTGGGCTGCTGGAACACTCTCTGTTGTCGGTGCTGACTATAGGCTGTGTGTTATTACTGGGCAGTCATATACACTTGAATGGGCAACGGGCCTATCTACAATAATTCATTGCCGTGGTAAAAAAGAAAAACCAAAACAAACTTATAACAAATAGCACCGTATAATATCGCGGGAACATTAGAACCGAACCCATTAGTAGGTTATGCCTTTAGTAAGACTAGAAATTAGAGATTGTTATGTTTAAGCATTCAGCCAAGGCAAATTCCCAGCTGACATTATTACAATTATCCAGAAAGTTCTTTTAATGTTACGTAAACAATCCGAAGAAAAAACACTCACACACGAACTGAGTTGTAAATAGTCTGGTGTGTCGAGTGTTCGTTTAGAAATGGGCTACTTACCCTAAAGGCGGCTTTGAGGACGCGCTCATCGCTGAGACTGTCTCCAACTTGAGATTAGCGGGGCTCGCTCCTAAAATGCGCTGTTACTCAGACTCGGTGGCTATCCATGATGTTGTCACCTGCGAGTTTTAGCATCATACTTACAATAATTTATAGTCGTCAAATTTTCTAGTATAACTCTAACAGGGAAAAACTGTCTATAACGTATAAGAGTGCACAACAAGTGACAGTGTGCAAAGATGAGTCAGTCTGCTGCGAGCTGAAGCATAACAGCCGCAAAGTGTCCCTGGAGGCTAGCAACGACCTAACAATCCCTACATGCTCACTATTTTTAAGTTATACTCTATCCATGCTGAACATTCTTACTGAGTCATTCGGACTGAGTAACTTGTCATATCCACTTGTTGTAATCTTCGTATCCCTTCGCGAAGTTGTCAAGTCAACTGAACCATTAAAAAGACTACCGGGATGTCCTTTCAAACTAAAAGTTTATTTTTAAAAACGCTAATTTCAAAGTCTTGCCGTTTTTGTGCGACTCTAATGAGAGATATATATTAGCTCCACAGAAAACATCTACGTTATAACTGTGCTATTTTCCACACTGTGCCTCGCGTGCGGACAGTCTTGTAGCGCTTAAAGAACATTAACGCTTTTATTTAGAAATGAACCCCAAGCAATTTCCGTTATCTACATACTCTTACTTTGCCGAGATTCGCTTCAGCCCGCTTTCGTCAGCAGATCTCATGTCAATCATCCTCATCGGGACTTCATTCAGCGCCAAGTGGAGAGCGTCGGTACGAATACCGTATAGAAATACCCTACTTCCAACACACAAAATACAACAGCATAGCGTGTATACAAACAGCAATATGAACTCCAATTAACACACACACATATCTATCTGTCTATCTAGATAGATAGATAGATAGATAATAATAATAATAATACATCATATATATCTATCTAGATAGATAGATAGATAGATAGATATGATGTATTATTATTATTGTTATATTTTGTCTGATGTCAGGTCTACAGCCGCCAAAGTCTGAGTCTTAGCTTCTAGGTGATAATACTTTATTTAAATTCTGCAATGACAATTCAAACCTTTTCTCCCAGCATGCTTTGTGCCACGAGAAAGCGTAGACATGTAGTTAAAACTGTCCACCACAAGAGGTCACCATAGACCATACAGTAATCACTCAGCGACTCTACTTTAAACATTATAAAAGTTATAGGTCTTATTAGGTTAAGAGTATACTTTCTGTGAGTACACTGGCTATACTAAAGGGTTTATAAAGATATTTATGTGGAATGTATGATATGAAGCAGAGGAAGTAGTAGAGGAACAAGATGAAAAAGAAAAAAGGAAAGTGAAGCTGGACGTGTGCAGGCTAAAACAAAATAACAATCAAACAAACAAACAGTATTTGAACAATAATAACAAGTCCACCTATAGCCACAATAAAAATTCATCTTTAAGCCTTTAAGCTAAAAGAAAAAAAAGAAAAACTACAGTCCTTTTCTCACAGTGTGAATAAGGTGTGTAACCACATGTTATGTTGTTTGCCAGATTTGCTTGATAGTTGTTTGGTAATTCTCACTTCTAGACAAACAGGAAACTCTATTGGCACCTCTATTTCTGCACACCTTGTACTTGCAGACTTTAAGAGTGATAATTCATCTGTACACATCTGAAAGCACCACATGAGGAGCTGTGAAGCGTAATTCCTGACTCTACGTAATTTGAAGAGCAATCAGTGAGATATCACTAAGTCAGGTGAATACATTTTGACAATGTTTGAAATATATGCAGTGTGATGTTTTGCATGATTTTGGAAATATGTTTGTGCTATAATGTGTAAAGCTTAAGAGTGTACACATTGCTGTAGGGATTTGAATCCAAAACAATGTCACCTAATTTCTTTTTCTATCCTTGTACTACTTTGATTGGAAATTGTTTGCAAAGAAGGAGCTACCACAATTTCTTTTAAGTTGACCTTGATAAACCTCCTAGGACCTGGCGCCCACATATGTGGACATCACATTTTGGGTTATTTAGACCAAAATACTCGATTTTGCTCTACAAGGGCCTGATATCCACTTACGAGGACATTATACTGCTACTGTTCTATCGAAATTTTAAACAAATATCCTCATATGTGGCTCTCATTTTTCTTAAAAACAAAAATTAGGTAAAAAAAAAAATCTGGTAATTCTTTGTTTTTACATTCATTGGGCCCCAATGTGACCAAATATCAAAGAGAAATTAAAAATGCATGCTGTGGAAGAGTTCGGGTCTTAGGAGGTTAAGGCATTTAGAGAATTTATATTAAATATTAAATATTCTCATTATATATAAAAAGATCTATGTGGATATGGATCCTATCACAAACAAACAGATCTAAATAAATATTCACTGTCAGGGTTAATTTAGTTTTAAATCAATTCAATTGTACTCATATAGCGCCAAATGGAAACAACAGTTGACTCAAGGCACTTATGATGGTATGTAGTGACACTGGCCTGGTGAACTTTTAGACTCATATGATTTGTCTTATATTAGTTGCAATGGTGATTTAGGTCAAGTTTTCATAAAGCAGTAGCATCACTTCGATTCATGAGAAGGAGTAACAAACATTCAGAAGAAAAGAGTACCTATGACAGCTCATAAGCAGCTCATAAGGAAACTGTGTCCAGGTCTGAGTCTTGCACAACAGAACAAATCCACAACTAATATCATATCAAGACCTAGATGCAGGTCATCCTGTCCAGATTCATTCACAACAGCCTGATTTTTCTCAACACGATCTGCACTCTTTATTTAGTCTTGAAAAACTTTTTTTTTGTTTCAGTTATATGTGAAACAATGACTGAATTCTGACTATGGGTGTGAGTGAGCCATTATTTATCAGTTAAGGCTGACATTAGATCAGATTAGAAATGGTTACAGTGTGGGAAATTCAAGCAGAGTTTCCTTGAAATCTTATTAAGCATTTCTTATCCATTAATAACAAAAATAATGAAATTCTTGACTTAAAAAAGGGAGCCTGCTATATTCCATCAGTAGATTAAAATGTTACTAAATAATTACTCAAACACTGGAATAATCATAAACTGTAGCACAAACTGTTTTTATTTAACTAAAAAACGGACTTGAGGGCAGATCACAGGTCCATCAATGATCTGTCTGATCTGTTTTCTCCACATTTTTATCATCAGTTTCTGTCGCCCACATATACTTACAGTTATAAAGATTTAATTGTCTTTATAATATGTATCTAAATATAATCATGATTATTAAAAAATTAAACATGTCCTCTGCCCATTGGATTAAAATGGCGTTGCCTTGGTGAATGCTGGGTTCTTTATTTCCCTAATCACTCATGTGCCAGGGTTACTACTCAGAGTTGATTCAACTTACTCTGATGAGCTTTTCTTGGAACAGGAAACTGTTCCAAGAAAAGCTCTGAGTTAAGCAACTGAGAGTTGCTGAACTGAGAGTTGCTGAACTCAGGGTTTATCTCAGGGTTTATTTTTAAACTGTTTTAAACTCAAAATTTGATGAACATGTTTCCTGGAAATAGAGCCCAGAAAGCAAATTTCCAACATGTTGATATAAATAACCAGGGTAAACCCTCGTGTGTGAGCTCCCCTAATATTGGAGAAGTAGATAGAAGAAGTAGATAGAAATTCATTGTGAAAAGAGTGCCTGGTACACTGTGCAAAAGAAAATCTAAAACAAATAAACGAATAATGCATGAGTGCAAGCTGTGGCAAATCACTCACACCTCATATTTTAATGAAACTAGGACAAACACAAGGTAGCCTACCATATGCTGCTTTGTTTTTTAAGCTCAGGTTGAATTACATGCAGCAATGACAACAACAAAAAAAAGTTAAAGAGGGAAACAGTAACACTTTATGCTAAAAATTAGCTGCAAATGTTCCACCAGGTTCTTCTAATTTTGATGTTATTGAGATACAGTCATGCTGACAAAGAACATTTTCAGAGCACTTCTATCTAAATAATCTTAGCAGTCCTGTAAAAAAGGTTTGAACACTGTGAAAACTAACATGGATTTATGAGGTTTACAGATCTTTTTTTTTTTAGGTTCACAAAGTCACTCACAGTCAATAAAACGACTTTAAGAACAATGTCAAGAATGACAGATAAAACCAGACAGTGCCTGACCAAGATTGCGGCGCGTGAACAACGCGAGGCTCAGTGTCTCTCCAGAATCTGCTATTTAGTGGTTTTTTATCTACTTTTGACCGTATCATTCATCCGGAATTTTGAATTCAAGCACAGGGTTCATGGGCTCAGAAAACATGTTACCCTTGCCCTCAGGATTGGGAATCAGGGGCTCAGGATCTGGCTGCATGGGTGTGATGACCTTGTCTGCTTTTTCCTTCCTCTTTGTGACGTTGAGTAGAAGGTGGGCAGGGGTTCCTGAAGGGAAGCAGACTTGTTGACACTTATTTAATAATGCTTGGTGGCAACCATTCTCTCCTCTCCCCTGCAATCAAGCGTTCGGGAGGGAGTATGTCATCAGTCTGTTTGTTAGTTAGTAACAATATACTAGGCATAAATAGATTTGAATACACACACAGAAAGTTTCATACAAACGCAGACTGAAATACAGACACAAATTGCCTGTCCTCCAGCCTCTCCTGTTCCCTGTTCTTATTTTCTTTGTCTTTTTTTGTGGCAGTTTTGGATTTTGTGATTATTAAGAACTTTTCTGACCTCAGGGTTACTCCCAGTTTTACTTTATTAACTTGTATCTCGTGTGTCTTGTCCCAAATTTTACTTCCTGTGTGTTATTTCCCTGTGCCGGTCCCCCTCCTGATTGCACATGTATTCACTTACAGGCGTGTCTGTCTTTGGTTTTATATGTGGCGTCTGTTGTATTCTTCAGTAACCTCACTTGTGTGCTGCCTTCCTGTTTCTTGGATTCAGTTTGCAATTTTTTCCAGCATTTGGATTTTGTTTGGACTCTGCATATTTGGATTTTCCAACTTCCAAAATAAAGGTGCGTTTTCTGTTTATTAACATCTCCCTGTTCAGCATCTGGGTCCTGTCTTTCCATACAATATGACACGTCCTGAGTTTTTATGCCTTTGATCTCACTGTGGAAAGCATTTTTATCTCTTGGACCTATGCTCAGCTTTTTCTTTTTCTTTTTTTAAGCTTAGAGTTAACTTCATTCAGGCTATCGTTCCATTTCCATGACACTGCCCAGATTCCATTAGACAGGAAAAAAACAATTTCACTTCCCCACCGAAAAAAAACTTTATTCACCTCAATGACTCTATCCATTGCTGCCGATTTTGTCTCGAAGAACACCGCGCTTTAATACAAACCTGACGTGGAGCTATTACTGCGTAAATACGTTATATAACTGCACAGCACGAGTTGCATGTTTTTAGAGTTTTTCACCACAAGAGGACGATAAAGACCATGCATAAAACAGCAAGAATCGCTCTATAAAGAGTCATAAATATGCATCAGAGACGTACAACGAAACCAAGATCAAGGGGAAAAATATTTTAATATTATTAATATTTTAATTACAAAAACAAAACAAAAAATCAAAACAAAACGACAATAAAGACATATAAAGAGATATATATATATATATATATATGGAAGCTAAAACAGAATAATTTGTAAAAATCTCTAATTTGCCTTTTAATATTGCAGCCCATTAAATAAATAAATAAATAAATAAAAACTTAATCCATCCATCCATCCATTCGCTTCCGCTTATCCTTTTCAGGGTCGCGGGGGGCGCTGGAGCCTATCCCAGCTGTCATAGGGCGAGAGGCAGGGTCCACTCTGGACAGGTCGCCAGTCTGTCGCAGGGCTAAATAAAAACTTTTTAAAATTAATTTTAATTTATTTATTTTTTTAAGAGGAAACTCTTAAAGCTAACTCTGGATAGAAGTCTTGAACAAATGCTAATATGAGGCATGCACATTTCTTATTCAAAGCTGCAAAACGTGACAGGAAATGTGGCAAACCAAAAGATAACCAGATACTGCAAACCTGTCTGATTAAAACAGATAAATAATTACCTTAACTTTAAGGAACTTTAAAAAGAGTAACATTTTATGAAGCTGGAAAACACGAATAGCAATCTGCATTTTAAAACGTTAATGACAAACTGTTTGGGCCTTAAGCATAAACTAACTGCTGTTTTCTAAAGGTGTGAAAATGTGTGTAACCATATGCTGTGCTGTTCTTAAATTATTTTTGGGTGTCTAGATGGTAAGCTCAGAGTTTAAACTGATAAAGATCTCACTCAAGGACGTACAGGAAACGACATCTGCACTTCTGCTTCAGTACTACTCATTATCAGACTGCAGCATTAAGACTGTTATTTATCTCTCCACATCTAAAGCTATCGTCGCATCAACAACAGAGGGAAAAAAAACGAGCCTTGACGCCTAATTCCTGACTCTACCTGGTTGGATTAGCCATCACTGAGATATCACTATGTCAGGTGAATATATTTTAACATTAATCCCGAATTTGGGATATTTGCAGTATAAACAATTTTTTTTGTGTTATAATGTGTAATGGTAAGTCTGTATGCATTGCTTTAAGAATTTAAATTCAAATGCTGCAATACGGCAAATACTTCTTTTTCCCCCCTCTTTCCATATTTAATTTAGATAACATTTTATTTGAGAACACTGCTGCAATATCTTTGAAGTTCACCTTTAATAAACCTATTACATTCGCTGTGATCTGCAAACATGCATCTGCTGACTTAGAAAATGTAAAAAATATAATTGTAAAATGATGCTAATCATATTAAATAATCCATTACATGTTAAAAAAAATGTCCATGTAAGACAAAATGATAAAATAAAGAAAAAGACCAAAGTGAAAGGTTTATGGTTTAAGGTCTATAGGTTTATGGTGGTATTTGTGCTTTTAGCTTAACCCTAGAACACTATCGCTATAAATAGTAACACAACCACTAACGCCGGGTGATTTTTACCCGATATAATATGACCAACTAAAAGTACTTGTCATCAAAATATATCAAACACATGACAAATCAGAGTGGTCAGCTTTTACTTTCAACTGTGCCATGTCTAACAAAATGAAAAAAAGTGTCATGGGGGATGCTAAAATAGTGCTCCAAAATTACAGAAAAATCTGGAATTCAAGAACAAAAAATTCCTAAAAAAAAAAAATGACGCTGGAAAGCTGGTCTTTGATACACCCATTCCTGGGACATTTGAGACTTCCCTGGTGAAGGCACGATCTCCTCGACACACTAACAGCTGCAGGAGAGAGAAATCATGTAAATGTATTTGCTCGGGTGAAAATCACCCAGCGATAGTGTTCTAGGGTTAATGTGACCTTTCTTAAAATCAGCTACAGAGTACCTATAATAACCAGCAGGTGGCTCAATAATCTCCGTTATCACTTGACTTAAACCTAATACAACAGAGCTGAACTGATCACTATTTTTATTTTTTTATTTTTTTGAAATTGAAAAAAAAAAAACCTCCTTTCAAAAACCGGACGTGACAGCAACGGTGGTCTTCAACTTACATTGCAACTTTTTTCACCAGTTCTTTTTGTTCTGTTTTTAAATTAAAATAGTTGGTTGATAATGTGTGATAACATAACCTAATTTGGAGGGTTAATTTTTGTAATATGTGTGAAAATTATAATAATAAAAAATAGTAATACTAATAAAAAAAATATTATTATTAATAATAATAATCTCACTTTGCAGAAGGAAACAACACACCGTACGATTACAGCAGTTACTATGATGAAGGAGCCGACTACCCTCCTACCAATTTTAGTGATGTAAAGGACTTCAGCCAAGTGTTTCTAACCACTCTCTATAGTTTGGTTTTTGCCTTGGGCTTCATAGGTAGGTGTGTCCTCTACTGTGGGAATAACAGTTGTGTTTACATATTGGATGGAAAGTGTCAAAGGTATACAATTCTTGACTCTTTTTTTCTCCCAAAGGTAATGGACTAGTGGTGTATGTCGTGGTGAAGTACCGCAATCAGAGCAACTTGACAGACATCTGCCTCTTCAACCTGGCTCTCTCTGACCTCCTCTTCGTCTTCACGCTGCCTTTTTACTCTCACTATGCCAGGGTCGGCCAGTGGACTTTTGGAGACTTCATGTGCCGTTTGTTGTCTGGCTCTCACCAGACTGGCTTCTTCAGCAGCATCTTCTTCATGGTTGTCATGACGCTGGACCGTTATGTAATCATCGTGCACGCTCACAGGGTGACACGTTATCGCACAATGAGAGCAGCCATCATTCTGACCATGCTCATTTGGATGCTGAGCATGTTTGTGTCTCTGCCAGATTTTATCTTCACACAGGAAATACAGGAAAAGTCTCAGAAGACTAGATGTTACTATCTCGAGGAGAGCAAAGTCTGGGAGCGTTACAACCTGTTTACCACAAATGTGCTGGGTCTCGTGATTCCCTTGCTGGTGATGGTAGGTTGCTACTCCAGGATCATCCCCACACTGGTAAACATGAGGACCTCAAAGAAGCACCGCATCGTCAAGCTGATCATCTGTATAGTGGTTGCATTCTTCTTGCTCTGGGCTCCATATAACATTTCCCGTTTCTTGAAGTTTCTTCAGGAAAAAGGCAAAATCCCACGTAATGACACCTGGGACAAAAATTTAAGGGTGTCAGTGGTAGTAACTGAGGCCTTTGCTTACACTCACTGCTGTCTGAATCCCATCATATATGCTTTTGTGGGACAGAAGTTTATGAGACGAGCCTTGAAGCTGCTGAAAAATTTTGTGCCTGGCATCAGGAATCTTCCAGACAGCTCATTCAGGAGAAGCTCAGTTATTTCCAAGTCCTCTGAAGTCACCTCCACTTACATCATGTAGAAGGTGTTGGGCAGATTGTTTGACATGAATGTTTTACCCTGTTATTACTGCAGACCATATCTTATTCATGTTTCAGTGATTTGTTTTGTTAATTTGGTCACTCCCACTTGCCACATAGCAGTTTTCTTCACCTGTGTCTCACCATGTTGAATTTTCAGTATTGTTTTGACTGTAAGATTTCAGATTTAAAGGCTCATTACTTCTGAAATGATTGTAACCTGCTAGCACTGCTGTCTGCTTTATAGATTCTCAAGTCCTTTCTAAACTATGTAATGAGTTTTTTTGCTGATGGTGTAAATTGAAACAATTTTCTTCATGCATGTTTTTATTCAACAGCTATGTAGGATAAACATATCGAAAAGAAAAAAAAACAAGGCAGAAAACAAACCAAATATGACATAATGGAACATTTTATACTTGTGTGCATAAAGCGTTTCATTCAAATGTATGCAAATACAGTGCTAGGTGTTAAAAGTACATTTTCACGTTTCTTCTGACATCATTTATGGCATTTGACAAATGATAAGGAATAACCTTTCCAGGGTGTATTTTTGTGTCAATTTTGTATATGTATGTACAGTATGCAGTATAGAGTCTTATATATTACATTTTCTTTTTTTGCTTCAGTGATTATTGCAGGTATTTCAGAGGTTATACTAAATATGTATATTATCTTACTTAATGTACGCATTTGTTATGCTTTTTTTGGTTGCTGTTGTTTTATTTGATTTTGATTCCTTGGCTTTGCAATTTCTTTACCAGTGAAAGTGATTACATTCTGCAATACTCATCTCTCATCCTGATTTTACATGGTAGTTTCCTTAAGACAGTCACTGATATTGCATATTTTGAGAATAATAGTGTGTATTGAGCATGATCTCCTATATTTCCCTTTGTAACTGTAAAGACAAATTCCTTACATAGTCATGAAAAAAGAGATTATTAAAAAAAAGACAAGATATGATGTGAGACAGTTCCTAATTTATTTATTTGATACTTAACTGTTTGCCACCATAGAACATTAGTGTTGTCTGTTATAGGGGACCATTAGTGGAAGACGAACTACAGTATAACAAAGATTTCATCAGCTGTGAGTATGTTCAAGTAAAGTTGAAGTAAATTTGAGCTGTGTAATTCCTCGTGAGCTGAATGCTTTTTGCAGATGTTATATGAGAACTATATTTGACAAACAGTCCATTTTTGTAAAATCAAAGTAAGTAAGTTGCAGGGTAAGCAGAAACACCCTAAAAACACAATTCAATATTTTGAAAAGCATTAAAACTCAATATGTAATTCAAATACAAAGAAAAATTACAAAATTTTAAAAATATAGGTTATTTACTTACTTTGGGTGTTTGTGTGTTGTTGGTGATTTTTTAATGCTATTTTTAAATTATACATCAGCAAGAGCAACAGAAATAGAAAAATGTAATGCTTATAAAGTAAAATAACCTGGGTGCAAAATGACTGCTAACTATGGATATTATTGACATTCTTTGAAAAAAGAGTTCAGAAATAATCTTTTTTTTCCCACGTAAGAGTAAAATAATTTGGGGATTTCATATTTACCTGCACAGTATGTTTTTGAAACATTCAGAAAATATGAATAACAATTATTTTTAAACTCAGCAAAGGTTGTCACTGCATCCCCAAACGTGAGTTTAAACACAAAGAAAAACTTAAGGTGAAGAAGCAGCAAACGTGCAGGATAAATGATGTATGGGTTTATGGTACTTGAAAGAAAATCTACATTTACTTGCTTTTTTCTCCAGTTGTGTTTTTAGGACAAACATTACGTGATAAATTGCTTGTCTGGTCTGCACCAGGTGAACTTTGTCTTTAGGAAATCAAGTCATTGTAATGTAACAGCATAGGTCAGAAATGATGAGATCACCAGCAGTGGCTGTTAAACACAGAGATACAACCAGATTTAGCAATCTGAGGCACTGAGGCAGTGTCATAACTGGTCAGTGAGCTGCTTACCAGGATGTCACACACTTATTTCCTGTTGATTCAACTACCGGTAACCCCCCCCTCAGACAGCCATCTCAGACAATGACCATGTGGTTTGACTATGCGTCACTGAAATTCTAGCAAAGAATTCAAACTTTCGAAATGCGCACCAGTTTTCTAATTTTCCACCACAAGAGGTGGCAGTAGACCACACATACGTGTTTTCCAAGAATCAATCATCTCTCATAGGGTATGTGGGTTGTGCAGCAATAAGTATATAAAAATGGTTATATGGGGTCTATGACATGGAGATGTACCACAATGACAACAAGAAGAGAAAATGATGATGAGAAAAGGAAGACATCAAGATAGAGATAGAAACACCAGTTTATAGTAATATTGCATTTGACTCTGAATAGAAGTCTTTGAACAATTACTAATATCAGTCAAGCACATTTCTTAATCAAAGCTGCAACTTGTGATGTGAAGTGTAACAAAGCAAAGACCAAAATATTAATTGCAGAAGTTATCACTCGCCCTTTCAGATGTGAGTGAAATTATGCTGTTAAAATTAAAGATGTATTCACATTGAAAAATATTTGAAAAATAGTGCATTTTCTAAATAAGTTTAAGTGGAAAGAAAAATAAAATTGGTGAAAATCTACATGCAAAAATCATGAAGGGTTTTAATTGTTTTTTTTTTTTTTTTAAATGCCAGCATTCAGTTTTAAAGGTGTGAAAGGGTGTAACCACATGCCATTCTGCTCTTTGAATTATTTTTGGCATTCTTGATGTCTAGCAGACATCTAGACAAGATAAAGATCTTACTTACAGGACATACAGGAAGCAACATCTGCTGCTCTGTTTTTTTTTACTGCTCATTATCAGACTGCTGACTATTTGGGCGTTAGTTCATCTCTGCAGAATAAAGGCATCACATCATTAAGAACAAAAAACAAAAAGGGGGGAGCCTTGAAGTGCCATTCCTGACTCTACCTGGCTGGAAGAGCCATCATTGAGATATCACTATGCAAGGTGAATACATTTAAGAAATAATCCGTGTAATATTTTAATATTTTGTTTTAAATATATCCATGTTATTATGTTTAATGTCTAAGGCTGTGCGCATTCCTGTAGAGATCTAAAACCAATAATATTAAAATATTATTTTTTTATTTCTATTTGATAGTTCTATTTCTATATTCTTCAAAAGCCTTCACAAAAGTGTACAAAATATGTGTATGGTCACAATGTCTGTGAAGGTGACCTTTCGCTGTCATCTACAAACATGTCTGTTAAGTTAGACAATATAATAAAAAATAATATTTTAAAATTATGTTGATAATCTTAAATAATCTCATTACATGGATAATTTAGCTTTTGTAAAAATGATTATAACATAAAGAAATGGACGAAATGAAATAATAATTTTCAGTGCCCCAGGGTTCTAATAGTACACATTTAGACTGGGCTTATTGGCTTTTAGCCTCATATCACCTGTTTTTATTGTAGCTGATTTGGTTTAAATCATAGACAGTATAAAGGAAGTTTAAATCCTGTTTTTCATAAAGCAGAGGCATCCGGTGAAAAGTGACAAATGCTCGCTTGACAGAAGTACCTGTACCTACCAGCAGGTGGCAAAATAATCCTCATTATCAACTGACATTGAGGGCCTAAACAAACATAGCAAAGGAAAATCATTTTCACAAACAGCAATCAGCAACAGTAACTTTTGAACTTCTTCCTGTGTTTCAATAAAAATGGTTGAAACTTCATTATTAACATTTAATGCTGTGAGCACCCAAACTGTTTGAATGCAGCATTCTAGACAGGTGCTATATCCAGATATGTATGCACTGTACATTAATATTCATGGTCTGTGTTGAAATACTACTACTATACTACTGCTACTACTACTAATAACAGCTCTGTCTCTCTCTCTCTCTCTCTCTCTCCAGACGAGAATGCCACAGAAAATGCCACATACAATTATTCGAATTACTATGAAGATGGTGTCACAGAAGATTACGCTCCTTTTAACTTAAACTATGTTCAGGAATTCAGTCAAGTGTTTCTTGCCACTCTCTATAGTTTGGTTTTCATCCTAGGCTTCATAGGTAGGTGTGTCCTGTTGTATGTTTGCTGTGAGAACACTTCCTCACTTTCTAGGGACAGAGATAGATATCCTAACCTGTTGGCTTTAAGGGAAAGAGTCTTGTATGTAGGTGTGTAACAGTGATGTAAGAAACACAGAGAAAAACAGACACCCTTATTTTACATGTAACAATTTGACAGGTACACTTATCGTGTCTTTTCTTGTAAAGGTAATGGACTGGTGGTGTGCGTCCTGGTGAAGCATCGCAATCAGAGCAACTTGACAGACATCTGCCTCTTCAACCTGGCTCTCTCTGACCTCCTCTTCGTCTTCACGCTGCCTTTCTACTCTCACTATGCCAGGGTCGGCCAGTGGACTTTTGGAGACTTCATGTGCCGTTTGTTGTCCGGCTCTCACCAGACTGGCTTCTTCAGCAGCATCTTCTTCATGATTGCCATGACGCTGGACCGCTACATGATCATTGTGCACGCTCACAGGGTGGCACGTTTTCGCACAATGAGGGCAGCCATCATTCTGACCGTGCTCGTTTGGATGCTGAGCTTGTTTGTCTCTCTGCCGGATTTTATCTTCACACAGGAAATACAGGAAGAGTCTCAGAAGATTGGATGTAACTATCACAACAAATTCTGGGAGCGTTACAACCTGTTCACCACAAATGTGCTGGGTCTCGTGATTCCCTTGCTGGTGATGGTAGGTTGCTACTCCAGGATCATCCCCACACTGATGAGCATGAGGACAGCAAAGAGGCACCGCATCGTCAAGTTGATCATCTGTATAGTGGTTGCATTTTTCTTGCTCTGGGCTCCATATAACATTTCCCGTTTCTTGAAGTTTCTTCAGGAAAAAGGGAAAATCCCACGAAATGACACCTGGGACAAAAATATAAGACTGTCAATAACAGTGACTGAGAGCTTAGCTTACACTCACTGCTGTCTGAACCCCATCATATATGCTTTTGTGGGAGAGAAGTTTATGAGACGAGCCTTGCAGCTGCTGAAAAAGTTTGTGCCTGGTTACAGGGGAGATTTGTCAGACAGCTCATTCAGGAGAAGCTCAGTTATGTCCAGGGGCTCTGAAACCACCTCCACTTTTAAACTGTAGAAGGTGGAGGGCAGTGGTAACTTATTTAACATGCAGTTTTCACATGTTGTCACTGCAGACTTGTTCTTGTTTTTGTTTGTTCATTTGACCACTTGTATTTGACACATACTGCAGTGTTTTTCACTACAGAGTTTGTGTTTACACCTTTAGATCCTTTGACTTACAAGGGAATACTTCATTTTTATCATAAGATTTCAAATGCAAAGGCTCAAAACTTATCTCCAGTGTTTTTGAGACTATGTAATGCTCTCCCTTCTTCTGCTCAGGCTCAGTGAAACTTGCTGGTGCATTCAACTGAACCTGCTGTTTGTAGCATCCTGTAACAGCAAGCTGGCACAAACATGCAAAAACAGCATACTGCAACACAAACAAACCAAAGATGGCAATACAGAATGTTCTAGTCTTAGATGAAATAGAAATCCTTCAATTATCCAACCATTATGCTCCATATTTTCCATATTCACATGTCGTCATTGATAATTGAATCTTATAAAATGATGTGGAGCAAACGTTCCAGTATTGGCAACATTGTATATATGTACAGAATAGAGCTTTACATGCTGGATACATTGTCCTTATTGCTTCAGTGACTTTTACTGTTGTGTCAGATCTTCTTTGAATGAAACTGGTGCATTTTCTTACTTTAATTTACATATTTCTATCTTCAGCCCCATTATGATGTTTCACTTTTTGCACTTTTTTTGTTTGTTACATCATGTTATGGTTCTTTGCATTTGTAATGACTGAGTCGAGTCAGACACTCCTTTATCTCTTTTCCTGATTTTATATAATAGTTTTCTTAAGACAATAAATGATAATGCAAATCTTCAGCTTACTTCAAATTAAAGTCATAAAGTGGTTTGTCACATTGGAGGAGTCCATTGTTCATTTTGAGAAGCTCTATTAATTCTCTCTGTTATGGAAATGAGAAATTCTGTACACAGTCAGAAAAAAGGATCTGGTAAAAAGAAGTTATGTGAGATAGTGCCAAACTAATTTATTAGGTAGGTAACTCTTCACCATCACTATAATTTTTCTCGCCTGTGGAAGAGTCCAACTGAACCGTCATCTGAAATCTCGGCCTTTCAATTGAGTCCGCATGTAATCTCTTTTCAAAATGACAGGAGTTGCAGCTTCCACATTATGTCAACAGAGAAGGATACATGATTTTTTTGGGAGATATTATGATTTTTTTTTGTTGCTAAAAATCAAATTGATATCTTCACTTTGAGACCCTTAACTTTCCTTTTAGTAGCACTTCAGAAATAATAATTTTACCCCTTTCCAAAACCAAAATTATATTCATTGCCCTTTGTAGTGGACAGCAGAAATAACTTTGTCATATTTTCAACCTATAATCATGTTTCAGGAAGTGAAGGCAGTAAGTATTTTCCTTAATATTGTGGAAGGAGAGTCAGATTAGAGCTGTCAAGAAATTAGGTGGACATTAGAGTACAAAGGTGAAAGCTCAAAAGAGCACATACATAGATTGTACCATGTATTTAGGCATTACAATTTCTAGAAGGTTAAATAAAAGCCTTTTAAGTTGAATTCAAACACACATCAATTTAAGGTTTGATTTCTTTCTTCAGTTACCCTGTTGATTTATTCAGTTAATTATATTTGCTAAAAGTGCATTAAACTGTACCGTTTCTGTGTTTACCAGTTCAGTTTAAATGATACTGAAACTGGGTTGAAATCATTTTGTTTTTGGTGCTCATCTCTGAAGGCAGCATTAAAACTGAAATGAACGGAAAACATTCTTCAGCATGTTACTGTTCATGGCATGACTCATATAACCTCTGAAAGGATTCAAATGAACTGGTTAGCCAATTCAGTAAGTCAAGACAGGTTCTTCAAGATTCACCAGCAGCCAATAGGCCCAGCATTCTCCAGCACTACTAGGCCCAGGCCCATGATTCTCCACCAGCTACCAGGCCCAGGATCCTCCAGCATCACCAGGCCCTTGATTCTCCACCAGCTACCAGGCCCAGGATCCTCCAGCATCACCAGGCCCTTGATTCTCCACCAGCTACCAGGCCCGCCACCAGGCCACAACCAGGCTCCAATAGCCCAAGACCAGTCTTCCTTATTAGCCTGCAGGTGGAACAGAATGAAACTCCAGTAGTACCATAGCCAGTTTTTGCATAAAAGATACCGACTATGGACCGTGGATGGTAAAAGTGCCTACTAAATGGTAAATGGACTGATTTTTACACAGTGCTTTTCTACTTTCCCAGAACACTCAAAGTGCTTAATACAACATGCCACATTCATCCATTTACACAAGCACTTTCTTCTATGCTGTGTAAGTGCTTTCTACCTAACACTTACACACATTCATACTCTGATGGACGCATGTTAGAGTAATTTGGGGTTAATATCTTGTCCAAGGATATCTGGCATGCACACTGCCAAGGATTGAACCGCCAACCTTCAGATCAGCAGATGACTTGGTCTACCTCCTGAGATGTCAGGAGAGCTTTCTAATACCTCTAAACAACAGAAGTTGCTATTGCATATGATGGAACAGATTAAAGAACTGCAAAAACTAAATGAAGAAAAGTATAAAGAAAATAGCCCTATTTGATTCCCAAGTGGCAGATCTAGAGCAGCATACCTGTATGAATGGCTTAATAGTAAGTGGACTGGAGACCCAAACACAGAATGTATGCTAGAGCTGTAGTGGCACAAGAAGTCACTGAGCCTACTGAAGCTGACGTCGACTCTTTAGAGCAAAAAACTGTCAATTTCTTCAGTGGCAAGTGAATAACTATTAATAGTAAAGACACTGAGGTTTGCCATTCTCTGCCTTCAAAAAATAATAGAGTAAAACCATTTATAATAATAGGCTTTGTGAATAGAAAATCAAAAAGGACATGCTAAGAAGCTGTGAAGAACCAGTGTCTACATAAATGAACATCTGACAAAGAAAAATGCAGACATAGCACGACAAACAGGAATACTAAGAAGACTAAAAACGATTCAATCAACATGAACTGCAAACTGCAAGGTCTACATCAAACTCAAAGGAACCCCAGAAGAACAAAAAGTTGTGGTCATTAAATTAGTTTCAGATCTGGATAAATATTAGAAATGCTACAAACTATGACAGGTTAAATGAAAACTATAATTCTCCATTAGGAATTCTTAACAACCAACTATACATAAGAATCATATAACATGACAAAATATAATAATAATCACTTTTCTTAGTAAAGTGAGAACCAACCTTCCCTATGAATAATCATTGTGTATACAGATTTGGGACTAAAACCCTTTTAGTATACTGATCACAGACCATGGGTCTTGGAAAATGATATAGACCCTGAAAATAATTTCTACACCCATAAAGATGATCAACAATGTGAATATTATACTAATGAGCAGTTTAATGATGTAATAAGTTAATGTGTGGAACACCTGTACAGATGAAGTTAAGAAAAGTCCATCAATACAAAAATTCACACCAATTTTGCTTTTCCAAGATCAGCTCTATAAATTCTCTCTTGTTCACGTATTTCTTTTATCTGTTTATTTAATCACTTTTCTTAGTGTTATTTCAGGTATTCAGGTTATTTTAGTTATAACATTGTATGTAATATAGTATAGTATGAAAATATCTTAGCTGACAGAAAAAGAAAGGGAGAAAAAAGAAAGGGAAGGGGAAGAAAATAGGGGGAAAAAACATAATAAGAGGACAGTCCGAGGCAAGGTTTGTGAAACATGGAAACCCCCGCCCCCGCGCAGTGTTGAAAGCGCTATGTGGGTGTGTTGGTGAGTGTATAAAGTGCACAGGGTGAGTATGACTGTGTGAAAACTAGGGTGCTATTAAAACTTGTAAAACTTGCGGGGGCAACATCAGAACGAGTGTCCAAGTGTCCATAAGTTGCGGTTGCTGTGCTTCGTCATCTAGCTAGCGCTGCAAAAGAGGAGCGAGCATAAAGGGGATAATGGTTTTTTTAAATAGCAGTTAATTTCAAATGCAGCACTTTTATCAGCTCAACAAACATCACCAAACACACAAACTGTTTGTGTCTGCAGTTTATCTCACAGTGTGTTGCTAGCCTAAGGTCCAGCTGCTGTATTTCACAGGGAGAGAAAAGAAAGACACCTAACGTCACTAATTGATGAAGAAAGATAAAAAAAAAAAGACAGGACAGGAGAGGAGAGGAAGAAGAGAGGTTATATTTAAAGGTAGGGACTGCTCAGTCTTGTTTGTGAACTAGAAATTTAAAGATTACATTAAAGATCAGATATTGGGTAAGGTCCCCCTCTACAATGTGGGCAACAGAAATTCTTTTTAATTTTCTTGTTCTTTGCTCATTTTCTGATTCAAACTGAGTGCATTCATTAAAATTAAATTTTAAACAGAAGTAAAGTTTGTAATCTCAATATTATTTTATTATTACATTAATATAGAACAAGGTTCAGGTAGCATTGCACAAAAACAGCTGGCAGAAAAATCATCCGGAGAGCAACTTTTTACTTTCTTCATTTCAGTGACTGTACTTTTTCACTACTTCAGCTTCTACTGGAGTAATTTTCAACACTAGTAGCTGTACTTCTACCTAAGTAGAGAATGTCTGTACTTTCCCACCTCTGGGCAGATGTGACACAACCACCCAACTGCTACAAGGTAGAGCCCCCTCATCGCCAAAAGCCTCAGTGTCTAACTTGCAGTTTATATCTCTATCACTAAGTCTTTATCTCCTTTGCTATCACTAACTCTATCTTTGTCCCTATCTTATCTACGCCTCTATCACAAACTGTATCTCTATTTTTATCTTTACCTCTGTTGTTATCTATATCTGCCATCAGTGAGGTTTACAGAAGAAACAAAACAATTGAGTGGCAGCTCTCTGGGTGAAAAATGTGCTTTTGATGCCAGAGGCAAGCTATCATCATCAATATGAACCAAGACAGCAGCTTGTTGAATCTATGCCATGTTGTATTGAGGTAGTTCTGAAAGCAAAACTCTGTCCAGTGATAGCAAAGTGTCTTTACGAAAGTGTCCTGAGATATACAGTGATAATGTAAAACAATGGGATCAAGAAGACGAAGGAACAAATAAAGAAAGAAATGATAATAATAATAAGCATTGTGACGCGCTAAAAACTAGCAGTCATTTTGTGAAGGTGTGAATTTGGGTCACCAAATGCTGTGCTGCACTTTGAAGTATTATCTAGCTGTCTAGATTTTAAGCAGACTCCTGATAAAGATCTCACTTGAGGACGTACAGGAAGTGAAATCTGCTTTTCTACTGTGCTCCTCATTATAAGACTGCTGACTTTAAGACAGTTAGTTTATCTCTGAACATCTAAAGGGATCACATCAATAAAAAAATCAAAAAAAAGAGTTCCTGACTTGACGTGTTCGGAAGAGACATCACTGAGATATCACCATGTCAGGTGAATACATTTTAATAGTAATGCAAAATTTAGTATATTTAAAGTGTAATATCTTTCAGAGTTCTTAAAAATATATTTTTAATAATGTGTAATGTTCACAGCTGTACGAGTTGCCGCAGGGATTCAAAACCAAATGCTATAATTGAAATTATATCACAATTACTTCATGATTGCCATTTCTAAATTTAGTCTATACGTTTTTTATTTTATTTTAGTCTACTGTGTTTGAAGACCATTTTTGAAATTATTCAAAAGATATGCATTGCCACAATGTCTTGTGGTTGACCTTTATATCTACTGTAATCTACAATCATCTCACCCACAAACATGTATTTTTTTAAGGTAGACAATATGATAATTGAGTTGTACAATGATAATTATGTTAAATAATATCACTATGACCAAAACATACCAGTGTGAAAAATAATCATTAACAAACAGGCCAAATGAAATAGTAACGTTTATTACGCCTGCTGAAATGAGCAGGTTTATGATTGTACAAGCTGACGCTGGGTTAATATGTTTAAAGCCTTTTATGACCTTTCTTCCAAATAGTTACAGGTTTAAATCATAGCCAAGGAGACTTAAATCCTACTTTAATAAAGGAGCGTCACATTATGGATTGATGTGAAGTGGTGAGAACTTTCCTAAGGAGGGAGTACCTGTGACAACCAAAAGGTGGCAATCAATTATCAACTGGCTGGGGGCCAAGAGCCCAATGCAGCAGAGCTGAATGGAGTAGCATTTGTGGTGCTCATGGTTAAGGAAATTTCCCTTTTCAAACAGCAACATGTCGGCAAGAATACTACTGCTACTACTTTAACTAGCACGTTCTTCTTCTGTCCCAATGAAAACGGATGAAGCAGCATTACCTAAATTCTTACATTTAAAAAACTATTCAATTTTCTATTCACCTTGCTCAGGAGCATCTATATGCTAGGACAAAAGAAAAAAAAAGAAAAAACAGAATATATATATATATATATATATATATATATATATATATATATATATATATATATATATATATATATATATATATATATATATATGAAAAAAGAAAAGACAAGGATTTTTGGTCATTGTAAACCTAAAGCAATAATTATTAGTTAAATGTAACAGTTAAGATAAAATACACTTCATATACATGTAAATGCATTACAACCAAGTCGATTTTATTTGACCACAGCTGATTAAAGTTAACATTTACATTACACTCATGTAACAAATTTACATGAAAATGTGCTTAAAAAACAGATTTGCTTTTCTTTATTCAAATAATACAATTAAATTTTTACATTTGATCAACTTGCATATGTTTTTTGACTATGCATCTTAATATTTGCAAACAGAGTTGAAAGACTATTACTGATACTACTACTAGTACTAATGACATCATTCTCTCTCTCTCAGCAGAATATAATGACACAGAAGACAATTACAGCAATTACAGTGATTTTGATTATGGAGACTATGCTCCAGCCAACTCCACCGATGTACAGGAATTCAGCCAAGTGTTTCTTGCTATTCTCTACAGTTTGGTTTTCATCCTGGGCTTCATAGGTAGGTGTGTCTACTTGTGTCTATATTATGGAGATTGTATTGTATTTACACATTGCAGGAACCTGTTGTCCCTTATGGGAACAGAAAGCATGTTTTAGGCCTAAACTCTGTATGCAGGTGTGTTTATGTGCAACACAACAACATGAGACCGACAGAGAGAAAGAGACAGAAAGAACATGTAACAGGTGTGACAGCTACACTTATTGCATCTTTTCTTCCAAAGGTAATGGACTAGTGGTGTGTGTCCTGGTGAAGCATCGCAATCAGAGCAACTTGACAGACATCTGCCTCTTCAACTTGGCTCTCTCTGACCTCCTCTTCGTCTTCATGCTGCCTTTCTACTCTCACAATGCCAGGGTCGGCCAGTGGACATTTGGAGACTTCATGTGCCGTTTGATCTCCGGGTCTCACCACATTGGCTTCTTTAGCAGCATCTTCTTCATGGTTGTCATGACGCTGGACCGTTACATGATCATCATGCACGCTCACAGGGTTGCACGTTATCGCACAAAGAGGGCAGCCATCATTCTGACCGTGCTCGTTTGGATGCTGAGCTTGTTTGTCTCTCTGCCGGATTTTATCTTCATACAGGAAACAGAAGAGACTCAAAAGTTTGGATGTGACTATCCCAAGGAGAGCAAAGTCTGGGAGCGTTACAACCTGTTCACCACAAATGTGCTGGGTCTTGTGATTCCCGTGCTGGTGATGGTAGGTTGCTACTCCAGGATCATCCCCAGGCTGGTAAACATGAGGACCGCGAAGAAGCACCGCATCGTCAAGCTGATCATCTGTATAGTGGTTGTATTTTTCTTGCTCTGGGCTCCATATAACATTTCCCTTTTCCTGGAGTTTCTTCAGGAAAGAGAAATAATCCTCAATGATGAAACCTGGTACAAAAATGTAAGGCTGTCAATAACAGTGACTGAGGCCTTAGCTTACACACACTGCTGTCTGAATCCCATCATATATGCTTTTGTGGGAGAGAAATTTATGAGACGAGCCTTGCAGCTGCTGAAAAAGTTGATGCCTGGTTACAGCAGAGATCTGACAGACAGCTCATTCAGGAGAAGCTCAGTTATGTCCAGGGGCTCTGAAATCACCTCCTCCTTTAAACTGTAGAAGGTGGAGGACAGTTGTAAGTATTTTGTCATGAATGTTTCACCCTGTTATTTCTACAGACTGTGAATTGTTCATGTTTGTTTTGTTCATTTAGTCACTTCTATTTGACACATATCACAGTGTTCTTCACCTGTGTGTCACCTTCAAAATGTGTCTCTACACTTTTGCACCCATTGAACTAAATTAACCTGTTAGCAGTGCCGGCTGCTTTCTAGAATCAAGAGTATCTCACTCATGTGATGCCCTTCCTTGTTCTGCTCAGGCTGAATTACATTTGCTGGTCCGTTAAACTGAACCTGCTGTTTATAGCAGTGTGTAACAGTTTGCTTTCTTCTTCACACATTTTTTTTAATGAGTTTGCAGTTTCCCAAAAATGCACCAAAAATAGATTTTCTTTGTAGAAAAGAAGATCTGAAATAGCTGCATATATGGATAGTAATTCACAAATTTCTCTCTACTTCCATATTGTTTTCTAAATAGTCCCTTTGTTTGCTGTATTATCTTGTGGTTTGTTGGATTTGTCATTGTTTGCCAATGGAGCTGATTCGAGTCAGACATCCATTCATCTCTTTTCCTCATTTTGTATTATAGCTCTATGAAGACAATAAATGATAATGCAGATCTTGAACTTATGTCAAAAGAAGGTCATCAAGTGGATTGTCACATTGGAGAAGTACATTATTCATTTTGAGAAGAATATTTGCAGTGAGCATGTTCTTCTATTTCTCATTGTTATTGCAATGACAATTTCTGTACACAGTGATGAAAAGAGAGAAGATCAAAAGTTCTTTGAGATGGAGGTAGTTGTTCACCATCATAAAACAGCAGCACAATGTCATATAGAGGACCATTAGTGGAGGTGGATTTCATGAATAGAATATTGAGGGAAAGTTGATCAAGTTAAGCTTTCTAATTACTGTTGTTAATATAGGTTGTTATTATAGAATTTTAAGAAGTGTATTTGGAAAAACAAAAAAACAAAAAAACACCCCTCTTTGTCTGATTTTTTTTCGGTGTCTCTTTTCTTTACTCATATTAACACAAAAGGCTAATTTCTCTGAAAACTACACCAACCCCTTTTGTCTGGAAAAGGAAGTTTCAGGATAAGCATCAACAACCCTCTAATCTCATAAAATTAAATCAATCTTTAAAAAAAAAGAAAAAAGAATAAAGACATGCCCTTTAGGGGTAAAAATGGAAAGGTTTTGTCACGGCATCACAAATTACCTGGGAATAGTTCAGTAATCCAAGCATTTTTTTTCTGTCCAGAATCCAAATACTTGGGAATTTCATATTTTCATGTACAGTATGTTAATAAAAGGTTCAAAGGATATGAGTGACAACTGTTGTGAAACTGAACAGATTGTGTCACTGCATGCAGACGTGAAGTTCACCTGCTGAAGCTCAAAGTCAGCATAAAAATGCCAAAGAAAGTTGATTTAAGGTACGTTGAAGATAAGATGGTTTTTAGTGCCAGAGGGGCTGGCGTATGTGTTTCGGAAAATAAAACTCAGTGGAAAATGAGCATTTAGACATGCAGATGTGGTCAAGTCAACCTGCTGAAGTTCATGGTGAGCATCAGAATAGAAAACGTTTCTACTAAAGTATCCTGTGAGTGTAGAATCTATGATGTGCAGCATTGATATACAACAGTGAGACCAAGAAAAGGAAGAAACAAATAATAATAGTAACTAAAATGATAATAATAAACTCTTTCGTACTTTATGTAAATACCAGCAGTTATTTGTGTCACCATATGCTGTGTTGTTCTTTGAAGTACTTGTAATAATCTCATTTAAGGACATGAGGTAGTAAAATATGCTTTGCTTTTTGTACTTCTCATTATCAGACTGCTGACTTTAAGACTGTTAGTTAATTCCTGCATATCTAAAGAGATCACATCAATAAAACGCGAAAAAACGAAGCCTTGAAGTGTAATTCCTGACTTCACCTGATTTAAAACAACATCACTGAGATATCACCATGATGAAAAAAGGAGCCTTGTGTTGTGTTTGATGAGAGCCTTTATTAGTCCCAGAGATGGGAAATTCACATTGTTGCAGGAGCAAAGTAGACAAGGCAGGAATAAATAAATATATGCAGTATACTTACCATACTAACCATGGCTTACCATGGTTAATATGGCCATACTAAGTATACCATATACTAAGTATACATAGTATACCATACTATGCAAATATAGATACACTACACAAGGTAGAAGAAATATAATTTAGATACAGATATATGTACATATATGTGTAGGTAACGATACTACTACTTGTAGCATCTAACAATCTTTCATAGTGCAGTGGTTGGATGTTAATAGCAACAGGTATTGAATATTGCAAAAATAAGTACAGACCCCAGTGCGTGCTCATGTGGTGTGTTTCGACATGTGTGCATTCACTGCTGTTGTACATTTTAGAGACTGACAGAAGCTGGAAGGAAAGACCTCCGAAATCTCTCCTTGGCATGCCGTGGGTGCAGCAGCCTGCCACTGAAAATGCTGCTCAGTGCTGTCAGGGCGACACTGGTGTATTGGATGTGTGCGTGTGTCTGTCTCCACATGTGTGGTCTTCTACAGAGACCATGTTGTAGAGTCTGACAGCAGCTGGGAGGAAAGACCTGTGAAATCTCTCTGTCCCACATCGTGGGTGCCGCAGCCTGCCACTAAAGGAGCTGTTCAGTGCTGACAGAGTCTCCTGCATGGGGTGGGTGATGTTGTCCAACAGGGATGACAGCTTAGCTGCCATTCTCCTGCCCCTCACCACCTCCACTGGGTCCAAGGGGCATCCTAGAACAGAGCTGGCCCTCCGGATCAGCCTGTTCAGTTACTTTTGTTCCCAGCAGACTTGGAAGAAACACCACTGAGATATCACCATGTCAGGTAAATAAATTTGGAAAGTAATGAATTTAGTCTTTTTAAAACTGAACATTTCTCAGAGCTCAAATATATTTTTATATTGTGTAACCGCCATCCACATGAGAGCTCTTATGAATTGGCTGTGCAGCAGGCAGGAGAGGACCCAAACGCAGACTCACAGAGACAGGACTTAGAACTCAAAGAGCAGCTTTTTTAGCTGAAAATGGAAAAGAATGCAAACTATACTGGGAATTTATAAGAACTACACACACAGGGAAATTCACAACCATTAGGGAGATCATGACACAGGACAGAGGGAGACGCTGACATAAATTCACAGAAGAATAACGAAGGAGGTGGGAACACACAGGGAACAGAGCTGACATGAAATAACATGACGCCACAGGGGAAGCAAAATTAGACACACCAAAGAGGGAAACAAGAGACCTTCACAATAAAACGGGAAACGGAGAAACATGACACTGGATTGGATGAAAGGCAGATGAGAGGGAAATGACAGGGTGGGGAAACATGGAATGAAACAGAAGGAGGGAAACATAATAATAATAATTTGTATAGATGTTGTATTTTTCTTCCTCTGGGCACTATATTACATTCATCCATCCATTCGCTTCCGCTTATCCTTTTCAAGGTCGTGGGGGGCGCTGGAGCCTATCCCAGCTGTCATAGGGCGAGAGGCGGGGTACACCCTTGTAACATTTCCCTTTTTTTCCTGAAGTTCCTTAAGGTAAGAGAAATAATCCTCATTGAAACCTGGGAGGAAAATATAAGGCATTTGATTTGACACATACTAGTGTTCTTCACCTGTGTCTTAACTTCAATATGTGTCTGTACAGCTTTGGACCCTGTGAATTTAGAGTGGGATATATTTGTTATTAACCTTAAAATTTTAGATGAGCTGCTATCTGCTTCACAGAACAAACCTTTTGGTCCATTAACCTGCTGTTTATAGAATCTGTAAAAGTTTGTTTTCTTCACACATTTTCTTCATGAGCTTCCATGTTTGCAAAAACACACTAAAAAGAGCATACAATGGTTTCAGATCTCCTTTGTGCAAAACTTGCACATTGCCTTACTGTCATTCACATTTCTACCTACTTCCACATTTTCATGTCTTATACTCTTCTTCACTATGTACTATGTTACAGTTCCTCGTATTTGTCTTTTTTTGGCACTGGGGTAAGTGAAAATGAAATCTGCATTTCTTCTTTTTTGTGTTCCTCATTATCAGGCTGCTGACTTTAAGACTGTTAGTTAATCCCTGCACATCTAAAGAAATCACATCAATAAAGCACGAAAAACAAGGAGCCTTGAAGTGTAATTCCTGACTTCACCTGATTTAAAACAACATCACTGAGATATCACCATGTCAGGTAAAAATCTTTTAACAGTAATACAAAATTGTATATATATGTAAAGTTGAACATTTTTCAGAATTCTTAAAAATACATGTTTATAATGTGTTATGTCCAAGGCTGTACATAGTCATGTAGGAATTTAAATCCAAATGCTTTAAATTTAAATTTATTTATTAAAATAAATAAATAAGTAAATAAATTATATTACAAATGCTTAATATTTGTATTTTTATAGTTTGCCTGGATATTTGTGTTTGAATATTGATTGAGCTGTTTAATTGTCACTAGCAATGTTACAAGTATATGCAGTGAAATAGGACCCCTTCCAACCGTACATACCTTGCACAAACATCATGTTGGTAAGACAGGTGAGAAAGAGGTAGGATGGTAAGAAAAACAATGAAATACAAAATACATGAGGGAAGAGAAGGGAAAAATGAACTCCACTCAGACAGAGCTCCTAATGGGAAACCAGTTTGAGAACAGTAAAAAAACCCACACCTCTCCACAATAAAGCACATGAATCTTCACACCTTACAACATAAAAAAAACATGTGACTTGTAGTATGGGAGACAGCCGATGTAGATAACAGCCATCCGGTGTTGCAGCTGAATCCTGGCGCTGGGCAGAGACCGCCTGACAGCATCGGGTGGAAGTAAGCTTCGAAGGCGTTTTGGGGGGGGCGGCGTATATCTGTGTCTGACTACATGTGTATGTGTGCCTGTGTGCGTGTATGTGTGTGTGTATCCTGTATCCAACTGGAGAGAGAGAGTGCCCTTTCACCTAGTTTTAAGCGAAAGTCAAAAAGTCAACAATCGCCAAGCCGACGCAGGTGACCTTCAGGAAGTAGGAGGATAGAGCAGACAGTCATACATCGTCTTGTAATCTGGGAGAATTTGTTGTTCCAGCTTCAGCCCTGGAGCTTCCAGGTGGTGATGGGAGGCTGCATGAAGATAGTGGTTGTTTGGGTTTGGTTTAGGGTGAAAAACTGCATTCCAATTCTGCAGTTGATCTAATGTCCATTGCTGGTTCCCAGGTCTATCGATTTCCCATTGCAGAGTTGCGAACTTCTCCATGATTTTATCCATATTGCGTTCAATAAGCACAGTCTGAGTACTCGTGACTACCCACCTCATCAATCATGCTAGCCAGCCTTATGGGATTTTGAGCAGCTGTAACCACTTTCATTAGCTGCCGATAAGCCAGGACCGTGCCATCTCCAATCCGCAAGAACCTCGTTATCATGGTTCCGGATAGGTAGATGTCTTCAACGTCCTCCACTGAGAGTGTTGCCAGTCACACGACCTGCCACTGTTCCAATAAAAATGGTTGAAGCCGTATTATTAAATGTAGCCTAAAATTCTACTAACCTCTACCAGGACCATGGGTCTACACTAATACACTACACTAACACTAACACACTGCCTGTAATGAAAAATAAAAGAATAAACAATAAATAAATAATAAAGACTCTCTCTTTCTCTTCTCTTAGCAGGATATTATGACTTAGAAGACTATTACAGAAATTACAGTGATTTTGATTATGGAGACTATGCTCCAGCCAACTCCACCGATGTACAGGAATTCAGCCAAGTGTTTCTTGCCACTCTCTACAGTTTGATTTTCATCCTGGGATTTATAGGTAGGTGTATCTTCTTGTATGTGCAGGTGTGTTTATGCACAAAACAACAACATGACACCCACAGACAGTAGGAGACAGAATGTTATTTTACGTAATATTTATTTATGTATATTTTAGGTAACAGTGTGACAGGTACACCTGTCGTGTCTTTTCTCACAAAGGTAATGGACTAGTGGTGTGTGTCCTGGTGAAGCACCGCCTTCAGTGCAACCTGACAGACATCTGCCTCTTCAACCTGGCTCTCTCTGACCTCCTCTTCATCTTCACGCTGCCTTTCTACTCTCACTATGCCAGGGTCGGCCAGTGGACTTTTGGAGACTTCATGTGCCGTTTGTTGTCTGGCTCTCACCACACTGGCTTCTTTAGCAGCATCTTCTTCATGGTTGTCATGACTCTGGACCACTACATGATCATCGTGCACGCTCACAGGGTTGCACGTTATCGCACAAAGAGGGCAGCCATCATTCTGACCGTGCTCGTTTGGATGCTGAGCATGTTTGTGTCTCTGCCAGATTTTATCTTCACACAGGAAATACAGGAAAAGTCTCAGAAGATTAGATGTAACTATCCCCAGGAGAGCAAAGTCTGGGAGCATTACAACCTGTTCACCACAAATGTGCTTGGTCTCTTGATTCCCTTGCTGGTGATGGTAGGTTGCTACTTCAGGATCATCCCGACACTGGTGAGCATAAGGACCGCAAAGAAGCACCGCATCGTCAAGCTGATCATCTGTATAGTGGTTGCATTTTTCTTGCTCTGGGCTCCATATAACATTTCCCGTTTCTTGAAGTTTCTTCAGGAAAAAGGGAAAATCCCACGTAGTGACTCCTGGGATAAAAATTTAAGGCTGTCAGTGGTAGTAACTGAAGCCTTAGCTTACACTCACTGCTGCCTGAATCCCATCATATATGCTTTTGTGAGAGAGAAGTTTGTGAAAAGAGCCTTGCAGCAGCTGAAATAGTTGGTGCCAGGTTACAGCAGTTCATTCAGGAGAAGTAAGGGTCGCATTTTAAAACAGATTTTTTTGGCATTTGGGTTTGCTTTTTATGTTCACTTGGCCAGGTGCAATACTAGTCAGGCAATGTGCAATCCCTGTGTGAACTGGTGCGCACACCATATAGAAATTTTCAGCATCGCGGTGTGGATGTGGAAACGAGAGGACCCAAACGCAGGACTCACGGTGAAGATTAAGGGTGTTTATTAGAATGGCATTATTATCATGAATGGATGAACAGAACAGGGAAGAAGACTGACTGACTGACCTGAATGACTGACTAAACTGAAAGGCACACATGCGGAACAGAGATTGAAAATGTGACGTCATTTCCGGGGTAAAACCGCAAGGGATTGTAGGTACAAGTGGCTAGCGCGCACGGGCTATTCAAAGACAAGAGTCACACAGAGATAAACAGAGACACAAAGAATGGCAAGAAGCTGTTGTATTATTAACTGCTATAGCCGGTCGCATGACAGCCACTATAATGTATTATAGGGGACCATTAGTGGAGGTGGATTTCATCAATATTTAGAATATGCAGGGAAAGTTGATTACGTTAAGCTTTCTAATTACTGATAAACTGCTGTTAATATAGATTTGTATTATAGATTTTTTTTTAAGAAGAAGTATATTTGAGAGAACAAACAAACTTTATCTGAAAACATTTTTCAGTGTCGCTTTTCTTGACTCAAATCAACACAAAAAGCTACTGTGATGGCATGCCACACATGGTAAGCTCCAAACCTCACCACCAGTTGATTCACTTTAGTTTAATTTACAGTTACCACTTTAATATATTCTACTTACTGTTCAATATTGTTTCTTTATTAAATGTATGTATTTTTCCATCACACCTTCCAATGTTTATATGGAGTGCACACATATTAACCTTGCAAGGTCAAAGTTCAGTTTTGTTATATTAATACATCTTTCTTTGTTTGAGTTACCTGGGTTTTGGCTTCTCCTCCTGTCTGGCAAAAGGTGTGGCAAAGGGCTGGGAGAGCTGAAGTAACACTGACAGCCTAATTGGATAGAACCACATGCTTCATTGCCTGGGGGGTGTTTCATGTTTGTTTAATTGTTTTGTATTAGTTGGTTATATGGCAGCCATTTTGTTTTCCCCCGTGTGTGTCATTTGGTTTAGCTAAACCAGTATTTAAGTTCCCCGTGTGTCATTTCAGCAGGTCAGTTTATCTTATGTTTGTTTGAGGTTTTGTTAATTATTATCTTGAGTTTAGTCTATTGAGTTGACCTCTTTTATTGGTCTGCCTGTTTAACTTTTGGCTTTATTAAATATATTTTCATATTTTTGGGTCAATAAAGCCCCTTTTTTGAATTAAACACCTGTGTCCTTTCTGCTTTACTGCTTGGTCCCTGACAGCTACAAAGCACAAAAAAACGATACCAACTCCTTCATCTTGGGACCTTGTCAAACTAAATGAATCTTTTTATAAACAGAAGAAAGACATGACGAGTCCTTCAGGGGTAAAAATGAAATGGTTTTGCCACTACATCAAAAATTACCTGGGAATAATAGTTCAGTAATCCAAAAATAATGTTTTTTCCATTTATAATTCAAATACTTTGAAATTTCATATTTTCATGTATAGTATGTTAATAAACATTTTAACGGATACAAGTAGCAACTTTTGCCAAACTGAACAGATTGTGTCACCAAATACCAGTGTAAACGGTTTCATGCAAAGAAAAAGTATACACTTACTCCTCATATCAATAAACATGTCCCTTTCAACTGCACATTAACGCAAATATCTATTAAGCCAATTACGCACAGTAACTCAGAGCATTTAGGCATGCAGACATGGTCAAGTTCACCTGCTGAAGTTCAAAGTGAGCGCCATAATGTAAAGGAATGTCGATTTAAGGGACATTTAACTTGATGTGATTATTTGTGCCAGAGGCCCTGGTCTGAATGTTTCAAAAACTGCCTCCTGGGAGGGGCCGTGCTGACACCTGCTGCTTTCTGGCAGAAAGCACCATGCCCTACCGGGTTTTAAATGCACTTTAGAACAGCGCGCAGCAACTCCACATATGAGCGGGCGGAGAGAGGTATGGGGTCTTCACATCCCTGTTCTCTGTTTGCCATCGGGATCGGTGGGGCCGGGAGGAGAAGTTGGTCGTCTGGTTGCGGTCTGGGATACTGCGCCTCCCTGCTGCTGCAGGACCGAGGGCGGTCTGCTTGTCTCCACCCCAGGGCAAAGGGCAACATCTCCTGGGTCTGGGGGCGGATTGCCCCTGTGGGGGTGATGGTACCTGGACCTGGGGTGATGGTACCTGGACCTGGGGGTATAGAGTATGTTTGGGGAGTGTGAGGGTGTACACAATGTTCATTTCTGTTTGTCTCCACGTTGGGAGAGTGCTGAGTGTGTGCATGAAGGTGGGAATGAATGTTTCAATTGGCCCCTTTTTTTGTCACATACAATGTCACACGTACACATTACATGGAGTAAAATTGGACCCCTTCTGACCATACATAAATATATTGCACAAACATCACATTGGGGAAGACAACTCGGAGAGTTAGGATGATTAGGAACAGCAATGAAAAAAAATACACAACATCAGGGACAACTGGAGGAAAAAAAGAACTCTACTCAAACTGAGCTCCCAATGGGAGAGCAGTTTGAGAAAAGGAAAAAAAAAACACCTCAGCACAGAAGCACATTAATTTTCACACCTTACAAAAAAAATAAAAAAATGTGTACGTGTGTGTGTCCCATGTTCAACTGTGAGAGAGTGCCCTTTACCCAGGTAAGCGAAAGTCAACAGTCTCCAGCCGACGCAGGTGGCCTTGAAGGATGTGAGCAGAGAGTCAAAACACAGTCCCGTTATCAGGGAGAATTGTGTTGTCTCAGCCAGCCTCGGGCTTGGGGCCTTCCAGCTCATGATGGGGTAGCCGCATTTGAGAAATGATGGTTGTTTGGGTTAGTGCGAGGAGGAGTTAGAGGAGCACACAAAACTGAATACACTGACATAAGACACAGACCTTCAAAGTAAAACAGGAAACTCAACACACATGAAGAGACACAGACTCAGAACTGACTGAACAGGAACAGAGGGAGTACAAAACCAAAACCTAAAAACTAGCAAATCCTAACAGAAGACATAACCAGAATAAATAAGAACATAATATATATATAATATTAACAAACACAAAACACTGAGCCATCAGACTCAGGACCATGACACAGTTCTACAGAGAATCACTAATACAATATTGCGTGATCTGGATGAAAATGGTCAGTCATCTTTGAGCTAATATGATTGCAACAGTAACTAAAATAATAACAAAAATATATAGAAAGACATCTCTGAATGTAAAACATGCTTTGAGTAGATAAGCTACACCAGCTTAAGACCACTGGATGCCACTGCTGCCAGATAAGAACAAGAAAATGAGGACGCAGTTTGCGCCACATAATTCGGACAACTGAAGATTGGAAAATGTCATCAGTTCAAATTAATCTCAATTTCTGCTCCTAAAATTGAATGGTAGAGTCAGAATTTGGCAGAATGGTGCATCTCCCTGTGCATCTCTTCATGATCACAGTGTTCCCATCTTCTGAAAGTGTTTTTTTAATCTGACAATAAATTCACTGTGCTCAAATGAGCTCCACAGTCACCACAGTCTTAATCCAATTGAAGAACTTTGGGATGTGATAGGATGTTCTGAATGTGCAGCCAACAAATTTACGGCAACTGTGTGATACTATCACATCAACATGAACCAGTATCTCTAAGGAATGTTTTTAGCAGCTTGTTTAATCAATGCTGTGTACAATTAGGGTAGTACCGAATTTCCCAGAGGAAACCACCCGAGGGATTAATAAAGTTCTATCTTATCTTCTCTTATCTTTCTGAAGACAAAAGTGGGTCCAAACCAGTACGTGCAAGACATACTACTAAAGTGTCTCATGAGTGTAGAATCGATGATGTGCACTGATGTACAACAGTGAGGGCAAGAAGAGAAAGAAACAAATCATAATAGTAGCGAAAACGATAATAATAAACTCTCTCATACGTTATGTAAAAACCAGCAGTCATTTTGTAAAGGTGTGAATTTATGTCACCATATGCTGTGTTGTTCTTTGAAGTATTTGTCATGATCTCACTTAAGCACATCCAGGAAGTGAAATCTATATTTCTTTTTTTGTGCTCCTCGTTATCAGACTGCTGACTTTAAGACTGTTAGTTAATCCCTGCACACCTAAAGAGATCACATCAATAAAACACGAAGAACAAGGAGCGTTGAAGTGTAATTCCTGACTTCACCTGATTTGAAGAGACATCACTGAGATATCACCATGGCAGGTAAATATCTTTTAAAAGTAATACAAAAATGTTATATATTTAAAGTTTAGCATTTTTCAGAGTTCTTGAAAATACATGTTTATAATGTGTTAAATCTGTTAATGCTGTACATAGTAATGTAGGACTTTAAATTCAAATGCTGTAATTTAAAATTACAGGGGGTGGGACTCGATAATTTTTTTTTTAAAGAATTAGAGGCTTTGTAATTAATTAATCTTGATTAATCGCATTAATCAAAAATTTACCCAAAACGCAAATGTTTTTTTTTTAATTTCTGGAAAAAAAAGCATTCAAACTGCAAAACTGAGAAACAAGAATATTATCCATGGCCAAATTTGGGGAGACTTAAAAATAAAATGTTACTTCAAGCACTTTTTCAAAATGATATTGTCTTTAAATAATAATAATAAAACTTTCAACATAAAGTGCAGGGTTTTTAAAAAAAAAAAAAAAAATATGGCAGAAACATAAAAGGTTATTTGACCAGCTTTACCTTTAAACTCTGAGTAACCTTAGCCAAACTCATTTTGTACATTAGGCTAAAACAGTGTGATCATCGAACATTTTAGTGCAAAAAATAACAAACCCAATGGACTCACAATACCTCCATGCTTATTTACCGTCTGTTTCTGTCAGCCAGTAACTTAGACAAACTAACCTTTTCTCTAAGTCTAAAATTGTACTCACCTCTACCATGTCCATGTTTTTACACTAATACACTATAGCTATTAATTTTCGCTGCTTGTGATGAGAAATAAAAGAATAAACAAATAAATAAATAAAAAATACCTACTCTCTCTGTCTCAGCAGAATATGACACAGAAGACAATTACGGCAATTACAGTGATTTTGATTATGGAGACTATGCTCCAGCCAACTCCACCGATGTACAGGAATTCAGCCAAGTGTTTCTTGCCATTCTCTACAGTTTGGTTTTCATCCTGGGCTTCATAGGTAGGTGTGTCTTCTTGTGTCTATATTATGGGGATTGGATTGTATTTACACATTGCAGGAACCTGTTGTCCCTTATGGGAACAGAAAGCACGTTTTAGGCCTAAACTCTGTATGCACGTGTGTTTATGTGCAACACAACAACATGAGACCGACAGAGAGAAAGAGGCAGAAAGAATGTGCAACAGTGTGACTGATACACTTATTGAATCTTTTCTCACAAAGGTAATGGACTAGTGGTGTGTGTCCTGGTGAAGCATCGCAATCAGAGCAACTTGACAGACATCTGCCTCTTCAACCTGGCTCTCTCTGACCTCCTCTTCGTCTTCATGCTGCCTTTCTACTCTCACAATGCCAGGGTCGGCCAGTGGACTTTTGGAGACTTCATGTGCCGTTTGTTGTCTGGCTCTCACCACATTGGCTTCTTCAGCAGCATCTTCTTCATGGTTGTCATGACGCTGGACCGCTACATGATCATCATGCACGCTCACAGGGTTGCACGTTATCGCACAAAGAGGGCAGCCATCATTCTGACCGTGCTCGTTTGGATGCTGAGCTTGTTTGTCTCTCTGCCGGATTTTATCTTCATACAGGAAACAGAGGAGTACCAGGAGTTTGGATGTGACTATCCCGAGGAGAGCAAAGTCTGGGAGCGTTACAACCTGTTCACCACAAATGTGCTTGGTCTCGTGATTCCCGTGCTGGTGATGGTAGGTTGCTACTCCAGGATCATCCCCAGGCTGGTAAACATGAGGACCGCAAAGAAACACCGCATCGTCAAGCTGATCATCTGTATAGTGGTTGCATTTTTCTTGCTCTGGGCCCCATATAACATTTCCCTTTTCCTGGAGTTTCTTCAGGAAAGAGAAATAATCCTCAATGATGAAACCTGGTACAAAAATGTAAGGCTGTCAATAACAGTGACTGAGGCCTTAGCTTACACACACTGCTGTCTGAATCCCATCGTATATGCTTTTGTGGGAGAGAAGTTTATGAGAAGAGCCTTGCAGCTGCTGAAAAAGTTGATGCCTGGTTACAGCAGAGATCTGACAGACAGCTCATTCAGGAAAAGCTCAGTTATGTCCAGGGGCTCTGAAATCACCTCCTCCTTTAAACTGTAGAAGGTGGAGTGCAGTTGTAAGTATTTTGACATGAATGTTTCACCCTGTTATTACCGCAGACCGTGTCTCATACTTTTTTTTGTTCATTTGGTCACTTCTATTTGACAAATACCACAGTGTTCTTCACCTGTGTGGCACCTTCAAAATGTGTTTGTACACCTTTGCACCCTTTGAATTTACAGTAATTGTTTTCTCCTGACTGTTAGATTTTAAATGTACTCATTACTTCTTCAATGCCTTTAATGTGTGTTAGCACTGCCAATTTACAGTATATTAATTACCTTCGACTCTAATTATCAAATTTTAAATGTAAATGCTGCCTACTTATAAAATTAACCTGTTAGCTGTGCTGCCTGCTTTACAGAATCTCGAGTATCTCACTATGTAATACCCTTCCTTCCTCAAGCGGAATTAAACTTGCTGGTCCGCTAAACTGAACCTGCTGTTTATTGCAACGTGTAACAGTTTGCTTTCTTCTTCACACATTTTTATGACCTTGCAATTTCGTAGAAGCACATCAAAAACAGCATACAACAATTTCCGAGTATCTTTGTACAAACGAAGATCTGAAATAGCTGCATGTGTGAATCGTAATTCTCTCTACTTCCACATTGCTTTCTGATGTGTAGCCTGATATAGTTCTTTTGTTTGTTGTATTATGTTATGGTTCCTTGTATTTGTCATTATTTGCCATTGGAGCTGATTCGAGTCAGGCATCTAGTCATCTCTTATCCTGATTTTGTATTATAGCTTTGCTAAGACAATAAATGAAACTGCAGATCTTGAACTTATGTCAAATGAAGGTCATCAAGTGGATTGTCATACTGGAGAAGTACATTATTCCTTTTGAGAAGAATATTTGTTGTGAGCATGTTTGTTTGTTTCTCATTGTTATTGCAATGAGAGATTCTGTACACGGTGATGAAAAGAAAGAAGATCAAAAGTTCTTTGAGATGGAGGTAGTTGTTCACCATCATAAAACAGCAGCACAATGTCATATAGAGGACGATTAGTGGAGGTGGATTTCATCAACAGTTAGAAGATTCAGGGAAAGTTGATCAAGTTAAGCTTTCTAATTACTGTTGTTTATACAGATTAGTATTATAGATTTTTTAAGAAGTATATCTGAAAAAAAGAGAAACAAACAAAACAACTGTTCATCTGAAAACATTTTTCAGTATTTCTTTTCTTTACTCACATTAACACAAAAAGCTAATTTCTCTGAAAACAACAACTCCTTCATCTGAGGAAAGTAAATTTCAGGAAAAGCAGCAACAAGCCCCTTCATCTCGTAAAATTTAATTAATCTTTTTTTTAAAAAAAGAATAAAGACATGACGAGTCTTTTAGGTGTAAAAATGAAAGTTTTTGCCACTGCATCAAAAATTACCTGGGAATAATACAGGTCCTTCTCAAAAAATTAGCATATTGTGATAAAGGTCATTATTTCCTGTAATGTACTGATAAACATTAGACTTTCATATATTTTAGATTCATTACACACAACTGAAGTAGTTCAAGCCTTTCATTGTTTTAATATTGATGATTTTGGCATACATAACTCATGAAAACCCAAAATTCCTGTCTCAAAAAATTAGCATATTTCATCCGACCAATAAAAGAAAAGTGTTTTTAATACAAAAAAAGTCAACCTTCAAATAATTATGTTCAGTTATGCACTCAATACTTGGTCGGGAATCCTTTTGCAGAAATGACTGCTTCAATGCGGCGTGGCATGGAGGCAATCAGCCTGTGGCACTGCTGAGGTGTTATGGAGGCCCAGGATGCTTTGATAGCGGCCTTAAGCTCATCCAGAGTGTTGGGTCTTGCGTCTCTCAACTTTCTCTTCACAATATCCCACAGATTCTCTATGGGGTTCAGGTCAGGAGAGTTGGCAGGCCAATTGAGCACAGTAATACCATGGTCAGTAAACCATTTACCAGTGGTTTTGGCACTGTGAGCAGGTGCCAGGTCGTGCAGAAAAATGAAATCTTCATCTCCATAAAGCTTTTCAGCAGATGGAAGCATGAAGTGTTCCAAAATCTCCTGATAGCTAGCTGCATTGACCCTGCCCTTGATAAAACACAGTGGACCAACACCGGCAGCTGACATGGCACCCCAGACCATCACTGACTGTGGGTACTTGACACTGGACTTCAGGCATTTTGGCATTTCCCTCTCCCTAGTCTTCCTCCAGACTCTGGCACCTTGATTTCCGAATGACATGCAAACGTTGCTTTCATCCGAAAAAAGTACTTTGGACCACTGAGCAACAGTCCAGTGCTGCTTCTCTGTAGCCCAGGTCAGGCGCTTCTGCCGCTGTTTCTGGTTCAAGAGTGGCTTGACCTGGGGCATGCGGCACCTGTAGCCCATTTCCTGCACACGCCTGTACACGGTGGCTCTGGATGTTTCTACTCCAGACTCAGTCCACTTCTTCCGCAGGTCCCCCAAGGTCTGGAATCGGTCCTTCTCCACAATCTTCCTCAGGGTCCGGTCACCTCTTCTCGTTGTGCAGCGTTTTCTGCCACACTTTTTCCTTCCCACAGACTTCCCACTGAGGTGCCTTGATACAGCACTCTGGGAACAGCCTATTCGTTCAGAAATTTCTTTCTGTGTCTTACCCTCTTGCTTGAGGGTGTCAATGATGGCCTTCTGGACAGCAGTCAGGTCGGCAGTCTTACCCATGATTGCGGTTTTGAGTAATGAACCAGGCTGGGAGTTTTTAAAAGCCTCAGGAATCTTTTGCAGGTGTTTAGAGTTAATTCGTTGATTCAGATGGTTAGGTTAATAGCTCGTTTAGAGAACCTTTTCATGATATGCTAATTTTTTGAGACAGGAATTTTGGGTTTTCATGAGTTATGTATGCCAAAATCATCAATATTAAAACAATGAAAGGCTTGAACTACTTCAGTTGTGTGTAATGAATCTAAAATATATGAAAGTCTAATGTTTATCAGTACATTACAGAAAATAATGAACTTTATCACAATATGCTAATTTTTTGAGAAGGACCTGTAGTTCAGTAATTCAAAAATAATGTTTTTTTTTCATGTAGAATCAAATAATTTGGAGATTTCATATTTTCACATATAGCATGTTATTAAAAGAGGGTATGAGTATACACTTACTCCTCATATAAAAAAAAAACATGCCTTTTCAACTGCACATGAATGCACGTGAATGCAAATATCTAATCAGCCAATCACGTGGCAGCAACTTAGAGCATTTAGACATGCACACGAGGTCAAGTTGACCTCCTGAAGTTCATGGTAAGCATCAGAATAGAAAACGTTTGTGTTAAATTGTCCTTTAAGTGTAGAATCTTCGACAGTGAGACCAAGAAGAGGAAGAAACAAATAATAATAGTTACGATAGCGATAATAATAAACTCTCTCATACGTTATGCAAAAACCAGCAGTCATTTTGTGAAGGTGTGAATTTGTACCACGATATGCTGTGTTGTTCTTTGAAGTATTTGTAATGATCTCACTTAAGCACATGCAGGAAGTGAAATCTGCTTTTTGTTTTTTTGTACTACTCATCATCAGACTGCTGACTTTAAGACTGTTAGTTAATCCCTGCACATCTAAAGAGATCACATCAATAAAACACGAAGAACAAGGAGCGTTGAAGTGTAATTCCTGACTTCACCTGATTTGAAGAGACATCACTGAGATATCACCATGGCAGGAAAATATCCTGAAATAAAGTTCACCTCTGCTACCATCTATAATCATCTGACCCTCGAATATGTACTTAAATCCTATGTTCATAAAGCAGAGCGACAAACTTTCCCAAGGAGGGAGTAGGACACCCATGACTCCCAAAAGGTTGGAAAATAACCAGCATTATCAGCCAGCTGAGAGCAAAACTATAAAAACAGCAAAGTGGAGTTGAGTATAATTTGTGTTGCTGATAGCAAATGAAAAGACATAGAAAGGCAGACATAGAGGACAGCTACAAGTACCTGGGGATCCCACAGGCAAATGGGAACCATGAAGAGGCCACGAGAAAAGCTGCAACCACCAAGTACCTGCAGAGGGTCAGGCAAGTCCTGAGTGTCAGCTGAACGGTAAGAACAAGATCTGGGCCATCAACACCTACGCCCTGCCCATGATCAGGTACCCTGCTGGGATAATAAGCTGGCCAAAGGAGGAGATAGAAGCCACTGACATCAAGACAAGGAAGCTCCTGACCATGCATGGAGGGTTTCACCCCAAGTCCAGCATCCTGAGGCTGTATGCTAAGCGGAAGGAAGGACGCCGGGAACTGGTGAGTGTCAGCACCACGGTCCAGGATGAGACAACAAACATCCACGAATACATCACATCAGTAAGATGGATCCAACCGACCACGTGCTCAGTGAATACCTCTGGCAGCAGAAACCCAAGAATGAGGAGGAAGAGGAGGAACCATCATGGAAGGACAGGCGCCTGCACGGTATGTACCACCGGCAGATAGCAGAGGTGGCTGATATCCAGAAATCCTACCAGTGGCTGGACAAAGCTGGACTGAAAGACAGCACAGAAGCACTAATCATGGCAGCACAGGAACAAGTTCTGAGCACAAGATCCATAGAGGCTGGGGTCTATCACACCAGGCAAGACCCCAGGTGCAGGCTATGTAAAGATGCCCCTGAGACAATCCAGCACATAGGGTGTAAGATGCTAGCAGGCAGGGCATACATGGAACAAAATATCTACAAACGGACAAAATGGGGATGGCTAACCAACTGGACATAGTGGTGGTAGACACACAGAAGAAGACGGCCGTAGTGATAGATGTGACGGTTCCGAATGACAGCAACATCAGAAGGAACATGAGAAACTTGAGAAATACCAAGGGCTCAGAGAACAGCTGGAGAAGATGTGGAGGTAACAGTGGTCCCAGTGGTAATCGGAGCACTAGGTGCGGTAACTCCCAAACTAGGCGAGCGGTTCCAGCAGATCCCAGGAACAACATTGGAGATCTCTGTCCAGAAGAGCGCAGTCCTAGAAACAGCTAAAATACTGCGCAGGACCCTCAAGCTCCCAGGCCTCTGGTAGAGAACCCGAGCTTGAAGGATAGACTGCCCGCAGGGGGCGAAGGGGGAAGTATGTCTATATGTATATACTATTATATCTTACAAAATTTCAGATGTAAATGCTCATTACTTATAAATTGCCAATTTCTTTTCTCAATCTCAAGTGTATTGGATACTTTGTCATCATTTGTTTATAGCAACCTGTAAGAGTTTGATTTTCTTCACACATTTTTTTTGAGCCTACAATTCGGACAAACAAACCAAAACGAGCATACAAAGATATCAGATTTTTTTTCTTTAGAAGACCTGCACATTGTCTTGCTGTCATTCAGATATTTCTATCTAGTTCCCCATTACTTTCGGATGCATAGCCTTATACACTTCTTTTTGGTTATGGTTCCTTATATTTGTCACTAACTTTCCACTTGAGTTGATTCAAGCCAAGCATCCATTTAGCCGGTATCCTGATTTTGTTTTCTGAAAACAATGAATGATAATGCAGATCTTGAACTTACTTCAAATGAGGGTCATAAAGTGGAGTCATATTGAAGAAGTGCATTGTTCATTCTGAGAATACATTTGCAGTGAGTATGTTCTTTCACACAGTTATGAGTAGTTAAGTAAGTCAAGTAGTTAAACTCAACTTTAGGTCTTTAATTCCTCATAAGATGTTGTTAAAATACAATCAGAACATTTAAGAAGTATTTCTGAAAGAACAAAAAATAAATTATGTTTTGAGATGCTCTAAAAACAAGTAGAGACCTGCTGGATCCCAAGACAACAAAAGAGGTGAGGCAGTTTCTGGGGCTGGCCGGTTATTACCACGGGTTTCTACCAAACTTTGTGGAACTGACCAGCCCTCTGACCACCTTCACCCAGAGGGCTGCCCTGAAACTAGTTTAGTGGACATAGCAGTGCCAGGAGGCATTCTGTTCTCCATAGTGATGCCTTGAGCATAGGGCTAAGGCCATTTTGTTCCAGCAGATAAGGGAGGGGTGTACATCAGTGGTGTACATCAGTCAAAAGTTATTAGAGCATTAGAATGGCTACAGTAGCTTAGGATCCCTGGTGGTGAAGTGTGGTTTGTGGCTCAGCTGCAGGGGAGGGGTATTGTAGCGAGTTTTGGGGGCAGTGACAGGGCAGGCTAGCTGGCACAGCTGTCACTGACAAACTAATCAGGTCTTTTCCATATTTAAAGCAGTAGCACGCTGGGATGGGTGTGGGTGTGGAGAGAGAGAAGACTGAACAGAGTGATTGGAGCTATATGAAAGCAGCACGACAGTAATCAGTCAAACTACGCAATAACAACGTCATGTGTTGGCCAGCAAACACTGTGTTTGCAGCATCATGCTCTAGTTTCCTGTAGCTTGAGACGTGCTACAATAACCCATCATGAAAATCTCAGAGTAATACATTCAGCAGCTTGCTGCATCTACATTATAAGTGATTCCTGCTAAAGTATCCTGTGTAGAGTCTATGCTGTGCTGCACAGCATAGACTCTACACAGGATATGACAATGTGTAGAGTGATGTGACAATGAAACAAAGAAGAAGAAGAAACAAATAATAACAGTAGTGAAAATGATAATATTAAACTTTGTGACACATTAGGTAAAAACCAGCAGTCATTTTGTGAAGGTGTCAATTTGTGTCACCAAATGCTTCGTTGTTCTTTGAAGTATTTTTTGGCTGCCTAGATGTTGAACAGACTCCTGATAATGATCTCACTCGCACCTACAGGAAGTGAATTCTGCGTTTCTGTTTTGTGCTCCTCTTTTTCAGACTGCTGACAGTGAGACAGATTGTTCATTTCTACATATCTAATAGGATAACAACAGTAAAACAGAAAAAAGGAGCCCTGAAGTGCAATTCCTGACTTCACGTAGTTGGAAAAGACACCACTGAGATATGTTGGGTGAATACATTTTAACAGTAATACAGAATTTCTATATATTTGCAGTGTAATATTTGTATTATTTTTTTAAATGTGTAACATATAAGGCTGTACACACTGCTGTAGGGATTGAAATCCTAATGTTGCAACTGAAATTATACCATAATTCATGTTTTCTGTTGTATATAGCGTCTAAAGATCTTTTGATTTTAACATCATTTGTGAAAAGTAAAAAGACACGCACTGCCACAATCGCTTTGAAGGTGTCCTTTATATCTGCTAACATCTACAATCATCTCACCCGCAAACAAGCATTATTTGAAGCTAAACAATATATGAATACTATTTTAATAAGATAGCTATCATGTTACATGATATCATGGTATGCAAAAGAAAAAAAAGATCTGTGTGGAAAATCATTGAAAAGGAGACCGAAGGAAATAGTAACTTTTATTGCACCAGTTGAAATAAAGAAATTGATGATTATACATGTGGGCAAATTTTACCCTGATATGACCTTTCTTCAGAATAGACAACATTAAGGAGGTTTAAATCCTACATAAAATAGTGACAGCGTATGGAGTAAATGAGTGAAAAAACTTTCCTAAGGAGTGAGTAGCCTACTTGTGACCACCAAAAGGTTGCAAAATAACCTGGAACGTGAACTGACTCAGGGCCAAAACACCAATGCCGATTATTTATGCTCATAGTAAAATTAATGACCTTTAAAAACAGCAACATATCAGCAAGAGTAGGTTTTAAACAGACTACTTCAAAATAAATAAAAAAAATTATTAGCAATACTACTACTACCACTACTAAATAATAATAATAATAATGATAATATTGAAAAGCTCTTTCTCTCTTTCTATAATGCCATAGAGGAAGATTACAGCGTTTACGATAATGGGATAGCAGAAGACTTTTCTTCTACCAACTCCACCGATGTAAAGGACTTTAACAAACAGTTTCTCTCCACTCTCTACAGTTTGGTTTTCATCCTGGGATTTATAGGTAGATGTGTCCACCTACCTATAAATCCCAGGATGTGTTGTGTGTATATCATGGGGATTGTATTGTATTTACACATTGCAGGAACCTGTTGTTGCTACATGATCACTGTGCACGCTCACAGGGTTGCACGTTTTTGCATAAGAGGGCAGCTATGATTCTGACCGTGCTCATTTGGATGCTGAGCTTGTTTGTCTCTCTGCCAGATTTTATGTTCATAAAGCAAACACAAGAGTCTCAGGAGTTTGGATGTGACTATCCCGAGGAGAGCAAAGTCTGGGAGCGTTACAACCTGTTCACCACAAATGTGCTGGGTCTCGTGATTCCCTTGGTGGTGCAACTCCAGGATCATCCCCAGGCTGATAAACATGAGGACCGCAAAGAAGATTGTCGAGGTGATCATCTGTATAGTGGTTGTATTTTTCATACTCTGGGCCCCATATAACATTTCCCTTTTCCTGAAGTTCATTCAGGAAAGAGAAATAATCCTCAATGATGAAACCTGGTACAAAAATGTAAGGCTGTCAATAAAAGTAAATGAGACCTTAGCTTATACTCACTGCTGAGCCTTGCAGCTGCTGAAGAAGTTGGTGCCTGGTTACAACAGCTCATTCAGGAGAATCACAGTTATGTCCAGGGCCTCTGAAGTCACCTCCACCTTAAAAGGATAGAAGGTGGAAGGCGGTTGTGAGTTTTTTGGCATGCATTTTTCACGCTTGGAAAGAACAACAAATAAAACATAAAACATTTTTTACTTTCTTTTTTCTGCCTCTTATTTGTACAAACAAATCACTTCTCAGAAAAGACCTTGTGGGGAAATTAGATTGAAGCATAAGCAGCAACAGTACAAGTCATTGCATAAAATTAACCTAATCTTTCTTTAAAAACAAGAATCAGTCTTTCAGAAGGAAAAATGGAGAGGGCTTTTCATAGGATCAAAAATTAAATAGTTCAGCAATCTGAACATAATGTTTGTTCTTTGTAAGATTCAAATAATTTGGGGATTTCATATTTTTCATGTACAGTATGTTAAAATAGATTCAAAAATTATGAGTGAAAGCTGGTGCCAAAATAAACAAAGTGTGTCACTGCATCCCCAAATATTAGTTTAAACTATTCCATGAAAAGAAAAGTTATACATTTACTGCACACATTAATAAACTTGCCTGTTCAACTGCACATGAACACAAATATCTAATCAGCCAATCACGTGGCAGCAATTCAGAGCATTTATACCTGCAGACGTGGTCAAGCCAACCTGCTGAAGTTTAAAGTGAGCATCATAATAGGGAAGAAGTTGATTTCAGTTAAAGTTCCAATGAACATGATGTGATTATTTGTGCCAGAGGGGCTGATCTGAATATTTAAGTGTGCAACCATCTCTAGTGTTTACAGAGAAAGGTACAGAAAAGCAACAATATACAGCCAGTCATCGTTGAGCTGGTACGATTGCAACATTAACTCAAATAAAAACTTGTTACAACCAAAGTATGTAGAAGAGCATATCTGAATGTATAATATACAGTGGGGCAAAAAAGTATTTAGTCAGCCACCGATTGTGCAAGTGCCCCCACCTAAAATGATGACAGAGGCCAGTAATTTGCACCAGAGGTACACGTCAACTGTGAGAGACAGAATGTGAAAAAAAAATCCATGAATACACATGGTAGGATTTGTAAAGAATTTATTCGTAAATCAGGGTGGCAAATAAGTATTTGGTCACCTCAAACATGGAAAATCCCTGGCTCCCACAGACCTGTAACGTCTTCTGTAAGACGCTTTTCTGTCCCCCACTCGTTACCTGTATGAATGGCACCTGTGCGAACTTATCATCTGTATAAAAGACACCTGTCCACAGCCTCAAACAGTCAGACTCCAAACTCCGCCATGGCCAAGACCAAAGAGCTCTCGAAGGACACCAGGAAAAGTATTGTAGACCTGCACCAGGCTGGGAAGAGTGAATCTACAATAGGCAAGCAGCGTGGTGTGAAAAAAATCAACTGTGGGAGCAATCATCAGGAAATGGAAGACATACAAGACCACTGATAATCTCCCACGATCTGGGGCTCCACGCAAGATCTCATCCCGTGGGGTCAAAATGATCATGAGAACGGTGAGCAAAGATCCCAGAACCACACGGGGGGACCTGGTGAATGACCTGCAGAGAGCTGGGACCAAAGTAACAAAGGTCACCATCAGTAACACACTAAAACGGCAGGGAATCAGATCCCGCAGTGCCAGACGTTTTCCGCTGCTGAAGCCAGTGCATGTCCAGGCCCGTCTGAAGTTTGCCAGAGAGCACATGGATGATACAGCAGAGGATTGGGAGAATGTCATGTGGTCAGATGAAACCAAAGTAGAACTTTTTGGTATGAACTCAACTCGTCGTGTTTGGAGGACGAAGAATACTGAGTTGCATCCCAAGAACACCATACCTACTGTGAAGCATGGGGGTGGAAACATCATGCTATGGGGCTGTTTTTCTGCCAAGGGGACAGGACGACTGATCCGTGTTAAGGACAGAATGAATGGGGCCATGTATCGTGAGATTTTGAGCCAAAACCTCCTTCCATCAGTGAGAACTTTGAAGATGAAACGCGGCTGGGTCTTCCAACATGACAATGATCCAAAACACACCGCCCGGGCAACAAAGGAGTGGCTCCGTAAGAAGCATTTGAAAGTCCTGGAGTGGCCTAGCCAGTCTCCAGACCTCAACCCCATAGAAAATCTGTGGCGGGAGTTGAAAGTCCGTGTTGCTCGGTGACAGCCCCAAAACATCACTGCTCTGGAGAAGATCTGCATGGAGGAATGGGCCAAAATACCAGCTACTGTGTGTGCAAACCTGGTAAAGACCTATAGTAAACGTTTGGCCTCTGTTATTGCCAACAAAGGTTATGTTACAAAGTATTGAGTTGTATTTTTGTTATTGACCAAATACTTATTTGCCACCCTGATTTACGAATAAATTCTTTACAAATCCTACCATGTGTATTCATGGATTTTTTTTCACATTCTGTCTCTCACAGTTGACGTGTACCTCTGGTGCAAATTACTGGCCTCTGTCATCATTTTAGGTGGGGGCACTTGCACAATCGGTGGCTGACTAAATACTTTTTTGCCCCACTGTACATTGATCTAGATGAGCTGCAGTAGCAAAAGACCACACTCAATGGTGCTCAAATGGCTTCCACAGCCACCGCAGCCTAAATCTAACAGACCAGCTTTGGGATGTGGCTGAACTGGAGGTTTGTCTTTATGAATGTGCAGCCACCAAATCTACAGCAGCTGCACGATACTATCACATCAACATAAACCAAAATCTCTGAGGAATGTTTGCAGCACCTGTTGAAGGTAAAAGTGGGTCCAAACCAGTATTAGTGAGGCATAATGACTAAAGTCTCCTGTAAGTGCACAGTGTATGATATTGAGCAGTGGTGTGTCTTAATGAGTCCAAGAAGAAAAACAAATAAAAATATTAACAATATTAATAATAATAAACCTTCTGTCACTTTAAGAAATAACAAGCAGTCATTTTCTGAAGGTGTGAATTTGTGTCACCATTTTATCTGTTGTGCTTTGATCCATTTTCTGTCAGTCTAGATTTCAAGCAGACTCCTGATAAAGATCAGATTTGGGGACGTACAGGAAACAACATCTTTTTTTTTTCCTTCTCTGTTCTCATCAATAGGGGACTGCAGAACTTTTGATAGTCAGTTCATTTCTGCACATCTAAAGGGATCACATCAGTAAACGGGGAAAGGGAGCCTTGAAGTATAATTCTTGACTGGACCTGGTTGGATGAGCCATCACTGAGATATCACAATGTCAGGTAATTGTCTTTCAACAGTAATCCACAATTTAGACTATTTAAAGTCTCATGTTTTACAGAGTTCTTGGAAATTTACTTGCGTTATAAAGTGTAATGTTTAAGGCTGCACGCACAGAGATCTAAAACCAAATGCTGTGACTGAAACTCGGTCAAAGTTACTTCATGATTTCTAATTTCATCTTTAATCCAGAGATCTTCTTTTTATTGTTGTTTTTTTAATAGTAGATGAAAACATATAATATTTATTCCCTGCCGCAATGCCTTAATACGACTTTTACAGCTGCTGTTATCTCCATCCATGTATTTGTTATTTTCATAATAATTATAATAGTAATTTTGAAAAATCCCACTAATAGTGTACAAAAATGTCAAATGAGCCAAAAAACAAAGCAAAACACAAGTCTACATGAAAAATCATAATAACACAGATAAACAAAATGAAATAATCTGTCCTAGGTTTATAGCTGTATACCATGTAATGAATTTTAAGCCTCATAAAACCAGTTTTCAGATTAAATCCTGTTTTTATAAAGGTTTGGCTCAATGATAATTTTCCCACGAGGGAGTACCAATGAGCATCCATAGCTTGCAAATTCACCCCCACTGTCAACTGCCTGGGGGGCCAAACCAGCAGACGTGAATGGATTATTTGTGGTGCTCATAGCAAAGGAAAACCTCCTTTAAAACAGAAACATGTCATCAACAATAGGTTGGTAATTCCACTGGCACTTGATAAGGGTTGAAACGGCATTACGAAACCAAACCTAACACTTTGATACAATGAGCACTCGAAAATAAATCCAGTTAACCTCCAACGGTAGCACGTCTTTACAGCAGTATAGAAGTCTTTGATATACTGTTATGCACCTTAATTGTCGTAGCCTGTGCTGAAATTAATAGAAAAAATAATAATAGTAAATCTTTCTCTCTCTTTCTGCAGAAGAAAACACCACGTGCTATGACTACTCCGAATGCCCTGAGCTTGCTAACCACACAGGCTTTCCTCCTACCAACCTAAGTGATGTAAAGGACTTCAACAAAGTGTTTCTCACCACTCTCTACAGTTTGGTTTTCGTCCTGGGATTCATAGGTAGGTTTGTCGTCTTGTGTGTATGCTGTGGAGATTGGATTGTTTCTACACAATGCACAGACCTCATTTTCTGGGAATTTCCAACTTGCTGACTTTTAACAATGTATGCAGGTGTGTGTATGTGAGACACACAAATGAAACGGGAAGGAGAGAGAATGTTGTGCTACATGTAACAGTGTGACAGGTACACTTCTTGTGCTTTTTCTTCCAAAGGTAATGGACTAGTGGTGTGTGTCCTGGTGAAGCACCGCAATCAGTGCAACTTGACAGACATCTGCCTCTTCAACCTGGCTCTCTCTGACCTCCTCTTCGTCTTCATGTTGCCTTTCTACTCTCACTATGTCAGGGTCGGCCAGTGGACTTTTGGAGACTTCATGTGCCGTTTGATCTCCGGCTCTCACCACATTGGCTTCTTCAGCAGCATCTTCTTCATGGTTGTCATGACGCTGGACCGTTACATAATCATCGTGCACGCTCACAGGGTTGCACGTTATCGCACAAATAGGGCAGCCATCATTCTGACCATGCTTGTTTGGATGCTGAGCTTGTTCGTCTCTCTGCCGGATTTTATCTTCAGAAAGGCAAAAGAACAGGAATCCCAAGGAGTGGAGTGTGACTATCCTGAAGAGAGCAAAATATGGGAGCGTTATGATTTGTTCACCACAAATGTGCTTGGTCTCGTGATTCCCTTGCTGGTGATGGTAGGTTGCTACTCCAGGATCATCCCCACACTGGTGAACATGAGGACCGCAAAGAAGCACCGCATCATCAAGCTGATCATCTGCATAGTGGTTGTATTTTTCTTGCTCTGGGCCCCATATAACATTTCCCTTTTCCTGAAGTTCCTCCTGGAAAAAGAAATAATCCTCAATGATAAAGTCTTGGACGAAAATATAAGGCTGTCAATAACAGTGACCGAAGCATTTGCTTACACTCACTGCTGTCTGAATCCCATCATATATGCTTTTGTTGGAGAGAAGTTTATGAGAAGAGCCTTGCAGCTGCTGAAAAAGTTGGTGCCTGGTTACAGCAGAGATCTGACAGACAGCTCATTCAGGAGAAGCTCAGTTATGTCCAGGGGCTCTGAAATCACCTCCTCCTTTAAATTGTAGAAGGTGGAGAGCAGTTGTAAGTATTTTGTCATGAATGTTTCACCCTGTTATTACCGCAGACCGTGCCTTGTTCATGCGTGTTTTGTTCATTTAGGAGCATTATTTGACACATACCACAGTGTTCTTCACCTGTGTGTCACCTTCAAAATGTGTCTCTACACTTTTGGACCCTTTGAATTTACAGCAATTTTTTCCCCCCCCGACAGTTAGATTGTAAATGTACTCAATACTTCTTTAATGCCTTTAATGTGTTTTAGCACTGTCGATTTACAGTATCTTAATCACCTTTGACTCTAATGCTCTTCCTTCTTCTGCTCAGGTTAAATTAAACCTGCTGGTCTGTTAAACTGTACCTGCTGTTTTATAGCAACCTGTAACAGTTTGCTTACTTCTTCAGACATCTTTTATGAGCCTTACATGTTTGCAGAAACACACCAAAAACAGCATAAAACTATTTCAGATCTTGATTGTACAAAATGTGCACACTGCCTTACTGTTATTAACATTTCTACCTACTTCCACATTGTTTTCTGATGTTCAGCCTTTTATAGTTGTTTTGTGAGTTGTATTATGTTATGGTTCCTTGTATTTGTCGCTATTTGCCAGTGGAGTTGACTCCTATCCTGATTTTGTATTATCGCTTTTTTAAGACATTAAATGATACAGCAGATCCTCCACTTACGTTAGATGAAGGTCATGAAGTGCATTGTTCATTCGGAGAAGAATATTTGCAATAAACATATTCTTTTATTTCTCACTGTTACTGCAATGACAAATTCTGTACACAATCATGAAAAAAGAGAAGATGGTCTCAGATTAGTTCAATATGCAGGTAATTCTTCACTATCGTAAAAAAAGTAGCATGATCTAATACATGGCGCCATAAGTGGTGCAAAAAACTACAATAAAGATGTAATCAATTGTAAACATTTCCCCTCTCTTTTTTCTATTTCATATTAATGCTAATGGAAAAAAAAACTACACCAACTGCACCAACACCTTGGTGTGGGGAATGTGAGTTTTAGGATAAACAAGAAGAAGGGCATTATTTGCATACAATTAAATTAATCTTTCTTTAAAAGGAAAAAGGACATGATGAGTCTATCAAAAGGAAAAATGGAGAAGTCCTTTCGCTGCATCAAAGGTTCCTGACTAAATAGTTCAGCAATCTGAACATAATGTTTGTTCCATGTAAGCATCAAAGAAAAGGGGGATTTCATATTTTCATATACAGTATGTTAAAAAAAAGGTTCAAACAATATGAGTGACAGCTTTGTCAAACTAACTAAAGTGTGTCACTGTATCCCCAAATACAAGTTTAAACTGTTCCATGAAAAAAAAAAAGTTATACATTTACTGCACACATTAATAAACTTGCCTGTTCAACTGCACATGAACACAAATATCTAATAAGCCAATCACATGGCAGCAACTCAGAGCATTTAGACCTGCAGACGTGGTCAAATCAACCTGCTGAAGTTTAAAGTGAGCATCATAATAGGGAAGAAAGTTGAATTCAGTTAAAGTTACAATAAACATGATGTGATTATTTGTGCCAAAGAAGACCACACTGGATGCCATTCTGATCAACAGATCAAGAAACTGAGGCAGCAGTTTGCACTACATAGTTTGGACAACTGAACACTGGAAAATGTTGTCAGTTCATATTATTTTTGACTTCTGCTGCCATACTTGGATGGCAGGGACATGATGCCAGATGTTAGAATTTGATTGATTGATTGATTGATTGATTGATTGATTGATTATACTTTATTCATCCCGAGGGAAATTGGGTTAAGGCTGCCAGCGCCGTCTTACCCATCCGACCATACATACATTACACAAACATCACATGGGGAAGACAGGTCAGAGGGGTATAACATGGAAAAGCACAACATGAGGAAAGATAAGGAGAAAAAATTGGATCGATCCTTCCTTATATCAACAGTTCATGGTGCTGCTGGTGGTGTAATGGTGTGGGGGATATTTTCGTGGAAACGTTTGTGACCCTCAGCACCAACTGAACATCCTGAGTATTGCTACTGACTATGTGCAAGTCTTTATCACTCTAATGTTTTTATCTTCTAATGGCTGATTCCAGCAGGAACACCCACCATGTGTGAGTTCAAATAACCTCACACTATTTTATTTACATGACAAGTTCAATGTGCTCAAAAGGCTTCCACAGCCACCACAGCCTAAATCCACCAGACCAGCTTTGGGATGTGGCTGAACTGGAGGTTTGTCTTTATGAATGTGCAGCCACCAAATCTACAGCAACTGCACGATGCTATCACGTCAGCATGGAACCAAAATTTTAATTCAATTCAATTCAATTTTATTTATATAGCGCCAAATCACAACAACAGTCACCTCAAGGCGCTTTATATTGTAAGGTAGACCCTACAATAATACATACAGAGAAAAACCCAACAATCATATGACCCCAATGAGCAAGCACTTTGGCAACAGTGCGAAGGAAAAACTCCCTTTTAACAGGAAGAAACCTTCGGCAGAACCAAGCTCAGGGAGGGGCGGCCACCTGCTGCGACCGGTTGGGGTGAAAGAAGGAAGACAGGATAGAAGACATGCTGTGGAAGAGAGACAGAGATTAATAACAAGTAAGATTCAATGCAGAGAGGTCTATTAACACATAGTGGGTGAGAAAGGAGACTGGAAAGGAAAAACTCAATGCATGATGGGAATCCCCCAACAGCCTATGCCTATTGCAGCATAACTAAGGGAGGATTGCAATGTTCCCTCTAAGCTGCGCACGTGCGCAATTGCGCACTGCTGGCACGGTCTCTGCGCACAGAAAATCTGTGTTGCACACAAAAAAAATCTAACCTGAATTGGAATTAAAATTAAAACTTTAACAATTCTGTTTTGCAGTGTTAGTCAGTAAGTGACTGGCTGCTCCCGTATGGGATTAGATGCCACCTTATCCCATAGTCCAGCCAATAATGCGATTCACATTCGTATATACGCAGCTAATCAACGTGGTTGACAGGCTATGACAGCGTCCTTATGTGCCGACACCGGTCTTTTAGCGAGCAAAGCGGCGTGGCTGATGTGGAGTGAAGCCACGTTAATGACAACGTGTACAACTATTGGAGATGTGAGCAGGACAGACGAAACAATTGACGGAAAAAGTGTGGACTTTATACCAGTTTTTAAATTGTATTGATAGGACACGTAAAACCAGAGTTATGATAAAAATATATGCAATGTTTGGTTTTCTTCCTGAACACTGTCGTTGTTTATATTTACTGCGGGAAGAAACGGTAAAAACTGTGTTTTATAAGGAAAAAGGCTCGAAAGCCTGTGAGCAAGAACAAACCTCACCCCTCTCTCCCTTTCCTATTCATCCAAAAAAGTACCATGTCGACCAATCAAAAAAATGATATGGCAACGTGGCATCTAGTTGTTAAGAAACGGGGGGAAATTTTAGGAGTGACGGCGGTGCTTTGAGATGTGAGAGATTTGAGACGTTTAGCGCAAATCTTGTGTAGTTAGTGTGTAGTGTAGTTTTGTTGTGTGTGTCAGAACAATGAGCAGACTGCTGAATGTTACAGGTGTTACAGGAGTGATACATCTCCTGTTGTCAGGCCTGCAGGTATCAGGCTGTTGTTCTCCTTTATCTCATAGTGGACAGAAATTATTTTTTGGAGTGGCACAAATAATTTGTGTGGCATCAGACTTGATGCAGAACAGCTGATTGTTCTGTAAATAGTTTGAAATGTTTATTTAAAAAAACGCCTTGCTGCATTTAAAAAAAATAGCTGCAAAAAACTTTGTTGTTTGCAAAACTCAGTAACTTTTTTGAAGAAGTAACTATATAATTAATTGCCCAGCATTGGTCAAGAAAGTTGTGTTTTCAAAATTGGAGTTCAAGTCATTTTTACTTCCAATAGTGTTAACATACTACACAGGTCAATGACCAGATTTCTTTTTACATTTTCATTGTAAGTGGGCTAAAGCAGTTAATTAAAAGTAGTCTAACATAAATGTAAATGCTGTAATTTGATTATTTTAATAAACCATGTAACTTGGATGGATTAGATGCCGGCGTGACCACAGTGCACACGTCTGATGTCGCTTACAGTGGTCCAAGGGATCGCTCAGGGAGGTTGTGTGTTCGCTCAGACACATGAAAAATTAGAGGGAACATTGATTCAGGGTCACCTGGTCCAGCCCTAACTATATGCTTTAGCAAAAAGGAACATTTTAAGCCTAATCTTAAAAGTAGAGATAGTGTCTGTCTCCCGAATACAAACTGGAAGCTGGTTCCACAGAAGAGGGGCCTGAAAACTGAAGGCTCTCCCTCCCACTCTATGTTTAAATACTCTAAGAACAACAAGCAAGCCTGCAGTGCGAGAGCGAAGTGCTCTAATAGGGTGATATTGTACTACAATGTCATTAAGATAAGATGGGGCCTGATTATTTAAGACCTTGTATGTGAGGAGCAGGATTTTGAATTCAATTCTGGATTTAACAGGAAGCCAATGAAAGAAAACCAAAACAGGAGAAATATGCTCTCTCTTTCTAGTCCCTGTCAGTACTCTTGCTGCAGCATTTTGGATTAACTGAAGGCTTTTCAGGGAGATTTTAGGACTTCCTGATTATAATGAATTACAGTAGTCCAGCCTAAAAGTAATAAATGCATGAACTAGTTTTTTCGTCACTCTGAAACAAGATATTTCTAATTTTAGAGATATTGCACAAATGGAAGAAAGCAGTCTTACATATTTGTTTAATATGTGCGTTGAAGGACATGTCCTGGTCAAAAATGACTCTGAAGATTTTCAGGGCCGAGTACAATAACCTCAGTTTTATCTGAATTAAGAAGCAGAAAGTTAGCGGCCATCCAGGTCTTTATGTCTTTAAGACATTCCTGTAGTTTAACTAATTGGTGTGTGTTATCTGGCTTCATAGATAGATAGAGCTGAGTGTCATCAGCATAGCAGTGAAAATGTATACTATGTCTTCTGATGATACTGCCTAAGGGAAGGATGCATAATGTAAACAGAATTGGTCCTAGCACTGAATCCTGTGGAACTCCAAAATTAACCTTAGTGTAAGAAGAAGACTCTCCATTTACATGAAATAAATTGGAGTCTATTAGATAGATATGATACAAACCACTGCAGTACAGTACCTGTAATACCTGCAGCATGCTCTAATCGCTCTAATAGGATATTATGGTCAACAGTATCGAATGCTGCACTGAGGTCTAGCAGGACAAGCACAGAGATGAGTCCACTGTCAGAGGCCATAAGAAGATCATTTGTAACCTTCACTAAAGCTGTTTCTGTGCTGTGATGAGCTCTGAAACCTGACTGAAACTCTTCAAATAAGCCATTCCTCTGCAGATGATCTGTTAGCTGTTTGACAACTACTCTTTCAAGAAGTTTTGATATGAAAGGAAGGTTGGAGATTGGCCTATAATTAGCTAAGAGAGCTGGGTCTAGAGATGGCTTTTTAAGTAAAGGTTTAACTACTGCCAGCTTGAAGGCCTGTGGTACATAGCCGATTATTAGAAATAGGTTTCATCATATCTAAGATTTAAGCAATAATTAATGGCAGGACTTCTTTGAGCAGTTTTGTGGGAATGGGGTCTAAAAGACACGTTGATGGTTTGGAGGAAGTAATTATTGAAGTTAACTCAGAAAGATCAATTGGAGAAAAAAAGTCTAAATGAACATCGATGGTACTAAAGGTAGTGTCACGGTCTGGCATGGCAGACCGTGGGGGTGTAGGGAAGGAGGACCCAGGCGCAGTGCTCTGTGTGTAGATAGTGCGTTTATTTACAGTGTATGGTGCAAAATAACAGTAAATCCCCGTGTTTCCCAAGACTCCCGTGTCGTGTCCTCCTTGTGCTCTCTGCTCCCGTGTCTGCACTCCCGGTGCTCGCTGCCCTTCAGGCCTCCCACGCTCCTCCTGCGGGAAACAATAGCGGCAGCTGTCAGGACACTAAACAATAGCAGGCATGCACTAAACGACTAGACCTAAACTGGGTGACTAACGTGGAGTCCCACACAATGATCCCACGTCGGTGGGAGCTCCAAGACTCTCTTAAGTAGCTCCCCCGACGAGGCCTGATCAGGAGCAGGTGTGTGGCTTCGGGTGTGGCCAGTCCGCCAGCAGGGCCACACCCACCAGGCCTGAAGGCACCCGCAAACCGGCGCTCGCAGAAACACACACACACACACACACACACACACACACACACACACACACACACACACACACACACACAGACATCTGCAAACAGGGAGAAGAGGGACAGCAACACCAAATAGACATACAATAACACAAGTCCATGACTGCCCAGGGATCCTGGGTCGCTCAGACCCAGAACCCTGACAGGTAGCTGTAGATAATATTAGATCTGTGAGATGGTTTTGGGTAATTTTTTCTCTAATGATTAAAATTTTATTTGTGAAGAAGTTCAAGAATTCAAGGGATGGTTGGCTCAACAGTAGTCTGACTTTTTGTCAGCCTGGCTACAGTGCTGAAGAGAAACCTAGGGTTGTTCTTATTTTCTTCAATCAGTGACAAATAGTAAGATGTTCTGGCTTTACGGAGGGCTTTCTTGTAAAGCAACAAACTATTTCTCCAGGCTAAATGATGATCTTCGCCATTTCCTCTCCAATGTACAAGTTATCTGCTTTAGGCTACGTGGTTGTAGCCATGGAGTAAAGTACTTCTGATTTGAGGCCTTAGTTTTCACAGGAGCTACAGTATCCAGAGTCGTACGTAGTGAGGAGGCAAAGTCATTAACAAGATGATCGACCTCTGTTGGAGTAGCGTTCAGGTAGCTGCTCTGCTCTATGTTGGTACAGGGCATTGATGATGATAACAGTGGGTGGATTATATTCTTAAACTTAATTACAGCACTTTCAGAAAGACATCTACTGTGATTAAGTCTATTCCCCACTGCTGTGTAATCAATTATTGTAAATGTAAATGTTATCAGGAAATGATCAAACAGAAGAGGGTTTTCAGGAAATACTGTTAAATGCTCAGTTTCTATACCACATGTTAAAACAAGATCTAGAGTGTGATTAAAGTGGTGGGTGGGTTCTTTTACATTTTGACAGAAGCCAGTTGAGTCTAATAACAGATTAAATGCCATGTTGAGGCTGTCATTTTTAGCATCTACATGGATGTTAAAATCACCCACAATAATTATTTTATCAGAGCTGAGCACTAAATCAGATAAAAACTCCAAGAAATCAGACAGAAACTCTGTGTAAGGTCCAGCTGGACGATAGATGATAACAAATAAGACTGGTTTTTGAGTTTTAAAGCTGGGGTGGACAAGGCTAATTATCAGGCTTTCAAATGAATTAAAAGTCTATCTTGGTCTTCCGTTGATTAATAGGCTGGTGTGAAAATTTGCTGCCACACCGCCCCCTCGGCCTGTGGTTCGAGATTTCTGGTAGTTAGAGTGACTCGGGAGTGTTGATTCATTTAAACTAACATAATCACCCTGGATCTCTAAGGAATGTTTGCAGCACCTGCTGAAGGTAAAAGTGGGTCCAACACAGTAAGGCATAACAACTAAAGTCTCCTGTAAGTGCACAGTGTATGATATTGAACAGTGGTGTACATTAATGAGTCCAAGAAGAAAAAAAATAAAAATAGTATCAGTAACAATATTAATAATAATAAACCTTCTGTCACTTTAAGAAATAACAAGCAGTCATTTTCTGAAGGTGTGAATTTGTGTCACCATTTGATCTGTTGTGCTTTGAACCATTTTCTGGCAGTCTAGATTTAGAGCAGACTCCTGATAAAGATCAGATTTGGGGACGTACAGGAAACAACATCTTTTTTTCCCTTTTCTGTTCTCATCAATAGGGGACTGCAGAACTTTTGATAGTCAGTTCATTTCTGCACATCTAAAGGGATCACATCAGTAAACGGGGAAAGGGAGCCTTGAAGTATAATTCCTGACTTGACCTGGTTGGAAGAGCCATCACTGAGATATCACAATGTCAGGTAATTGTCTTTCAACAGTAATCCACAATTTAGACTATTTAAAGTCTCATGTTTTACAGAGTTCTTGGAAATTTACTTGGGTTGTGAAGTGTAATGTTTAAGGCTGCACGCATTGTCACAGAGATCTAAAACCAAATGCTGTGACTGAAACTCGGTCAAAGTTACTTCATGATTTCTAATTTCATCTTTAATCCAGAGATCTTCTTTTTATTGTTGTTTTTTTATTAGTAGATGAAAACATATAAAAGTTATTCACTGCCTTAATACGACTTTTACACCTGCTGTTATCTCCATCCATATATCTGTTACTTTCATAATAATTATAATAGTAATTTTGTAAAATCCCACTAATAGTGTAGAAAAATTTCAAATGTGCCAAAAAAGAAAACAAAAAATGAGTTTGCATGAAAAATCATAATAAGATAGATAAACAAAGTAAATGAAATAGTCTGTCCTAGGTTTATAGCTGTATACCATCTAATGAATTTTAATCCTCATAAAATCAGTTTTCAGATTAAATCCTGTTTTTATAAAGGTTTGGCTCAATGATAATGTTCCCACGAGGGAGTACCAATGAGCACCAATAGGTGGCAAAATCACCCCCACTGTCAACTGCCTGGGGGGCCAAACCAGCAGACGTGAATGGATTATTTGTGGTGCTCATAGCAAAGGAAAACCTCCTTTAAAACAGAAACATGTCATCAACAATAGGTTGGTAATTCAACTGGCACTTGATAAGGGTTGAAACGGCATTATGAAACCAAACCTAACACTTTGATGCAATGAGCATTCAAAAATAAATCCAGTTAACCTCTAAGGGTAGCACGTCTTTACAGCAGTAAAGAAGTCTTTGATATACTGTTATGCACCTTAACTGTCGTAGCCTGTGCTGAAATTAATATAAAAAATAATAACAGTAAATCTTTCTCTCTCTTTCTGCAGAAGAAAACACTGAATCCCCAGATTACCCATATTTCTATGAGCTTTCTAACAACACAGGCTTTTCTCCTGCCAACCTAAGTGATGTAAAGGACTTCAACAAAGTGTTTCTCACCACTCTCTACAGTTTGGTTTTCGTCCTGGGATTCATAGGTAGGTGTGTCCTCTTTTGTGTATGCTGTGGAGATTATGGATTGTTACTACACAATGCACAGACCTCCTTTTCTGGGAATTTCCAACTTGCAAACTTTTAACTATGTATGCAGGTGTGTGTATGTGAGACACACAGATGAAACGGGAAAGAGAGAGAATATTATTCTGCATGTAACAGTGTGGCAGGTACACTTATTGCATTATTTCTTCCAAAGGTAATGGACTAGTGGTGTGTGTCCTGGTGAAGCATCGCAATCAGTGCAACTTGACAGACATCTGCCTCTTCAACCTGGCTCTCTCTGACCTCCTCTTCGTCTTCACGCTGCCTTTCTACTCTCACAATGCCAGGGTCGGCCAGTGGACTTTTGGAGACTTCATGTGCCGTTTAATCTCCGGGTCTCACCACATTGGCTTCTTCAGCAGCATCTTCTTCATGGTTGTCATGACGCTGGACCGCTACATGATCATCGTGCACGCTCACAGGGTTGCACGTTATCGCACAAAGAGGGCTTCCATCATTCTGACCGTGCTCGTTTGGATGCTGAGCTTGTTTGTCTCTCTGCCGGATTTTTTCTTCAGAAAGGCAAAAGAACAGGAATCCCAAGGGGTGGAGTGTGACTATCCTGAAGAGAGCAAAATATGGGAGCGTTATGATTTGTTCACCACAAATGTGCTGGGTCTCGTGATTCCCTTGCTGGCGATGGTAGGTTGCTACTCCAGGATCATCCCCACACTGGTAAACATGAGGACCGCAAAGAAGCACCGCATCATCAAGCTGATCATCTGCATAGTGGTTGTATTTTTCTTGCTCTGGGCCCCATATAACATTTCCCTTTTCTTGGAGTTCCTCCTGGAAAAAGAAATAATCCCAGATGATGAAACCTGGTACAAAAATGTAAGGCTGTCAATAAAAGTGACCGAAGCCTTAGCTTACACTCACTGCTGTCTGAATCCCATCATATATGCTTTTGTGGGAGAGAAGTTTATGAGACGAGCCTTGCAGCTGCTGAAAAAGTTGATGCCTGGTTACAGCAGAGATCTGACAGACAGCTCATTCAGGAGAAGCTCAGTTATGTCCAGGGGCTCTGAAAACACCTCCTCCTTTAAACTGTAGAAGGCGGAGGACAGTTGTAAGTATTTTGTCATGAATGTTTCACCCTGTTATTACTGCAGACCATGCCATGGAGAAGTGAACTGAATCATTACTTTAACAGGTTTGATTCATCCAGGATGCATTATCCAACATGGGCTGCAGTCTCACCCAGAATCTTAATCACCTTTGACTCTAATGCTCTTCCTTCTTCTGCTCAGGTTAAATTAAACCTGCTGGTCTGTTAAACTGTACCTGCTGTTTTATAGCAACCTGTAACAGTTTGCTTACTTCTTCAGACATCTTTTATGAGCCTTACATGCTTGCAGAAACACACCAAAAAGAGCATAAAACTATTTCAGATCTTGATCTGCACACTGTCTTACTGTTATTCACATTTCTACCTACTTCCACACTGTTTTTTAATGTTCAGCCTTTCATATCATATATATATATATATATATTTTTTTGTTGTGTTATGTTATGGTTCCTTGTATTTGTCGCTACTTGCCAGTGGAGTTGACTCCTATCCTGATTTTGTATTATCGCTTTGTTAAGACAATAAATGATACAGCAGGTCCTCCACTTACATTAGATGAAGGTCATGAAGTGCATTGTTCATTTGGAGAAGAATATTTGCAAAAAAAATATTCTTTTATTTCTCATTGTTACTGTAATGACAAATTCTGTACACAATCATGAAAAAAGAGAAGATCAAACGTTCTATGAGATGGTCTCAGATTAGTTTACTATGCAGGTCATTCCTTACTATCGTAAAACAGCAGCATGATCTAATACATGGCACCATAAGTGGTGCAAAGACCTACAATAAAGATGTCATCAATTGTAAACATATTCACGTAAAATGAAGCTCTGAAGTTCCTGATAAGCTGTACTGAATATACAGTCAGTTTATTTAAGAAGTATATGTGAAAGAACAAAAAATAAACTCTTCATTTGCAAACATTTTCGCCTCTCTTTTTTCTATTTCATATTAATGCTAATCAAAAACAAAACTACACCACCACCTTGGCGTGGGAAATGTGAGTTTCAGGACAAACAAGAAAAAGCCCATTATTTGCATACATTTTAAAAAGGAAAAAGGACATGATGGGTCTTTCAAACGAAAAAGTGGAGAAGTCTTTGACGCTGCATCAAAAACTACCTGACTAAAAGTTCAGCAATCTGAATACAATGTTTGTTCCATGTAAGCATCAAAGAAAAGGGGGATTTCATATTTTCATAAGATAAGATGACCTTTATTAGTCCCACACGTGGGAAATTTGTTGTGTCACAGCAGAAAGTGGACAGTGCAAAGTTACAGTAGAAAAAATTCAAAAAACCCCACTGCAATAGGATAAGCTAATATAATAAGAATGGGGGGGGGGGGGGGGGGGGGACAACAGAAGGAGTCTCACTATCTATTTAACATCTTTCATTACAATGGGCCCAGTGTCTCGTGTGTAGGTGTGATACAGCATAAGGCCCACTTGTAGTGCACATGCATAAAACTAAGTGACAGGAGTGTTCTTGCTATACTAAAGTGAGAAAGTGATATTACTATTACTAATGTGATATTATTAAAATATATGATTAATACATCTGAAAAGAAATCTTCCACGACAGGAATCTCTCCGTCCCACATCGTGGGTGCCGCAGCCTGCCACTGAAGGAGGTGTTCAGTGCTGTCAGGGTCTCATGCATGGGGTGGGAGATGTTGTCCACAGCTTAGCCACCATTCTCCTGTCATTCAGCACCTTCACAGGGTCCAGAGAGCATCCTAGAACACAGCTGGCCCTCCTGATCAGCCTGTTCAGTCTCTTCCTGTCCCCAGCAGAGATGCTGCCGCCCCAGTAGATCACACCGTAAAAGATGGTTGAGGCCACCCACCACAGAGTCATAGGCTATGTCCACAATAATACATTTTTGTTTGAAAACGCATCTTTTTCTCTCCGTTTTGGCCTTCCGTCCACACTGAGACAGCGTTTTTTGTCAAGGAAAACAGAGCTTTTTGAAAATGCTCTCCAAAGCGGATACATTTGAAAGTGGATATATTTCGCAGCACAGTGTAGACTGCGTAAACGGAAACTTTTTAAAATGATGACGCATTTTAGTCATATGATGCAGTCATGTGACCAGTTAAACTAAGATAGCGGAGGGCATTATACAGCAGTTGTATAGCTTTTCTTCAAATTCTCTAATTCTCAACCCTTTTGCAACTTTGTACTTTTATGTTACTCACAGCAACAACTCCATCTCATTATCAGTCCATTTAAAAAATTTCCTCAACATTTTGCAGCGACGTTTCAAAGAGCCGGAAAGTAAATATGGGGCAGACAGGGCAGTCTTACGTTTCACCCATGCGCAATACAGGAACATAGCAGTTTCGATTGTTTCAGTGAGGATGAACAACTGTTCAGAAACGCTTGAAAACAATAGAAAATGCCGTTTTCAATTTTATCCGGGCTAGTATAGACGTAGCCATAGAAGGTCTTCAGGAGTTGACCCTTCACTCTGAAAGACCTGAATCTCTGCAGCAGGTACAGCCTGCTCTGCCATTTCGTGTTGAGGGCATCTGAATTACAAGTCCAGTCCAGTTTATTGTTCAGATAAACACCAAGGTACCTGTAGCTATCCACAGCCTCAATATCCATACCTTGAATGGTAAGTGGTTGCAGTGGAGGATGTTTGTGCCTGCGGAAGTCTACCACCAGCTCCTTGGTTTTACTGGTGTTGATCTGGAGGTAGTTCTCCTAGCACTAGTCCATAAAGTCTTGGGTCAGTTCTCTGTACTCCCTCTCATCCCCATCAGTGTTGAGGGCGACAATTGCAGAGTCATCAGAGAACTTCTGAAGAAAGCACTGGGTGGAGTTGTGGGAGAAGTCTGGAGTGTAGATGGTGAAAAGGAATGGAGCCAGAACCGTTCCCTGTGGCGCCCCCGTACTGCAGACAACCCTGTCCGGCACACAGCCCTGAGTTCTCGCGTACTGTGGTCGGTCGGTGAGGTAGTCCAGTATCCATGATGTGAGGTGATGGTCCACTCCTAAGTTCTCCAGCTTGTCCTTCAGGACCGTGGGAAGAATGGCGTTGAAGGCATTGGAGAAATCAAAGAGCATGATTCTCACAGTGCTCCCACCGGTCCACAGGTGAGAGAGGGAACGATGTAGGAGGTGATTGACGGCATCATCCACTCCAATGCCAGGTTGGTAGGCAAACTGAAGTGGGTCCAGTGATGATCTCACCAGGGTCCGAAGCTGAGCCAGCACCAGCCGCTCCAGGGTCTTCATCAGGTGGGGAGTCAGAGCCACCGGCCTGTAGCTGTTGAGGTCCTTGGGACGTGGAGTCTTTGACACTGGTACAACACAGGAGGTTTTCCAGAGCTGTGGAACTCTCCCCAACCTCAGGCTCAGGTTGAAGATGTGCTCGAACACCCCACACAATTGGTCTGCGCAAGACCTGACAACGCTTGAGCTGATGCCATCTGGACCTGCTGCCTTCTTCACTTTAATCCTCCTCAGTTCCCTCCTAACATGGCTGGTTGAGAAAGACAGGCCAGAGCCTTGTGGTGAATGGTGTCAGGGGTGGAACAGCAGCAATGGGGGTGGGTGAGTCTGCAGCCAATGTTGGAGACTGCATCCTGGATCAATCAAACTTGTTAAAGAAATGATTCAGTTCATTGGCCCACCTCACATCCCCCCAGGCAGAGAATTATTAACAGCATGTTAATAAAAGATTCAAAGAATATGAGTGACAGCTGTTGCTAGAATGAACAAAGTGTGTCACTGCATCCCCAAATGCAAGTTTAAACTGTTCCATGCAAGAAAAACTATACATTTACTGCACATATCAATAAACATGCCTGTTCAATTGCACATAAACACAAATATCTAATTAGCCAAACTCGTGGCAGCAACTCAGAGCATTTAGACCTGCACACATGGTCACGTCAACCTGCTGAAGTTCAAAGTGAGCATCATAATGGGGAAGAAATTCAGTTTAATTTCTGTTTACCATAACGTGGTTGTTTGTGCAGAGGGGCTGTTCTGAATGTTTCAGGAACTACTGCACTATCTATTCAACCATCTTTAGTGTTTACAGAGAATGGTCCAAAATAGAAACAATATCCAGTGAGTTGCAGTTCTCTGGTTGAAAATGTCTTGTTGATGGAGAAGACCCAGACTTCTGACACAGACAGCTGGCACGAATGCACCAGTAACTCAAATAACAACTCGGTATGACCAAAGTATGCAGAAGAGCATCTCTGAATGCACAACACTTCAAATCTTGCAGTAGATGTGTTACAGCAACAGAAGACCACATTGGATGCAACACTGTCAGATAAGAGTATGGGGAATGGCTTATTTCAAGAGTTTCAGTCGGGTTTCAGAGCTCATCACAGCACAGAAACAGCTTTAGTGAAGGTTACAAATGATCTTCGTATGGCCTCTGACAGTGGACTCGTCTCTGTGCTTGTCCTGCTAGACCTCAGTGCAGCATTCGATACTGTTGACCATAATATCCTATTAGAGCAATTAGAGCATGCTGTAGGTATTGCAGGTACTGTGCTGCAGTGGTTTGTATCATATCTATCTAATAGACTCCAATTTATTTCATGTAAATGGAGAGTCCTCTTCACACACTAAGGTCAACTATGGAGTTCCACAGGGTTCAGTGCTAGGACCAATTCTGTTTACATTATGCATGCTTCCCTTAGGCAGTATCATCAGAAGACATAGTATGCATTTTCACTGCTATGCTGATGACACTCAGCTCTATCTATCTATGAAGCCAGATAACACACACCAATTAGTTAAACTGCAGGAATGTCTTAAAGACATAAAGACCTGGATGGCCGCTAACTTTCTGCTTCTTAATTCAGATAAAACTGAGATTATTGTACTCGGCCCTGAAAATCTTAGAAATATGGTATCTAACCAGATTCTTACTCTGGATGGCATTACCTGGCCTCCAGTAACGCTGTGAGGAACCTTGGAGTCAAGGTTCCTCACGCTGTGAGGAACTTAGGAGAACCTTGGAGCATGGAACCAGAATTGAAATTCTGGTTCCATGCAAATGTGATAGCATCGTGCAGTTGCTATAGATTTGGTGGCAGCACATTCATAAAGACAAATCTCCAGTTTGTTGAACATCCCAAAGCTGGTCTGGTGGATTTAGGCTGTGGTGGCTGTGGAAGCCATTTGAGCACATTGAGCTTGTCATGTAAATATAATAGTGTGAGGTTATTTGAACTCACACATGGTCGGTGTTCCTGCTGGAATCAGCCATTAGAAGATAAAAACATTAGAGTGATGAAGAGTTGCATATAGTCAACAGCAATACTCAGGATGCTCAGCTGGTGCTTAATAAACCATGGTGAGGCAAAACACACAGAGTCTGCGTGAAAGTTACTGCATATATGTTCAGTGCAGACAGATATATAGTGCATATAGTTATATAGGTATACATGTAGTCCAAAAATCCCCCCGCCCTTTCCTATCACTCTTCATTATATCTCTTACAAAAAGGACCCAATATTATTGTTCTTTAAAGAAAATGAATGTGCAGCCACCAAATCTACAGCAGCTGCACGATGCTATCACATCAACATGAACCAAAATAACTGAGGAATGTTTGCAGCACCTGTTGAAGGTTAAAGTGGGTTCAACCCAGTATTAGTGAGGCATAATGGCTAAAGTCTCCTGTTAGTACAAAGCATATAATATGTAGCAGTGGTGTACATTAATGAGTCCAAGAAGAAAAACAAATAAAAATAGTAACAATAACAATAAAAATAAACTTTCTGTCACTTTTGGCAAAAAACCAGCAGTCATTTTGTCAAAGTAGAAATTTCTGTCACCATTTGCTGTGTTGTGCTTTGAACCATTTTCTGTCAGTCTAGATTTCAAGCAGACTCCTGATAAAGATCAGACTTGGGGACGTACAGGAAACAACATTTTTTTTTTCTCTTTCTGTTCTCATCATTAGCGGACTGCGGAACTTTTGATAGTTAGTTCATTTCTGCACATCTAAAGGGATCGCAGAAATAAACGGGGAAAGGGAGCCTTGAAGTGTAATTCCTGACTGGACCTGGTTGGAAGAGACATCACTGAGATATCACAATGTCAGGTAATTATCTTTCAACATTAATCCACAATTTAGACTATTTAAAGTGTCATGTTTTAAAGAGTTCTTGGACATTTACTTGGGTTATAAAGTATAATGTTTAAGGCTGCACGCATTGTCACAGAGATCTAAAACCAAATGTTGTGACTGAAACTCTGTCAAAGTTACTTCACGATTTCTAATTTCATCTTTAATCTAGAAATCTTATTTTTACTGTTGTTTTTTTTTAATAGTAGTTAAAAACAACACAACACTGCCACAATTCCTTAATACAACTTTTACAAGTGCTGTTATTTCCATCCATGTATCTGTTACTTTCAGAATAATAATGGTAATATTGTAAAATCATGGTAATAGTTGTAAAAAGTTTCATCACATCCAAAACAATGCTTACATAAAAAATTATAATAACACAGATAAACAAACCCAATGAAATAGTCGGTCATAGGTTTATTATGGAATACCATCCTCGTCTAATAATTTTTATCCTAATAAAACGAGTTATCAGATTTGTTACAATAATGGTGCAGGTTTAAATCATAGACAGTGTGAAGAAGATTTAAATCCTATTTTTATTTTTTAAAAAGAAGCATTTTATGGATTAACGATGTTCCCAATGACGGAGTACCAATGAGCACCAATAGGTGGCAAAATCAGCACCACTGTCAAATGACTGATGGCCAAACCAGCAGACGTGAATGGATTATTTGTGGTGCTCATAGCAAAGGAAAACCTCCTTTAAAACAGAAATATGTCATCAGCAATAGGTTGGCAATTCAGCTGGCACTTGATAAGGGTTGAAACGGCATTACGAAACCAAACCTAACACTTTGATGCAATGAGCATTCAAAAATAAATCAAGTTAACCTCCAACGGTAGCACGTGTTCACAGCAGTATAGAAGTCTTTGATATACTGTTATGCACCTTAATTGTCGTAGCCTGTGCTGAAATTAATATAAAAAATAATAATAGTAAATCTTTCTCTCTCTTGCTGCAGAAGAAAACACCACATCCTATGATTACTCTGAGAACGACACAGGCTTTCCTCCTACCTACGTGGGTGATGTAAAGGACTTTAACAAAGTGTTTCTCACCACTCTCTACAGTTTGGTTTTCATCATGGGCTTCATAGGTAGGTGTGTCCTCTTGTGTGTATATTATGGGGATTGGATTGTTTCTACACATTGCACAGACCTCCTTTTCTGGGAATTTCCAACTTGCGAACTTTTACCTATGTATGTAGGTGTGTGTATGTGAGACACGCAGATGGAACAGGAAAGAGAGAATGTTGTTCAACATGTAACAGTGTGACAGGTAGGGCTGGGCTATATCATACCGTTCACGGTAATACCGGTATAATGTTGGGCAATGATAAGAAAATGAAATATCACGATAGAATATGGGTAAAACGCGCATGCGCAGTGCCTTTGTTTTCATACGCACATGGCGGAAAAAGCATGGCGGTGACGGAGAATGAGAAGGGCAAAAGCGGATCTAAGGAGCTTGGAAAGAAAAGCGTCTGGACTTCTTTGAGTTGCTTGAAGACGTTTCACCTCTCATCCGAGAAGCTTCTTCAGTTCTAAGGGTCAAATGGTGGAGAGTCCCAGATTTAAACCCAGTGGGAGTTTCCCTACAAAGAGGGACAAAGGACCCCCTGATGATCCTCTACCTAATCACATGAGCCAAGGTGTGAAAGCGGGTGTGGGTCACAATCAGACAGGGTTTCGGGTGAGCTCATTGTGAAACCTGGCCCCACCCTATCATGTGATTTCCTGAGGTCAGATGGCCCAGGATGTGAGTGGGCGTTAAGGCGTCTGGGAAGGGATCTCAAAACTGGATTATAGATGGCAGACAGTTGGTGTCGTAAACCACCGCCTCTGTTCAAAGATGGTCGCTCACAGTGGACGTAAATGGCTTCTTTCACTCCTCTTTCAAACCATCTGTCCTCTCTGTCCAAAATGTGAACATTGGCATCCTCGAAAGAGTGATCTTTGTCCTTTAGATGCAGATGGACTTCTGAGTCTTGTCCCGTGGAGGTGGCTCTTCTATGTTGTGCCATGCGCTTGTGAAGTGGCTGTTTGGTCTCTCCGATGTAGAGGTCTGAGAAGACGCTGTACAGCATATACCACATTGTTAAGTTTGTTTGCTCCTTAGACTACGATGACCTGGATGACTGAGAACCTTCACAGCAAAAGTGGATCGTTGAATGAAACGGATGAACCAGAACTGGTTTGTAAAAATGCTGCAACTTCAGTGGTGTGGAACTGATTTAGCTTTCGTCTGTCAGATACACAACAAAGCACTATTTTTGCAAGAGCATGCTAGCGGACCGCCGTTATTACCATGTTTTTCCGAAAATACGGCACACTTAAAATCAATCCTTTTTATGAAAATCGAAAGTGCCCCTTATAATCCCGTGTGCCTTATGTATGAATTCTGGTTGTGTTTACTGACCTCGAACCGATTTTATGTGGTACACGGCGCTCGAAAATCTGTTAAATGTTTTAGTATGACTTTGCTAAGCTACGAACCCGCACCGCTTGATTGATTGTCACAGCATCACGGCTACCGTAGGCAGGAGCCTCGCGGAGTGATACATACTGTGCTTCAACATAATATTACCGTATTGTTTGTGTATAACCTCTTTTTAAGTTTTGTGGATATTATACATGGTTATGCTAAGGATATGTCGGCCAATTTCCACTGGAAATGCCTTTTGGTTAAACTGTCAGCAAGGAATTTGCATTTGCACTGTTAAATTTTTGTATAACTTTAATGCACATAAAAAACAGCTGCTTGTTTAAGTGAAAATACATTGATGGGGGTTTTTTTTGCACTAATAAAGTTGTGGAGTTGTAAAGTATTTTGTCTAGTGTCAATTATATCATCAGTCATATCGTTATCGGAAATTTTCAAATGTATATTGTGATAAATATTTTTGGTCATATCGCCCTGCTCTAGTGACAGGTACATATATTATGTCTTTTCTCCCAAAGGTAACGGACTAGTGGTGTGTGTCCTGGTGAAGCACCGCAATCAGAGCAACTTGACAGACATCTGCCTCTTCAACCTGGCTCTCTCTGACCTCCTCTTCGTCTTCACGCTGCCTTTCTACTCTCACAATGCCAGGGTCGGCCAGTGGACTTTTGGAGACTTCATGTGCCGTTTGATCTCCGGGTCTCACCACATTGGCTTCTTCAGCAGCATCTTCTTCATGGTTGTCATGACGCTGGACCGCTACATGATCATCGTGCACGCTCACAGGGTTGCACGTTATCGCACAAATAGGGCAGCCATCATTCTGACCGTGCTTGTTTGGATGCTGAGCTTGTTTGTCTCTCTGCCGGATTTTATCTTCATAAAGGCAATAGGACAGGAATCCCAAGGGGTGGAGTGTGACTATCCCGAGGAGAGCAAAGTCTGGGAGCATTACAGCCTGTTCACCATAAATGTGCTGGGTCTCATCATTCCCTTGCTGGTGATGGTAGGTTGCTACTCCAGGATCATTCCCACGCTGGTGAGCATGAGGACCGCAAAGAAGCACCGCATCGTCAAGCTGATCATCTGCATAGTGGTTGCATTTTTCTTACTCTGGGCTCCATATAACATTTCCCTTTTCCTGGAGTTTCTTCAGAAAAGAGAAATAATCTTCAGTGATAAAACCTGGGACAATAATATGAGGCTGTCAAAAACAGTGACCGAGGCCTTAGCTTACACTCACTGCTGTCTGAATCCCATCATTTATGCTTTTGTGGGAGAGAAGTTTATGAGACGAGCCTTGCAGCTGCTGAAAAAGTTTGTGCCTTTTTACGGAAGATATTTGTCAGACAGTTCATTCAGGAGAAGCTCAGTTATGTCCAGGGGCTCTGAAATCACCTCTGCTTCTTTGAAACTGTAGAAGGTGGAGTGCAGTTGTAATAGTTTTTGTCATGAATTTTTCACCCTCAGACCATTCAGTGTTTTTCCTGTTAGTTTTTTTGTTTAGTCACTTTGCCACATACAGCCAGTTTTATTCACCAGTGTCTCTCCTTTAAAGTTTGTCTGTACACCTTTAGATCCTGCTAATGTTGTTATGACCATAAGATTTCAGATGTCTTATAAACAACTGTATTCTGTTACCATAGCCATATGTTTTAGAGAATCTCATGTCTTTTCCAAACTCTGTGCAATGCCCTTTCTTCTTCTGCTCAGGTTTAATGAAACTTGCTTAAACTGAACCTTTTGTTTACAACAGTATTTGTAACAATCTGTTAGTTTATTTTTTGTCACACATCTTTAATGAGCTTGTGGAAAAGTGGTTTATTCAAATGTATGGAATTCTGAAGTTGGGTTTTAGAATAACTTTTGAAAAAAAAATGCTTTATGCCAGCATTTATAATGGAATTTGATTGGAAACAAACTTTCCAGTGTTGGTTTTTGTCTCACTTTTTAATATGTATATATATATATATAATATACAGTGGACTGACCTACTTTTGCTACCTTTTACTTTTACATTGTAAATAAATTCTTTTCATTTGCCTCAGTAACTTTGACCACCATTTCAGATGGGTTTTTGTTTTTGGTTTTTTTGTATCGTGCCTGCACACTGTACTGTTTTCCAGGTATTGATCTTATGCACGCTTATGTTTTGTTATGATACTTGTACCTGTACTTGCACTGTTCATGAATCAAGGCTGACATCGACTGATCTCTTGTCCTGATTTTGTATCAGAATTTTCTTAAGTCAAAACATTTTACTGCAAATCTTGAATTTACTTACAATAAAAATCACATTGGGTTCTTAATTGTCCCTGTGACATCGGGGAAGTACACTTAAGGGTAGCTTAAGTGGTCATATTCTACATTCATTCCATATGTTTGTATCTCAACTTGAACAAAGTTCAATTCCTAAAATTAAAATAACTCAAATAAAAACTTCTTACAACCAAAATATGTAGAAGAGCATCTCTGAATGTATAATATACATTAACCCAGATGTGCTACAGCAGCAGAAGACAACACTGGATGCCATTCTGATCAACAGATCAAGAAACTGAGGCAACAGTTTGCACTACATAGTTTGGACAACTGAAGACTGGAAAATGCTGTCAGTTCATATTATTCTTGAGTTCTGCTGCCATACTTGGATGGCAGGGACATGATGTCAGGTGTTAGAATTTGGTGTAGACAACATGAAAGGATGGATCGATCCTTCCTTGTATCAACAGTTCATGGTGCTGCTGGTGGTGTAATGGTGTGGGGGATATTTTCGTGGCAAAGTTTGTGACCCTCAGCACCAACTGCGCATCCTGAGTATTGCTGTTGACTATGTGCATCACTGTAGAGTTTCCATCTTCTGATGGCTGATTCCAGCAGGAGCACCCACCATGTCATAGAGTTCAAATCACCCCACACTGTTATTTTTACATGACAAGTTCAATGTGCTCAAATGGCTTCCACAGCCATCACAGCCTAAATCCACCACACCAGCTTTGGGATGTGGCTGAACTGGAGGTTTGTCTTTATGAATGTGCTGCCACCGGAGCACATTATGAATGTGCTCCGTTACCGGAGCTGAGAAAGTGAGTTATTCAGGAGAACTCTCAGCAGCATTAACTGCCCTGCTACTGTACCACCTTAATAAACCATGGTGAGGCAAAACATCTTGTGCTTAAGAGTCTGTGTGAAAGTTACCGCATATATGTTCAGTGCAGACAGATATATAGTGCATATAGTTATATAGGTATACATGTCATCCAAAAATCCACCCCCCCTTCCCCACCCTTTCCTGTCACTCTTCACTATATCTATCAAAAAAGGACCCAATATTATTATTATTTTAAAGAAAATGAATGTGCAGCCACCAAATCTACAGCAGCTGCACGATGCTATCACATCAACATGAACCAAAATAACTGAGGAATGTTTGCAGCACCTGTTGAAGGTTAAAGTGGGTTCAACCCAGTATTAGTGAGGCATAATGGCTAAAGTCTCCTGTTAGTACAAAGCATATAATATGTAGCAGTGGTGTACATTAATGAGTCCAAGAAGAAAAACAAATAAAAATAGTAACAATAACAATAATTATAAACTTTCTGTCACTTTTGGCAAAAAACCAGCAGTCATTTTGTCAAAGTAGAAATTTCTGTCACCATTTGCTGTGTTGTGCTTTGAACCATTTTCTGTCAGTCTAGATTTCAAGCAGACTCCTGATAAAGATCAGACTTGGGGACGTACAGGAAACAACATTTTTTTTTTCTCTTTCTGTTCTCATCATTAGCGGACTGCGGAACTTTTGATAGTTAGTTCATTTCTGCACATCTAAAGGGATCACAGCAATAAACGGGGAAAGGGAGCCTTGAAGTGTAATTCCTGACTGGACCTGGTTGGAAGAGACATCACTGAGATATCACAATGTCAGGTAATTATCTTTCAACATTAATCCACAATTTAGACTATTTAAAGTGTCATGTTTTAAAGAGTTCTTGGACATTTACTTGGGTTATAAAGTGTAATGTTTAAGGCTGCACGCATTGTCACAGAGATCTAAAACCAAATGTTGTGACTGAAACTCTGTCAAAGTTACTTCATGATTTCTAATTTCATCTTTAATCTAGAAATCTTATTTTTACTGTTGTTTTTTTAATAGTAGTTAAAAACAACACAACACTGCCACAATTCCTTAATACAACTTTTACACCTGCTGTTATTTCCATCCATGTATCTGTTACTTTCAGAATAATAATGGTAATATTGTAAAATCATGGTAATAGTGTTAAAACCTTTCATCACATCCAAAACAATGCTTACATAAAAAATTATAATAACACAGATAAACAAACCCAATGAAATAGTCGGTCATAGGTTTATTATGGAATACCATCCTCGTCTAATAATTTTAATCCTAATAAAACGAGTTATCAGATTTGTTACAATAATGGTGCAGGTTTAAATCATAGACAGTGTGAAGAAGATTTAAATCCTATTTTTATTTTTATTTTTTTTAAAAAGAAAAAAAAGAAGAAGCATCTAATGGATTAATGATGTTCCCAATGAGGGAGTACCAATGAGCACCAATAGGTGGCAAAATCAGCACCACTGTCAAATGACTGATGGCCAAACCAGCAGACGTGAATGGATTATTTGTGGTGCTCATAGCAAAGGAAAACCTCCTTTAAAACAGAAATATGTCATCAGCAATAGGTTGGCAATTCAACTTGCAGTTGATGAGGATTGAAATAACATTACGAAACCAAACCTAACACTTTGATGCAATGAGCACTCGAAAATAAATCAAGTTAACCTCCAACGGTAGCATGTCTTTACAGCAGTATAGAAGTCTTTGTGTAGCTTTTTAGACATACCGTTTTGCATCTTATTTGCCGTAGCCTGTGCTGAAATTAATAGAAATAATAATGTTAATAATAAATCTTTCTCTCTCTTTCTGCAGAAGAAAACACCACATCCTATGATTATCCATATTACTTTGACTTTCCTAACGACACAGACTTTTCTCCTACCAACCTAAGTGATGTAAAGGACTTCAAGAAAGTGTTTCTCACCACTCTCTACAGTTTGGTTTTCATCATGGGCTTCATAGGTAGGTGTGTCCTCTTGTGTGTATGCTGTGGAGATTATGGATTGTTTCTACACATTGCACAGACCTCCTTTTCTGGGAATTTCCAACTTGCAAACTTTTACCTATGTATGCAGGTGTGTGTATGTGAGACACAGATGGAACAGGAAAGAACGAGAATGTTATTCTACATGTAACAGTGTTACAGGTACACTTATTGTGTCTTTTATCCCAAAGGTAATGGACTAGTGGTGTGTGTCCTGGTGAAGCACCGGTATCAGAGCAACCTGACAGACATCTGCCTCTTCAACCTGGCTCTCTCTGACCTCCTCTTCGTCTTCACGCTGCCTTTCTACTCTCACAATGCCAGGGTCGGCCAGTGGACTTTTGGAGACTTCATGTGCCGTTTGATCTCCGGGTCTCACCACATTGGCTTCTTCAGCAGCATCTTCTTCATGGTTGTCATGACGCTGGACCGCTACATGATCATCGTGCACGCTCACAGGGTTGCACGTTATCGCACAAAGAGGGCAGCCATCATTCTGACCGTGCTCGTTTGGATGCTGAGCTTGTTTGTCTCTCTGCCAGATTTTATCTTCATAAAGGCAATAGGACAGGAATCCCAAGGGGTGGAGTGTGACTATCCCGAGGAGAGCAAAGTCTGGGAGCATTACGGCCTGTTCACCATAAATGTGCTGGGTCTCATCATTCCCTTGCTGGTGATGGTAGGTTGCTACTCCAGGATCATTCCCACGCTGGTGAGCATGAGGACCGCAAAGAAGCACCGCATCGTCAAGCTGATCATCTGCATAGTGGTTGCATTTTTCTTACTCTGGGCTCCATATAACATTTCCCTTTTCCTGGAGTTTCTTCAGAAAAGAGAAATAATCCTCAGTGATAAAACCTGGTACAAAAATTTAAGGCTGTCAAAAACAGTGACTGAGGCCTTTGCTTACACACACTGCTGTCTGAACCCCATCATTTATGCTTTTGTGGGAGAGAAGTTTATGAGACGAGCCTTGCAGCTGCTGAAAAAGTTTGTGCCTTTTTACGGAAGATATTTGTCAGACAGCTCATTCAGGAGAAGCTCAGTTATGTCCAGGGGCTCTGAAATCACCTCTGCTTCTTTGAAACTATAGAAGGTGGAGGGCAGTTGTAATAGTTTTTGTCATGAATTTTTCACCCTCAGACCATTCAATGTTTTTCCTGTTAGTTTTTTTTGTTTAGTCACTTTGCCACATACAACCAATTTTATTCACCAGTGTCTCTCCTTTAAAGTTTGTCTGTACACCTTTAGATCCTGCTAATGTTGTTATGACCATAAGATTTCAGATGTCTTATAAACGACTGTGAAAAGTGGTTTATTCAAATGTATGGCATTCTGAAAGTTGGGAATTTGATGTTAAAGAAACTTTCCAGTGTTGGTTTTTTTTCTCACTTTTTAAATATATATATAATATACAGTGGTCAGACCTACTTTTACTACCTTTTACTTTTACATTGTAAATAAATTCTTTTCTTTTGCCTCAATAACTTTGACCACCATTTCAGAAGAGTATTTGTTTTTGCTCTTTTTTTTTACTCTGCCTGCATACTGTACTGTTTTGCAGGTATTGATCTTATGCACACTTATGTTTTGTATGACACTTGTACCTGTACTTGGACTGTTCATGAATCAAGGCTGGCATCCACTCAGCTCTTGTCCTCATTTTGTATCAGAATTTTCTTAAATCACAACATTTTACTGCAGATCTTGAATTTACTCAAAATAAACATCACATTGGGTTCTTAATTGTCCCTGTGAGATTGGGGAAGTACATTGAAGAGCAGCTTGAAGTGGTCACATTCATTCTATATACTTTTATCTCAAGTTAAGCAAATTTCAGTTCCTAAAATATTTAACGGAGAAAATTCTGCATCAAATCATGAAAAGTGAAATTATCAAATTAATTTGTCCCAGATTAATTTATTAGACAAGTAATTGTTCGCTATCATAAAAGCTTTGTAGTTACTGATGAGCTTCTGTTAGCAGAGAATCAAATTTTTTTCATTTGAATACATTTTCCCTTTCCTATTTAAATCTAGTGATCATGCGTGATCACTAGATGCAATTGTTAAAAACGTACAGCAACAACTTTGTGTGAGAGACATGAAGTTGCAGGGAAGCACAAGTACACATATTTGCATAAACTTACCTTATACTTTTAGCTTATATTACCTTATACATTTCACTTCAGCAAGAGAAAGACTTTTTATTTTTTATCCCGTGCATTGACACAACACTGCAAGAGATAAACAGGTAACATAAGGCTCCGCAGGCTAGGCCCACTATGCTACCCAAGCCCGCCCCGGAAAATGAGCATGAGACACATAGCTGAAGCCTTACTGGCTCAGACGTTGCATCATGTGTTGAGGAACCAGGACACACTGATGAGAAGTGGGCTACTGAAGTATCAAGGCATAAGTGGACAAGCACTGAGAATAGATGTTGGAATGCTGCTACGTATTTAATGTGGAAAGTGGAAGGAGTTACATGAAGAAGATTTGGGATCTATGCATTTTCTGACACCCAATATATAGAGTAATGGCAAAATATCTGACAGCTATGTGTTTAAACATCCTTAATTGGCAACTGCTATCACAACTAGAGATTGATGAGTTACAACACAAATGATACGGCAAGGGGTGCTAACATGCCAGGTCAGGAGGGAGATATCATCACCCCACCCTCAAAGATTGGGCACCGAGCCCCAAGAACAATTAGTATTCAAGGCATTGAATACAAGAGCAGCTTACCTGAGAGACAGGCTCATAGCTAAGGTGGAAACCTGGACACTTCATGGTCGATTACCAAGATTACATTAAGTACACCTGAAAGTCTGCTAAAAGAGATGTGAATGCAGCATTTTAGACAATCCCAACTGCAACTTTCACTAAAAACAAGCAGCTGATCGACACCATGGCAACAATGATCCTTGAGATGTTGGCTACAAGATGAACAGCCACATAGAGCAGTGCTCTTTATGAAAAAGGAGATTAGAGGTAAAGATCAAGGCAGCACGGAGGGAGGTTAGCCAATTATAAGAGTGGCTTATATGTGTGCCTAAAGATGTGATAAAGAAAGGGATGTACTAAGAAGTGCAACTAGCTGCCAATAGCTTAGGCCTTAGGAGCTCCCCAGCAAGACTCAAAGTATTGGCTAGCTGCTTGAAGAGGTACATCAGAGAGACAGAAGCCAGTAGAAAACCCAGATGTTCTCCACTGAACCATCAAAGATGCAATCCCAGTGGCACTTCACTCCATAAATGTTTGGCAGTGGAAATGAATGAGCTGCTAATGGATGAGAGCTAGCCAGAACGGCTAACGGCTATAATAACTCAAAAAACTGATGTACTATTAGCTTTCAGTGTAAACTAGACATTCATGAATAAATAACAAAAACATATAGGCTATTTTAGTGTCAGTGTTTAGAAATCAAAGCTGGAAGGCTGCTGCACCTGTCCCTTTAAACAAGAGGTGAGTAGCACAGAAGGGCCCAACTGGAGTAACTTGTTCTGTACACAACATGACAAGTGACAACACACTCTTTAGCTTCTGACTTTCTCTCTGAGCTGTAACCTTACTTTTAAATGCATACATTTTTTCAGCGCAGTCTCATTTTCACAGTTCTGTTGCTAATCTTGACAATCTGTCTATTTCGCATTGGCCAATTTGTGAAAAACACACAAAATATTGAGAGGAGGAGGGATTTTGTATTTTTTATGGGTCAGAGTAATTTTTCATGTTGTTTTTGTTTTTGAGTTAAAATCTCAAACAATTTTTTTGATTATAGAAATGCACTTATTAACAAGCTGAACGTAATAGCTTTCTTTGAATCAGTTTTTCACTGTGATGCTAAAACCATGTGTTAGCTAGGTAAAAATGTTTACCAAGAGGTCAGCTTAGGTGACAACCAGGCCCCTGAGAATGAGAAATGGTTTTACAGTTATGTGTTTTTGTTTCTTTGTTGGATAAGCAGCTTGTATTAAGCCATATACCAATAGCTGGCCCACAAAGCAGGGCTTCAATGTGTTGTCTGCAAAAACTGATCACTCAAAGATTATATCTCTGACAATCCGGTATGCACATTTGTCATAAATGAGTTGTGTGACTAATGCACAGGTTTGCTAGATCAAGACTAGCAACCTTAAAAATAGGCAGCCTTTCCTTATCTGGATGATCTAGCATGCATCAAGATTTATAACGGAGAATACTTCACAGTCATCTTGATGTTGATGTACTTCTTTTTTACACTGACTTGCTCACTGTCGCTCAGGTTATCATGCATAAAAACAGTTTGTCTTTTAAAAGATACTTTTGGCCTTTTTGAAATTATATCAAGGATACATCAGTACAAAATGCAGTCATGGTGGAGCGTGCTGACTGTTCTCAGTTGTTTTTGTGATTTTTAATAAAGGCTACATTATTAAAGCACTTGTATTTAAATGAGGCAGTGTTTATTTCTAAACTTGTTTATGTCTCTATCTGAAAAAAATAGAGAATAAAATAAAGCCTTTTTTACATAACCAGGGACAACCAGCCCCATGATGGAATTGGTTGTCACAAAGTGTTAGAGTGTGGTAATTACTTTTTGTTACAGTTAATTGCAAACATGATAAGCAGACCCATTTTGAGCCAGCCCAAACCTTAAACTTCAACTTAATGAAGGAATTGGTATTTAAGGATGTTTCAATGATCAACAATTTTAGCAGTACTAAAAAGTGGGCCAACAGATGTTGGTCTATGCTGTAAGTAAAGGCAGACAGTAGGAGAGAAGCAAACAGACATAAACTGCTAAGAAAACAAGTTGAAGGCGATAATATGTACTGAAACAGCAAAGATTGACACGAACACACAGAAACACACTCAGTACTTGTGTTTGCTATAGAAATACTATAAATGGGCCTTTCTACATTCCAAGGTTGTCCCTCAGAATTACAGTCAGGTCCATAAATATTGGGACATCGACACAATTCTAACATTTTTGGCTCTATACACAACCACAATGGATTCCAAATGAAACGAACAAGATGTGCTTTAACTGCAGACTGCCAGCTTTTATTTGAGGGTATTTACATCCAAATCAGGTGAACAGTATAGGAATCATGACAGTTTGTATATGTGCCTCCCACTTCTTAAGGGACCAAAAGTAATGGGACAATTGGCTTCTCAGCTGTTCCATGGCCAGGTGTGTGTTATTCCCTCATTACCCCAATTACAATGAACAAATAAAAGGTCCAGAGTTCATTTCAAGTGTGCTGTTTGCTTTTTGAACCTGTTGCTGTCAACTGCCAGGATGAGATCCAAAGAGCTGTCACTACCAGTGAAGCAAGCCATCATTAGGCTGAAAAAACAAAACAAACCCATCAGAGAGATTGCAAAAACATCAGGCATGGCCAAAACAACTGTTTAGAACATTCCCAAAAAGAAGGAACGCACTGGTGAGCTCAGCAACACCAAAAGACTAGGAAGACCACGGAACACAACTGTGGTGGATAACCAAAGAATCCTTTCCCTGGTGAAGAAAACACCCTTCACAACAGTTGGCCAGATCAAGAACACTCTCTAGGAGGCAGGTGTATGTGCGTCAGAGTCAACAATCAAGAGAAGACTCCACCAGTGTGAATACAGAGGGTTCACCACAAGATGTAAACCTTTGGTGAGCCCCAAAAACAGGCAGGCCAGATTAGAGTTTGCCAAACGACATCTGAAAAAGCCGTCGCAGTTCTGGAACAACATCCTATGGACAGATGAGACCAACATCAACTTGTACCAGAGTGATGGGAAGAGAAGAGTATGGAGAAGGAAAGGAACTGCTCATGATCCTAAGCATACCACCTCATCAGTGAAGCATTGGGGTGGAAGTGTCATGGCGTGGGCATGTATGGCTGCCAGTGGAACTGGTTCTCTTGTATTTATTGATGATGTGACTGCTGACAAAAGCAGCACAATGAATTCTGAAGTGTTTCGTGCAATATTATCTGCTCATATTCAGACAAATGCTTCAAAACTCATTGGACGGCGCTTCACAGTGCAGGTGGACAACGACCCAAAGCATACTGCAAAAGCAACCAAAGAGTTTTTGAAGGGAAAGAAGTGGACTGTTTTGCAATGGCCAAGTCAATCACCTGACCTGAATCCGATTGAGCATGTATTTCACTTGCTCAAGACAAAACTGAAGGGAAAATGCAGCAAGAACAAGCAGGAACTGAAGACTGTTGCAGTAGAGGCCTGGCAGAGCATCACCAGGGATGGAACCCGGCGTCTGGTGATGTCTATGTGTTCCAGACTTCAGGCTGTGATTGACTGTAAAGGATTTGCAACCAAGTATTAAAAAATGAATGTTTGATTTATGGTTCTTATTCTGTCCCATTACTTTTGGTCCCTCAAGAAGTGGGAGGCACATTTGCAAACTGTTGTAATTCCTACACCGTTCACCTGATTTGGATGTAAATACCCTCAAATAAAAGCTGACACTCTGCAGTTAAAGCATGTCTTGTTCGTTTCATTTGGAATCCATTGTGGTGGTGTATGGAGCCAAAAATGTTAGAATTGTGTCGATGTCCCAATATTTATGGACCTGACTGTATGTTTTCCCACATAGGTCTAAATGTGTGCATGTGATAATTATAGCTTGATAGCTACAATTAGCTCCACTAGAGCTCCACTGTGAAGTAATTATCTGAGGTAGTTCACTGGGTTTTCAGTTCTTGTTTTTATTTTTGGGTATATTATGAAATATTTTCATGGCTATAGTTGCTTTCAGAGATGCCCTTCTTTATATTTTACCAGAGGTGCTGTGTTTTTGTTTAACACACCAGTCTCCAATTTTTTTTTAAAAAGCGCTAACATTACCTCAGAGGACTGGTTACTTTGTGACTTCATGCATTCACACCTCACATGTCTGTTTTCCAGTTTTTCCATTTTTTTCTGTGGAGTTTGGTGTTTTTGACCAAAAGAGGACTTTAGTTCCTCTTCACAAAGAGCTGCACAGCAGATTAAGCTCTAAAAAGACTTTAAATTTAACTTAAAGTTAAAATGTTGGTGATTTTATTTACTGTACTGTTTTGTGGCTGCACTGACACCGACAGAAGTTTGCAGTGAAGAGGAAGATCTGTGGTCTCTCACAAAGATCGATGGAGAGGGCGAGAGATTATTCTAACCTATCACAAGATTGTATTCAAACACAACACCCTCTCAAGTTTAAAATATCTGCACATGTCAGTAAAGCTGCAGTTAAAGTTATGATGGTGATTGGATTCTGTGTGTCGCTGTAGCCATCTCCTCACACAAAATGGCTTATAAACTCCAAACTGGAAATTTCTATTCACCTGCTAAAAAAAATACGACAGTTCCAACAAGTTACACTACAGATTTTTGCGTATGTTTTCCTAGTATCAACCCGGAGAAGACGTTGGAAATAAGACCCATTTTCTTATTATTTGAGGGTGGAATATTTGCTGTAGAGTAAAAATTGTGGGATTGTTTAAAGAATTTTTCTGTATCTCCCATTTTACTGGTTGATTAGTTCACTGTAGCCTTATCAATTACTCAACTGGAAGGAATTTGGGAGATTTCTAGAAAAAAAATTAATACATTCATAAAAACCTAGAAAAAAGTAGACAGAGTTATTTTAGCCATTTGATTTGGTGGAAGAACAGTGTCTCTATGACAACCAGTCTGACAGGAGATGGGTATTGAGGATTAACAACAAATAATAAAGAATTTAGATGACGGCAGCATATGTTGGGATGATTCGGTGTTTATAAAATCGCATTATTAATAAACCCTTTAACGCTTTAAGCAAAGTCCAACAGTCATTTTCTGAAGCTGTTAATATGTGTCCACATGTCCTGTCTTTCTCTTTAAAGTTTTATTGCTGTTTGGATGTCAAGCTATATCTTTAACTACAGAATCCTGATAAGGATCTCACTTAGGGCACATACACGAAACAACATGTGCACTTCTGTTTCTGTGGTCCTTATTATCGGACTGCAGACATCAAGACAGTTACTTCACCTCTGCATGTCTAGAGGCATCACGTCAGTAAAAGAGGAAAAAGGAGGCTTGAAGTGGAATTCCTGACTCTACCTGGAAGAACCTTCACTGAGACATCGCCATGGAAGGTTAATATATTTTACCAGCAATTCAGTATTTGGTTGTCTTACTTTGAAAATTGTTTGCAAAAAGGTACAAATTCTATGCATTGTCGCAATGTCATTAAAGTTCATCTTAAGGCTTTTGTATTTTTCTGTCATTTAATGTCCTATCATTTAACTCATATGAACTAAATAAGTTATAATAATTCAGGTTTAATTAACAGACCAAATCCTATTTTAGTGTAGCAGTGGTATCTTATGGATTGATGATGGTGGGAAATGAAGGGGTGAGAAACTTCCAAAAATATACCTGTGTGGGAAAATAAACCCTCATTTATCAATTATCTCTGAGGGGCCAAAATGCCAGGTAACGACAGTTCAGTCAATGATTATCAGTGGTTTTCTCAGAAAAGGAAAATCACCTTAAAAAAACACACAAAAGTAACCTTTGATTGGGCGACTACAACCAGCACTTTCTTCTCCTGTCCTATCCCCAACAGTCAGCAGCAGGTGTATACAGTAGCAGTTGTGTTTGTGTTTCCTAATAAATAGGCTCTAATCCCGATGCATGTGTGTTGTATCTTAATTGTTGACATTTTAAAAGCTTTTCTCTCCCTTTGCAGGAGAGAACATCACAGAATACACCACAATGTATGATTACAGCACTTTTTTTACTGACGATGGAAACTACACTCCTATCAGCTACAGCGACGTAATGGACTTCATCAGAGTGTTTCTGGCCACTCTCTATAGTTTGGTTTTCATCCTGGGCTTCATAGGTAGGTGCGTCGTCTTGTGTGTATATTATGGGTGTTGGATTGTGTTTAAATGATGTATGAAAGTGTGTGTATGTAAGAGAAAGAGAGATAATGTTGTTCTACATGTAACAGTGTGACAAGTACACTTATTGTGTAACTTCTCCCAAAGGTAACGGACTAGTGGTGTGTGTCCTGGTGAAGCATCGCAATCAGAGCAACTTGACAGACATCTGCCTCTTCAACCTGGCTCTCTCTGACCTCCTCTTTGTCTTCACGCTGCCTTTCTACTCTCACTATGCCAGGGTCGGCCAGTGGACTTTTGGAGACTTCATGTGCCGTTTAGTCTCCGGCTCTCACCAGACTGGCTTCTTCAGCAGCATCTTCTTCATGGTTGTCATGACGCTGGACCGTTACATGATCATCTTGCACGCTCACAGGGTTGCACGTTATCGTACAAAGAGGGCAGCCATCATTCTGACCTTGCTCGTTTGGATGCTGAGCTTGTTTGTCTCTCTGCCGGATTTTATCTTCACACAGGAAACAGAAGAGTACCAGAAGTTTGGATGTGACTATCCTGAGGACAGCAAAGTCTGGGCTCATTACAACCTGTTCACCGCAAATTTGCTGGGTCTCGTGATTCCATTGTTGGTGATGGTAGGTTGCTACTCCAGGATCATCCCGACACTGGTGAGCATGAGGACCTCAAAGAAGCACCGGATTGTCAAGCTGATCATCTGTATAGTGGTTGCATTTTTCTTGCTCTGGGCTCCATATAACATTTCCCGTTTCTTGAAGTTTCTTCAGGAAAAAGGAAAAATCCCACATGATGAAACTTGGGAGAAAAATTTAATGAAATCAATAATAGTGACCCAGGCCTTGGCTTACGCTCACTGCTGTCTGAACCCCATCATATACGCTTTTGTGGGAGAGAAATTTATGAGACGAGCCTTGCAGCTGCTGAAAAAGTTGGTGCCTGGTTACAGCAGAGATGTGGCAGACAGGAGAAGCACAGTTATGTCCAGATCCACTGAAGTCACCTCCACTTACATCTATGGAGGTCAGTTGTAGCCACAGTACTCTTCACCGGTGTCTTAGCTTCAAGGTCTGTCTGCACATGTTTAGACCATTTGAATGAACATAACCTGTTAGCACTGCCACCTGCTTTACAGAATTTCAAGTCTTTTCTAAACTCTGTGAAATGCTTTTCCTTCGTCTGTTCAGGCCAAATGAAACTTGCTGGTGCTGTAAACTGAACTTGTTGTTCACAGCAGCCTGTAACAGTTTGCTTTCTTCTTTTACGTGTTGTTAATGAGCTGTGGAAAAAGTGTTTCATTCAAATGTATCGCATTATGAAGTTAAGGTTTAGAAGCATAATTTCCACATTTCACATCATAATGGAATTTGATATGTTTATGTGGAACAAACTTTCCAGTGTTGCCAGATTTTATTATCTCACTTTTGTATTTCTGTACATTATACAGTGTGCTGTTTTTCATTCTAAACATATTCTAAAATAAACTTTGCTTTTTCTGATGTTTGTACAAAACCTGTACTTTCATTTACATATTTCAAGCTAATCTCGTTCTAAATTTCAAATATATGCAATTTCTCTTTCTTTTATAATTTCATGATTCCTTGTATTTGTAAGTACTCTGCAAATGGGGAGATCAAAGTCTTTCATGTACTCATCTCTCATCTTGTTTCTGTGTAACTGTTTTCTTAGGACAATAAATGATACAGTACATCTTGAACTTGAAATGAAAGTCATACACTGGGTCATTGAGCATTCTTGTCAGATTCCAAAATTACATTTGAAATATGTATATTTGGTAAGACATGTTAGGTAGTTTCAAATCAATGTATTTATGGTTGCAGCCACCACTAAACACTAGCATGATTTATTTCAGGCATGAACTGTGAGTAAGTTCAAGTAAAGTTGTGCAAACTACGCTCAGTCATTCCTGATGAGCTGAATTTAGTTTTTAGAAATCAGATTATTAAGAGGTATATTTGAAAGGAATGAAAAGGAAACTCCTCATTTGAATATATTTTTCCCCTTTTGTCTTTTCCCGCCTCATGTTAACGCATAAAGGGACATTTCTGAGAAAACCGCACCAACACCTCTTTGCAGGTTTAACACAATGCGGAGGAAACAGCAAAACCCAGAGTTCACGTTACCAGAAATGAGCTCCGCTGCAGGATTTGACACAAAAAGCAAGCAATGCATATTGGCAGGATGACATGTAAGCTCGGCGCGCAGCACAAGAACATACACATTCAGGAGCAGTGATTTTGGCCAAAACTGTGGTAAGTGTGTTCAAATTTTTGATTTCTAAACATTTAGTTTCAACTTACTAGACTTACTTCAGCTCATTCACCTCCTACACCCTTTAACCCACTGTGTAGTTGAGGAATATGCGTGTGTGTGTGTGTGTGTGTGTGTGTGTGTGTGTGTGTGTGTGTCAGCACGTAAACACTGTCACCCACAGGAAGTGAGGGTCGGCATGGGTAACAAGTCAGGTGGTTGTGCATCTGTTTATAGTGAAAGGAAAAATGTTTGACATGCGGTTTGAATAGATCACATCAATTTGATTATGGTCACGCCGGCAGGAAGTTTTGAGATGTCTATGGATGTATAAGCATTCATCTACAGCCATTCTTTATATTTAGCCTGTACTTGAAACACAGTTTAAATTTGAAAACAGAAGTTAACCTTCTGGGTGGTTTTTACACATAAGCCTCTCTTACATGACTCACTAAATGATGATTCTATCAAAAATGTTCTACTTAAAGGGCAGGAAAGTCCAGTCCACTCTCTCAATTCCCTGTTTGAACTAATTTTTCCCTTTTGAAGAATTTATCATCACTTTAAAATGTTCATTTGATGAGCAAACTGTTCACTCATCATGCTTGTGGGGAATAGTGTGTCTAATAAAGAGAAGAAATAAACAACATACTCCTTTTCTGTTTCTTGAAGACTGGCTTTAAAGACTTCTGATAGGTAAACTATGGAGGAAATTCTTATGTGATTTTCAACAAGAAAAATTAAATCAGGAGCCAAAAGGTGCCATCATAAAGTAAGTAGGCTTTTTTTTTTTTTACACATACATACATATTTATATTTAAAATATTCAGGTGCTTTGGCTTTAAAATAGAATGAGAACAGACTCAAGTTAATGTTTGGTAAGAAATTCAGTAACTACCACAAATGGCTTGTAGACATGTTCTGGCATAATATGGCACAAAAAACATAATCTTATAATCATCATAGATGTAAATGTGCCTCTTTAAATTATCTGTGATATCTGTTAGACAGCAGAGTGACTGAAGAGTGCGTGGCACTGGGGAAAGGGAACAAAGAAGGCATTTGAGGACAAAAACTGAATAGCGGAAGTTTTATGTCTGTTGGGCATTTCTCTCTATCTGTATTGCCACTTTTTAATCTTCTGATGTGCTGAAGAAAAATGAGGAAGATACTGGAACACTTCATATGTGTGCATGTATGTCAGAGACTCACCCAAAACAATCCAGAACTGGGTTTGAAACTGAAAACATGATCAGCCAGGTCCAGCTGCTTGAGTGGTTTTGGCTGGTGCTTTTTAAAGTACTGAGCTGCACCTTTTTTAACACCAGATGAACTACTTTTATTTGATTTCCCAACAAGCTGATTTAACAGATTTAGTATTGTTGGTGCCAATTACATCTATATAGCAACAATGGGCAGCCTCCATATTGTTATTACTTGTGTATTGTTTACATCATTTTAATAACTTGAGATGAATACATTGACAATAGTTCAGGTAATTGTTTTTTTCTTTTTTTCTCTTTATATCAAAGACTACAGTAGCTTTTAAACGTGACGGTGCTATTCTCACCTTTTTGCACGACTGCGCACTCCATTGACCAAATTTCCTTTTCTGTCTCACAGCTGTACCACCATGTCAGATAACGGGACCTCTAACTACTCAGACATTTATGACTATGATTACAATGATACCTGCGATCAGGATGCAAGTTCGGATTTCATTGGATCCATGGGCTTAACAGTGCTTTGCTATGTGCTGTTTTGTGTTGGCATTCTAGGTATGTTTCGTACTATTTTTCCATACCAATTCTATGTAACACAGCATTTATAAACCAGCCCCTGATAAGGCTTTTCGAATACACAGACATAGCTTGTACGATAGCCCAAGACTCAACACTGTATACTGAAGCACAGAACACATAACTCATCAAAGTTCATGCATGCAGCAGACTTTCACATATGAAATGTCACATGTTCTAAGGTTAATATCTGAATTTACTTCACAGGAAACAGCACAGTCCTGTGGGTCCTCCTGCGACATGTTAAGCTCAGAACTATGACTGATGTATGTCTTCTCAACCTGACTCTGTCTGACCTCTTAGTGGCTGTATCACTGCCCCTCTGGGCCTACAGTTCCCAGAACCTCGGCTTATGCAAAATAAAGACAGGAGTTTATCAGGTAGTTATTTTCTTTCTTACTTTCTTTCTCTAAATGGAAAACCTTATGTGTACCATAACACATGGAATGCATATTCATTATTGGAACAACTGAAGCACTTCAACTTTCATGATTAACAAGTCGATAGCTTGCCTTCTTCAGAGCCAAGGCTGCGGTCCACGAGATTTAAAAAACAGATAATCTGGATTCTGTTGAATTAGAAATGTTGCAACTATGACTGACGAACTGCAACTTCCTCATGGCTTTGCCATGTTGTTGGTGAAGAGAAAGAGATGATTATTCTTAGGCTCTTTATTCTTAGGCTCATCAAAATCAATAGTTTTAGGTTGTATTGAATCATATGTACTACCAAAAAGTAAAGTTTATATATAAACTAAGTAATCTGAATGGGCTCCTTTGTCAAGATGAAAATTTTTTTATGTTACTTTTTGTTTTTTAAATAAGTGAAAGTTTAACCGGTTTACTCACATTAATTACTTCATGCTTTTTCATGTAACTTATATCAGAAGTTAAAAGAAATTATTTCTGTTTTCTGAATGCAAAATTCACAAACAATTACACCTGTTTAGTTGTTCGATGCTCTAAAGCTCAGGTGATGTGTGAAGCAACTGCTGGGTAATGTCAGATTTGTGAAGAACCTCACTGACGCATTTAAAGCCTCATCAAAGGTTTCCTCATCTCATGTCACATCCTGTTCTAATTTTACTTCCTCTCTTCTTCCACCCAACAGTTAGGCTTCTACAGTGGGACCTTGTTCGTGACCTTCATGAGCGTGGACCGCTACCTGGCCATCGTCCATGCCGTGGCAGCCATTCGAGCCCGGACACGTCGCTACGGCATCACAGCCAGCATCATTATTTGGGCGATATCTGTCACTATGGCAACCCCTCGGGTGGTATTTGCCTCCTTGGAGTCTGATGATAACACCTCAGAGTGCCAGCCCATCTATCCAGAAGAAACGAAGCATTTCTGGAAGTTGCAGCGCAACTTCAGTGAGAACACAGTGGGCCTTTTTCTGTGCCTTCCCATCATGATTTTCTGCTATGTGAAAATCCTCATTGTGCTGTCAAAGTCCAGGAACTCTAATAGGAACAAGGCTGTGAAGCTGATTTTCATCATTGTGTGTGTGTTTGTGGTGTGCTGGGTTCCCTATAATGTTGCAGTTTTTTTCAAAACACTGGAGCTGTTTGAAATAAACCTGGGACTCGACCCCTGTGTGAGTTCAAAAACCCTCAACGCTACCATGAGCATTGCCGAGATTATCGCGCTGTCCCACTGCTGTGTAAATCCAGTGATCTACGCATTTGTAGGAGAGAAGTTTAGGAAGTCATTGAACAAGGTGATGGCTAAATACCTTGGCTGGAGTTACCAAAGCAGTGGTCCTTACAGCCACAGGGATACCACAGACAAAGAAACCTCCAACACACCTGTAAGATCAGAGTATTAAAAATGGGTCGTGTGCTTTGCTGATGGGTGTAACTGTTTCCGCAGCACTGGATTTTTTTTTTATTTGAAACTGAGAGACTACAAAGATCACAAATTACATATGTGTGTGTGTGTGTGTGCGCGTGTGTGTGTGTGTGTGTGTGTGTGTGTGTGTGTGTGTGTGTGTGTGTGAGCGCACGTGTGTGTGAACGCATGTCTGTGGTTAGTACCTCTGAGTGGTGTAAAACAATTCTCCAAACCAATTTGCAGTTACAAGCATTCATTTTCAAAAGTGCTTAAAACAAAACACATGCATCAAAACATAAATGTCGTGTTTATTCACAGTTTGTAAGACAATGTTATTTTTGAAAAAATAAAATTATTGAACAAAAAAAACCCTTTCGTCATTCTTCTTTCCTTTTACAGTAAGAGGAAAAAAGTCTCTGAAGCGTGTTAAAGGGTGTTACCAACAGTGTGTTTGCAGGGTAAGATAGACGCATAGCAGCACTTTATGATGGAAATGGCAAAACCACTTTCACTGCTGTAATTCCTGTTAGAGGGTTATTATTATTTGAAAAGAAGTGTACAGATCTGAGTTCATGTGTCATCTAACAACAACATATCTGAGTAACACAAGGCATTGTAGGGGCCTACGAGGTGAATTTAAATGATGCACAACAATATTAAGATCTAGTAAACACACAAGTCACACAGAAGGTTTCCTCTTTAGATTTTAGTCAGAAGTCTACCCCTAACTCAAAGAAAGAAATGCATTTAGCAGACACGATGCTATTCTGAAACCATTGTCTGTACAGGGTGCACTGCTGGCTGTGTCGGTAGTATCACTTCTGTCAGGCAAAAAAAACAAAAAACCCACACGCAAGCCTCCAGCTGTGTGCGCCTGCAGGTCTGGTCAGAGTCACCTTGCATATTTAAAAGTTTGCATATATGGACTTGTGGGTCTATAGCTGCACAGACTGTGGGCTTTTGCACTGCGTGTTTCAAAAACAGTCTCAGGAAACAATTAAACCATACATCTCACATCGGAACCCGCAAGCCCACCCAGTTAACTTGGTTTTGAGGAAGGTTGTACTTTTTAAAAAAAAGCAACACCTTCAATTTTTTTCATGTGTGTGCAAACCATTTCTCACTTAATGTGTGTGCAAACCATTTCTCACTTCACAGATCTTAATGCAAAGTGGATAACTTGTTTGATTAGACAAGGCATCTCTCTATCCTGCGATCCACAATGAATTCCACCATCAGCACCACGGAAAGGTAAAAATATTTTTCCCACTTTATATGCAGAATGATTTAGGCTAACATGTCAGCAGTATTGCTGCACGCCTTTACAGTTCTGTAAGTGGGAAGAAAACAATGACGCACACTTATTTATTTTCAGCCTGTAACAATTGAAATGTTTTTTTTTCTTTAATGGAAAGCGTCTATACTCATATCTAAATGGACAAAAGTATAAAGCAAAAAGAGGAAGGTCAGTCTAATGACTGTCATTTTTCACTACATGTTCAATTATAATGCAATTACTGTCTCAAAATGTTTTGGATTTAGCTCATAGATCCATATCTTAGACGCAAGATCGTTATCAGTTCATCTTTTACCTGTTGTGGTATAGGGCAATCTGAGTGAAGAATAGTGAACTGGGGCACAGTGAGGAATGTTTTATCTATGCATTATTGAATTAATGAGAGTAATGGTGCATAATTTTCTTTTTTTTTCTTTTTGTAAGTGATAATAGAGACAAACACCAAGGTGCATTTTCTGTATCTGTCTATCTGCTGACAGTGACAGGGCATTTTCTCTTTTGCGTGTTAAATTTAGGTCAGTGGGAGAGGAAATTACATCCTCATCTCATTCGTAACACTTTTGAATATAAAATGCAATATGCTTTGATAATATCCAAGTTATCTAAGTGGTTTTCTACTTTTTTGCCTTGTTTTGTTTATTTGTCTTTTTGTGTGTGTTTTTTAAATTAATGGAACGTGTTAAAAAAAAAAAAACTTTTCTTAATTCTTGAAAAACAGTAGTAGCTATCATCAACCGTCATTTCCCATATGGAAAAGATATATATATAAATCTTATAAAGTTTGTATCTGTCTTGTGTGAAACTTGTATGAAAAGCATACAAGAGTGAGTACTGATATAAGATCCCTTGAAAAATTATATAATGAAACTTGTATGTTTTGGATATTTACTAAAACAATATATGAAAGTGGCCACTTTCATGAGTAAATCATATAAGCCTTATATGATTCACTATATGAAGTAAGCCAAATCTGATGCAAGTCTTTTATAAGTTTTTTCTATTTCTTTTCCATATGGATTAGACTGACGCTAATCACAAAACATTTGAAATAAAGTGTGACGCACTAACTACAAAGTTCTCACAATTCAAGAGTTATTTTTTCAGTCTTAAGTATATAAACTACCTACAGTGGAGATTTCTTCTTCTGTGGCCAGCATGCAGGATTTTTAGTCTTTAGTCAATTTACACCTATGTAGTGGTAAAAAAACAGCAATTATTCTCTTTACGGAGAATAATTGCTTCCTTTGGCTTCCTTTTTTAATACTTTTATGCTTAAAGTGACCTTGAGTTCCTTGAAAGATACCATATAAAGCTAAGCTATTATTATTATTATTATTATTATTATTATTATTATTATTATTATTATTATCATTATTATAATATTGTGTAAACAAGCTGCCGATACTGACTGCTGACTGATGCACACAAATCCTATGCCAACTCAGGTTCTGATAGAAATCATGACATAATCAACTTTAGCGAGATATTCTCCTTTAACATTGCTTTTCATAGATTTATTTATTGATTGATTTGTTGTATTTTTTTGCATGCAGCTGTGAAAATGTGTTATAGGCACATCACTGAAGAAGCTACAACAGTCAGTGTGCTGCTGTAACAGATCATTTATTAGATTAAATTTACCAAAATTTGAATCAAAAGAGGAAAGGTAGAGGGAAGAGATGACAAAACCACTGCTGGGGAAGCCTACCACAAACTGATGCAGCGCACTGATTCTAATCCACCTGTGTGAAATGTAATAAACCAAAAGTGCTATGAAGTTAAAAGGGCATACAAAAGAAATCTGTCGCCACAAACCATAAGAGGAGCAAATGTGGGTCACCCTCCCCTCAATACATGGAATGACCACAAGCATGTAAGTCATCAGCAACTAGAAGCAGATAGATCTTTAAAAAATGTTGCAAGTGTGTAAAACTTATTTATATAGCACTCTATAAAACATGTAACCAGTCACAAAGTCATTTCATATTATTAAATAATGAAGCAGTTAAAGACTAAAGAGCATTCGATCGACTGGTAAAATAATCCCAAAATTAACAGCAATCAGTTCTCGAATTAATTCCGAGTGCGCACGGAGCAGATTTGAGTTGGCTAGCTATAGACGTGTAGTGTTTTTTCCCCACTCCTCTGTACAACCTCGCTTCAATTCATTGAGATATTCAGGAATTTGTTCATGCGCAGCTCTCTCAAGGGCCAGCCACAGCATTTCAATCAGCCTAAAGTCTGGACTTTGACTGGATCATTGAAACATGTTGATCCTCTTCTTTTTCAGCCATTCTTTTGTGTCACTGTCATCAATGATCAAACTGGGTCAGGCTTAAGCTGTCAGACAGGTGGCATTTGACATTTGATTCTAGAGTATTTTGGTATACACAAGAGAGCATGGTTGACTTAATGATTGCAAGGTGCACAGATCCTGTGGCTGCAAAAAACCCCTATATCCTCGCCTTTCCTCACCTTCGTGTTTGACACTTGGTATGTGGTTTTTGTACTGACATGCTGTGCTTGGTTTTCACTGAACGTAGAGCATGTTCGGCTTCATGGCCAATCATCTCCACTTTGGATATCTACTTTATCGGATTATTCATGTGAGGTTTATTTCCACTTCTGCACCATAATGTGCCTTCTAATTTATCCCATTTCTTTGAACACTTTTGTTACTTATATTTTTGCAGATCCACTGATATATATATGATATGATATATATGTCAACTATAAGTTACACTGATTTATGCAGATAAATGAACTTGCAGATAAGCTTGCAAGCTGGGTTTAAGTATTAGGTTAACAGCAGTATAGAATCATTAACATTTGGTTAACCACAAATACTTCTGCTGCAATCGAGGTAAGCAGCATGCCTGTGAGGGACAGCGGTGAGAGGTAACCCTCATATATATTTGAAACTAAAATCAGGTCAAAACAAACAGAACTGTGTTGAAAATAAATGCGGGCTCACAGTCAGCTGTCCCACTGTGTGTGGCGGTGCGTCTGCTTTCAAACATGTATTTTCCCACTTTATCTGTGGCTACATTCCTCTATGACATTATTATGCGTGTATGGGTGCAATTATGCAGGGTATGTATGAGTGCAATCACATTTTGTATTCTAATTCATGTAATAGCAAAGTGAATTGAGCCAAATTCCCCCCATCAAAGCTGTTTGCCCATCCAGTTCACATGGCCTGGTGCTGAACCTGTCCCTGTGTGTGCATATACTTACACGCACATTTAATTTGCCCAGATTTAACTCAGTTTAAGATTTAACATTTGAGTTATGTATCAAAATTGCATAGAACATTTACATGCAATTTAATGATTAAACTAATTTACATCCTTTTTTTACCATATAAGTAGGGCTGATTTTTGCTAAGGAGTGAAAACTAGAGATTTATTTCACTCCTTTACAGTAGAGTTAAAATACAGTATCCCCACCCCTGCCACTTTAGGAGGTAGGACGGGTTTTCAGTTCTTTGGCTTCTTTCTTTCTTTCTTTTAAAGCAGCTGATCATGGACGAGACCACCGAAACTGACTTTACTTTCAGTTTGAATCTTACTGAATCTTCACTTTTCCAAGGGTAAGATTAGCTATAACAAACATCTATCTGCATTTTCTTCATTTATTGCTCATCGTGAGACTATTTTAAGCTTTTTAATATCATTACTATCCTTCCCCACCCCCGTCTTTTTGAATCTTCGCGGTTTTCACGTTCCTTTCATTTTTCCTTCCAGGCGACGCATTCCTAGTTATTGTTTTAGCGCTGGCCTGCATTTGGACAGTTTGTGTCACTGTCTCATGAACTGTGGGCGATTCAAAATCTTCAAGCACTTCGTCATTTGTCGCCAAATACTTGTGATTTGCTCGCTTGTAAACAATCGCCAGCTGTTTGTTTTCACAGTTGCTGGCCGCCTGCCCTTACTTCCAAACACACCAGCAGCAGTCACAGACCGTCTGTCTCGTAGGAAGTTTAAAAAAGAAGCCTGATAAAGCTTACCTCGCTGCCACGTGAGCTCGTGCAGTGGTTCTCTTACTTTGCTACAGTTCTTATCTGCACCAAAACAACCGTGCTGCTTCACTAACCGCTTATTTTATTTACAACCGCAGCACTTCATAATAACATTTGACTTCCTGCTGAGCTGTAAGACTGAAATTCAACTGAAGTAAATAAACAGAATGTTATGAATATTCTTTAGATTATATATATATCATAAAATAAATGTTAATTGTACTTACAGATTAGAAAAACTGGTCACACAGACCTTCATGATGCTCATACTGTGTCTGATTGCCTGCGCTTAAAAGTGCCAGGAGGCATTTTAAGATGGTTGCAAAACCTGGTGAGCGCATTGAGAAACTCTTTGATAGAAGGACTTGGCTGGCTGACACCGTATTAAAAATTGATTAAATTCAGTTAAATTCATTTTTATTTGTGTAGGTCCAAATCTCAGCAAGGTGCCTCAAGGTGTTTTATTTTGTAAGGTAAAGCTTCTACAATAAACACATAACACGATAAATGATCAAATGTAATCTTAGTTTCATCATTGTATATGTTAGTTTTCCACTATACTCTCATTTAGTTAAGATGTTGCTATTAATTAATTATTGTATTCTGTATGCTGTGCAGTGTCACAGCTGTGGTGCTGCTATTCAGATGGTTCAGATGAAAGTGTCTATCGGTACTATCACACACAAACGTACACGTTCTCAGCGGCTTCACTTTAAATGCATCAGTGCATTTAAAGTGAAGAAAATCTCCTCAGTGCTCCTGTTAATCAACTTTTACCTGAGCAGCTGACAACTGAACAACTACCAGTCTTTATCCCCTGCTTTGATTTTGCTGATCCCAGTATTCTGATAAACAAGCTGCTTTATATAAATTGTTTCTGTTTAGACTTCCAACACTTTGAACAGCTTTGGTCAAGGTCAGACATAGTACCAAAACCACTGATCATGTGAGAGACTGGTTTTGAAAGTTCCTCATGCCAGTCCTGAAAGTGAAGAAATGATTTCCAATACTGTTTAAATGAGCTGCCACACAGTTTGAAGCCTGCAGATCATCGCTGAGTTAAACTGTTTAAAAATGTGTTGTTTTATGTACATGCATACTTTAATCTGTGATAAACAAAGTTGTTGAAAATAAGTAAGGCATATTGAGTAAATCTAATCATTTGTTTTTGTGCCTCTGTTTCTTTCCAGCTTCAGCACGCCTCCAACTGAAAATAGTCCTGCATATAGTTCTGAATATACTACTTACTTTTATGAATATGACCCATCCATGTTCGATGGATTTGAACCATGTGTATATGTGCGACACGGAGCAACTTTTCTTCCTGCCATCTACATCATTTTCTTCCTGCTGGGCCTTCTGGGTAACTCTCTGGTCTTCTGGGTCATTACTTGTGGAGCGCGACTCCGCACCATGACCGACGTGTGCTTGTTAAACTTGGCCATCGCTGACCTCCTTTTGGTATGTTCCCTGCCCTTCCTAGCCCACCAAGCCAAGGACCAGTGGGTGTTTGGGGATGCTATGTGCAAAATAGTCTTGGGCATTTATCATATTGTCTTTTACTGTGGGATATTTTTTATCAGTCTAATGAGCATTGATCGGTACTTGGCTATAGTGCATGCTGTTTGTGCAATGAGAGCACGTACACGCTCCTTTGGAATGATTGCAGCTGCTATTACATGGGGAGCAGGATTTCTGGCTTCTTTTCCTGACTTGATCTTCCTCAGAGAGCAAAGAAATGTGTCGGGACAGCACACTTGCGATCCTGGATTTCCAGAAGTGAATTCCAGTGTTCATTTTTGGCAGGTCTTCAGCATCGTTAAAATGAACATTGTAGGCCTGCTCATCCCGATCATCATTCTGGGTTTCTGCTACTCACAGATCATCTGGAGGTTATTGAACAGCCAGTCATCCAAGAAACAAGCTATCCGCCTTGTTGTCATAGTGGTAGCTATTTTCTTCTGTTGCTGGATTCCCTACAACGTTGCATCACTTTTCCGAGCACTGGAGCTAAAGCACCAGTTGTTAGATTGTGGGCACAGCAAAGCCATCAGACTGGCTTTACAAATCACAGAGGCCATTGCTTACTCTCACAGTTGCCTCAACCCCATCCTGTATGTGTTTGTCGGGGAGAAGTTCAGGAGGCACCTGTTGCGGATGATAAACAGATCTCCCTGCAGACTGTGCCAGCTGATCAAGGTCTTCATACCACAGGACAGAATTTCTACATCAGTCTACTCACAAACTACCAGCGTGGATGAGAGGAGCACTGCTATGTAGTGAACTAGGACAGTTGGGGGATGTGCTCTTTTCATTTTTTCATGTCCAGTAAAAATAGATCACTGTGGCGTATTGTCACTTCTAGAGTGCTAAGGTCTGGCACTTGTGAATGTATGCATGTGACTGTATATTAATATAATGTACCACAGATATGTATTTTTTCCTCTGTTTTTGTACTTCTATGAGTTATGACCGAAATATACGCAATTCCATTATAAATCTCATTTTGAATACTTTGTTGTATCTTCACCTTGGACAATGAGTCACAGTTAAACTTGTTGCAGTTTGTTTTGCCGCTGGCTCTTTACTTAGCACGAAACTGTGTCAACTACAACATCTGTCAGCAGCTACGGCAACGTCATCCAGTTTAAGTGGGGAAACGCACCACCATGAAAAGTTACATGTCATAGTAGCCTACATTTTTATCCAAACATGATGACCCCCCTCACAGTTGTACCCGTTGCATCAGTCTGCGCACAGGAAATCATGTTCAGTGCAACTTTGCAGATTCAGCAGTGTAGGTTGCCTAGCATCATTAGCAGAACATTTGCACTTTACCCAACACAGAGAAAACCACAACCTGAAAGAGGAAGCATGTAACCAAGCTGTTAGTTTAACCTTTGCAGTCTTTGTGCACATCCGAGCCGTTTGTTGTCAAGTGACTTCATAGTTCTGCTGGTTTTTCTCGTGATATTAATCAGGATTACAAGAAAGAAGTCCCTTTTTACAAGAGTTTATTGATGGGCATGCGGACAGTTCCTCTTTCAGCTTCTTTGTTTCAATGCCCGGAGGGATGACAAATTACAGGAAAAATCACAAAAACTCCAGGCTGCATTTTACTGGATCCTCTTAGAGAAGGGTAGCTCTGAATCAATAGAAAGTTGTTCTCATATGAATTGATATCATTATTATTATTATGATACTATTACCCCCCACCCCCCTTTCCAGGAAAACAGCTATAAGGAGTCACTGAATTGTCTGATAAAACTTGGTTCTATCTTTTCACCTATAATTCCGCTGATGTTTTTTTTCCATCTTTGCTTCAGTTTCCAGTTTTTTGATAGTTTTTGTAACATAAACGTTTCTGGTTTCTGTCAAATGGGTGCAGTCATTGGGGCCACAAGAATTACGATTTGGTTTTTGGGGTAATTTAAATGTTTGATCAGTTTTTGTGTTGTATTTTCTCATGTCTGTTTAAAAAAGGTGTTTGTAATCAGCTGACAATACAGAATAAAGGTGTTATATTTCTATGGTAAGTGCGGCATCCCTGTGACATGAATGAGTGTGTATGGTGAAAAGGTGTGACAGATCCAATCTAACCGCAGTTGCCTCTCTTCACTATTTTTACCTTTTGCTTTAAGTGCTTCCACAAAATAAGGAGTATTTGCACTGACTAACAACCCAACTTTGATATGTATGTTACTGTAGAGAGGTGTTACTGTTCTGTAATAAACTGTACTATTCATCTGGTTTCAGTCAGTGAAGCTGTTTGCTTTACAGGCAATCACGTTTTTCATCTGATAAATTAGCCACACATTTCTTCTAACTTCCTGGTGTCATCATTTTCTTTCTTTGATTTATATATATTAAATTTTACTATATTTTGAAAAGAAGCATGCAGCTACCCATCATATACCATTTTTTAAAATCTAATAAAAATCCCCCTGATTTTTTTGCGCATCACACCATTGTCTATGTGGAGAGATATGAGCTAAAACATTATTTCTGTTAGTCTAGAGTGGCGCACTAAGTCCATCCTTGGGAAACCCAGTTATGTCGACTCTTGAGGAAAGTGACAGAATACGCCCATCCCTTGATAACACAATCTGCTTCTGTTTTTTGTTTTTTTTAAAGAGCTTGCTCTTAAACTACTGAGAACACAGTGTACTGAGGAAGTGGAAACCCTAAACTGAGAGGAGGGGCAGGCTTGACCCTGTCTATAGATGTAGATTGATGATTACTGCTTCCTCAGAAAGTGTTAGATGAAACCTGCCTTATTTAGACTGCTGACATTTAATGTCTGGTGTTTAAGTCCCAAGAGAATGGAGTTCTTAAGATGCTCAAAACAATGGCGAGCATCATCATCATCATCATTATCATCAGCAACATGTAGATTTCAAATGAAAAAATTCCAGTCCAGGAAGAAAACATCTGATGCAAAAAGAGTTCTCAAAAGCTCCAAAATTTCATCACAGGATCTGCAGGAGACTGTGCGCAGCTATTTGTGTCAAAGTGAACGTGTTTACTTTCAGAAAGCACAAATTTGGACTGAATCAAAAGCGTACCAGGGAGAAACATTTGCTGTGCAAAAAGACGATTAGAAGAAAATTGCTTTTAGTCAGTGAAGATACTGACACAAATTGGGGCTTTTTGTTCTGGGTGGATGAATCCAAAATTGTAGTTACTGACCTTCCTGAAGACCACTTTGACGTGTATCTACCATCAGGAAAAGCCCCTGTAAAACAAACCATATATACTGTGATCTAACTAAACAGGAGTGTAAGGAGTTAATGGATGTTACAGCATCCTACAGAGCTGTAAAGCATGATCTGAAGGTGCTGCACGGCTCTAAGCAGTTTTAGGGTTGGCACAAACATTTGGTTTCTGTGGTCAAAGAACTGCTGAGGCAGTACAGAAGCATCTCACCAGATAAGGCTGTTTAGGCAAGGAAACGGAAAAACAACCTGCAAGTAAACAGTTTGAAAACTGTCTGCGATATAAAAAAACAAAAGCTGAACAATTATTCCCACTGCAGTACTAATGAGAAAGAAGAAACAAGCAAACATAAAAAACAAACCGCCTAACGAGATTTTATTAGCCTCCCCAAATAACCCAGGTTAGTACAGCAGAGGACTGAAAGCGTGTCTTAAATGCATTCCAGCGAGATGTCAACAGCTGAACTACTTCTTGTTGTATATAAGTCTGGAGAATGCAGCGATAAAGCAGCAGCTCTGACAAGCTCTGGGGGAAAGTTTCACACTAACTACTAGGAAAATGCTTTCCCTGCAATGCTGAAATGATTAAAAGTGAAGTCTTCCTTTCACTCTATAACTTAACCGCTCACGTGGATTGACTCATGCCAGACTTCAGATACTGATCTGTGGTCTTTACTGATAAATGACTCGACTTTACTTCAGCTTGGTGCTCATGACTTGAAAAACTTGAAAAAGCTTTTTTATTTTTTTGTTGTTGTTGTTGCATTTGTGTTGCATCCATTTTTAATGTATTGACAAGTTATGTTTTGTTTCTTAACCCTGATAGGGTGAGTTCAAGTTATGATCTCTCTCCTCCCCCCTTCCTCTTAGCATGTGTGTGTGTCGGGGGAGGGGGCATCAAACTAAAATACACTTGTGGAGACCTCTAGTGTAAAAAGGTTCAGTGGCAGGTCTGCAGGTTTGCTGGCAGATTTTTATCAATGTGGAAGCATCGCAGCCATGAAAGAAGATGCAGTCCAAAAATTTGATGTCATCTATAAATGACCTCAAAATGAAAGTCAAATTCCAAAAACAGTGGACTTAGGGAGACTTTGTGATGTGTCATGTGTTTTCCCCTTATCGTCATGTTCTCACAGTACAGTTAAAAAAGGACAAAGGGTCAAGTGAGAAAGATGGTAAACAGATACGTGAGAGTTGGGGCTGTGATGTCAGTACTTGTTCTTACTGGCTGCCACGCAGCGTGAAATACCAGTACGATATAACATATGATATAAAACGCATATTTTCACATTCACCTGTTTTTGCTCTCACCACTTTAAATGTGGAAACTGGGCCAGCGAGTTTCATGTGAACTGCCTGGCCTGTAGCAGAGAGTGTGACTCAACTGCCCAATTCTCACTACATGGGAACCACCTCTGCTAAACACACAAAACTCTAGTGAACCTACAGAGGGAATTTACCCTCTGTAGGTTCAACAGAGTGTTTCAGCAGTGCATGGCACATTTAACCTTTTAATAACACACAGTTCTGTTATCTCCGTCAAACCCTTTTCAACACTACGTGCTGTTTCTGTTGTTCTTCTCCAGACTGCAGTAGTTTCTGTTTCGAGCTTGGCCAATCAAATTTGCCGGTGGTTCTTTAATAACGTCTGTAAGTTGTTGCTCTGCAGGTTGTTTTGCACACGACGTGTTCCGCTATCGGCAAATTCTTGAAACCAAGATCTCCGATGCCATCTAGTGGTCTCTTGTCTCCTGATTGTGGTTAGATAGTAGGAGTGTTCTTGTTTACAGTCTTGCAACTCGCGTCCCGTCCCGTTAGTGTGTGGGCCACAATCACGTCATTATTCTCCTCATCAGTGTGAACTTTCTAAGTATTTGACATCTCTTTCTCTGACTCACGTTTGCTTTTGGTTTTAAACTACAGCCAGACAGGACTCTCCCCATATGAGTGAATGCTGAATTCAGTGGGTGGAAAATGCCCAGAAGCAACAGTGGGTGAGAAGGCGCAAAAACTGGGAAATATCGGGCTGTCGAGAAATCCACATAATCGTGTATTAGGTATTTGTGTCGGGTTAAACGTGTGGACTTAAAGTAAAGCAGTACCCGAATAATGAAAATGAATAAACAACACAGTATTTGGTCACAGGTTAAATCAAGTTTGTAGAACAGAAAAAGAACTCTGCGCTGGCGTGCATCACCTTCACACTTCACAGCTCTTGCGTGAGATTTTGATCACAAGATTTTGTGTAAAGATTGGAAAGATACCCCTTCTGTGGTTTCATGCAAAAAATAAAAACAAAACAAAAACTGTTGCTAAGAAAGACGAAATAGATTTCACACCCGATAAGTGCACAGGCACCTTTCAGGCACTGGGTGAAAGCGCCACTTTCAGAACAGAGACACAGGTGCGTCAGGTGAAGTAAATAACCTCGAATGGGGCTTAGATGACAAACACTTCAGGCTGATAACGCTCATGCGTAGATACCAGGGTTTAAAATGCTGCAAAAAATGTTCTCTAGCAGACCTCAGTGAGTAACTATTGTAGCGGACGTGGGTTGAGTGGGAGGTAAAATCGTGCGTTCTTTGTGCAGTGATGCAACACACACTGCTTGCACTGATTCAGAAACAGCAGCGGCATCTGCTCCAGACTGATAAGATCAGCAACAGTCCCCTCCTGATACCTTCTCATAGTTTATCTCTTGAACTGATCTTCATCACAGTAATGACATTCGTTCACTATTACTGTACACGTATCTTCCTCCTGATTTTAATATTCTCACTTTGCTTTTCATTGTTTCCCCGCAGTGCTTCCAAATGTCACACTTCATATGAAAATGAAAAGTAAAAAAAGTAAAGAAAAACGTGTCAAAGGTGTTACGCTATCGCAAACAATGATCCCCTCTAATGCAAGGCTTAACATGACTGCTGTGTTAGTTGGGTTTTTTGTGTTTAATAATTTTAATGAATGACTGATTGCAGCCATGTGAATTAAGGGTTTCCCCCTGTTTTCTAATCATGCCGGGAATACAGATTTATCTCATCTTCCAGCCCTCAAAAGCTTATGGGAAATCATGAATGAATGATAATAACAGACATTCTCACGGGGGTGGAGATGAATGTACAATATATGCGCACAAAAGTTTCAGTAACGCTGACTGTGCCTTGTACGTTTAATGGCAAAATAACAGAGGACAAAATAAGTTATTTACAACACGTAGTAACATGTAAACACAATCTTCTGTACAAAGAAATATACATGCAAAAGTAAAAATAAGTCATACTAAGACATTCAAGATGACATTTCTGCAGTCTTGTTTTAGGTGTATTTAAAATATGACAGTTGTGAGGTTTACATCCCGGGTGTGGGCGAACTGCCCGACCCTTCTCTGTACATCTTTACATCGTGAGCAGGCGGGTTTCCCACGACACCGTTTCATCGCTTCGATCGTAACCCGAGCGCGCTCTGACAAAGCGATGATCAGAATAGTTTCAGGGAAACCCTTATCCACATTAATAAATAAAAATGACACAAAATGAAAGACGGAGACTTTACAGACCAGAGAGACAAGTCATTAAACTCAACATGTTATCGACAGCAACTGACAACCTTCAAATAAAACGAGAAGCGACGCAAGTTTTTCATTTTTACCAACCAACTTAATTCACTGGACTGGCACTTTAAAGAAGTTTTTAAACAACTTTTTAACCTAAAGACGTCATCGTATTTAAATTAAAACAACTGACAGAGACCTTTTTCAAGGGAGATACCTGTTAATGCTAATCAGAAAAACGGTGATTCAGGGGTTGTTATTATCTGCCAGAAGGTATAATTCTTTCATCAGTGCAGTCCATGGTGACTTTTTTCACCCCAGACCTATTGCTTGGTGAAGATATAAATCAATACGGTCTAGCAACATACACTAGTATCTACCTACAAGAGCCAAACAAACTCACACGGCAAATAACTTTGTGCACGGCTTGAAAAAAAAACAAAAAACCCAAAAGAAATAATAATAAAAAAAGACAAGTCAATATAATTTTTTTCAGCAATAAACCACCAAACAATCTTCTTATTACAATAAGAATAAATAAAACCACAAGGAACCTTTGTAAACGCTCATATGCCTCTGCTCAGTGTGGTCTGTTATAACTCAACATGACAAATCATTAAAAAAAGCAAACAAACATATTAGCAGGAAAACAAAGCAGAGCCAACTTTGGTATTGTTACAAAAAAAACAAAAGCGAAACAAGGACGACATAAAAGCATAAGTGCCTATATTTCATAGATACACATTTTTATACATTATTTTGGAAAAACTCTCCTTTTGTTGCAGGGTTGTTGTTGTTGTTTTTTTGTTTTGTTTTTTTTTGCAGGATATTAATACTGAACTTAATACATAAGAGTTAACACAATACAGACATCTATTGCAGTACCAGGTACGTACATGCCTTTTTAAGAATACGGCTACAACACAAGTTTTCATAAATAGTTGCATAAATGTTAAAGCTGCGACATTGCACGTGGGAACCTAGTAGCGGTTTGATCCGGCTGTCCGCAGGGACTCACTAAAACTCAGCAGATGGAATCGTTTTTGTTTGTCGAGAGATAAATCCGTCAAAATGAGAACGAAAAGCGGGAAAAACGTTATTTACAAATAAGGCGGATGCAGGTAAAAATCTGAGAAGCTCTATCGGGATATTCTTTTTTTGCTGAGTTGTTTTAATGCTTTGTTCAAGTTAGTTTCTCTTAGTGTCACAAACAGAAGTGATTTAACCTTTGAAACTGAAGCGGGAGAATAAAGAAAAGCAAACTATTGCACTGAATGTAAGTTTCTGCAAAACGTGGTTTTGGTAGTTACACCTTGTTCCAGAATAAGAGGACCCTGCTGATGGGTGCCACTTCACCACGCAAATCTCACTTCCCTTTTTTTTTTTTTTCGGTTTTTTCTTTTTCTACTCATCAACTACCCTTTGTTTTCCAAAAGGTTATGAATAAAGACAGTTCTCTGTTTCCGCGCTGTACATTTTGTTTCATTTACAAAAAGTAATCTCTCGTTACAAAAAAACATTTTCTTGTGTTCAACCGAAAGCAGCCTGAAATATTCCTATTGTACAGTATTCTTCTTTTTTTTTTTTCTTTGTTTAACACTGTCCGAAACGCAAGACTCGCTCACGCTGGCTTGTTGAGAAAGCTTGGTTTTCTCCCTGCTGAGTCAAGGTTTTGAAATCTCAAATGGATTCCAAGAGTTCGCTTGTTGTGCAGGCATAGTGACGGTATGCCAGGTTTAAGGAGGGGAAGGACTTGGGGGTTCGAAGGGTTTAATCGGCAGAGGTTAGTCAGTCGGCAGCAGCAGCAGCAGCATCAGGACTTTTGTGGCTTTGTGAGGGAAAAGGGGATTGTAGCAGGCGTGTCGCTGGTGGTGCTCTCAGTAGGCTTCTAACAAGGATCAAGTGAATGAAGAGCAGTAGTGGAAGGAATTCCTTCTGGTCGTGTTTACCTGGTGACCTACTGTCAGGTCTGGCTGAGCAGCCGGCTGTGAAGGAAGGCCTTAATGGTGCCTATGGGCCGGACATCATTCTGGTGTTTCCGTCTCTCGATGAAAGAAATGAGCCTGGATGTGTCCAGATGTGTGCCGCAATGATTCCGAGATGGTGACAGTGCTGGTGGCTGTGTGGGATTTAAGGTGGAGTCACTGCTTGATAAACCTCGAGGCTGGAGCCAGGGCTCCTCCAGGCAGGACGCAGCAGGGGGCCGTCGCTCTGGCTCGCCCTGGAGCAGCAGGCAGATGAAGTCTCTGGCAGCTGGGCTCACACCCTGGAAGTAATCCTCAGGGAAGCTAAAGTCCAGGCGACAGATGTTCAGACACGTCTCCTCAAGGCTCTCGTCCAGGAATGGAGAGGCGCCGCTCAGAACCACATAGGTCACCACCCCTGTAAATCATCCAGTTGGTCAATCAACAGGTTATTTAGCCAAATTAAATTAATTCATTCAGCTCATTTTTAATTTGGCTATAATAATCAATATAGCTTTATATTAAACAATCATGCACAAAAGCAGCTTCTGCAGCTGCTAAAATATTATAGCACCAAGACTACAACAATAACAATCCTCTGTTAGATAATTTGCCTGCTTGTTGGGGCTTTTACTGCATTACTGTAGGGTTTTTACCTTACAACACAAAAAAGCCTATAAATGCCATATAAATAAAACTGAACTGAATCATTAATTTTACACTGCACTCCCTTACGCTGTACTAATATATACATTTTTCTGATGAAACTCATCATCTACATACATAGCAGTAAAATATCACTTGAAGCTTCAAAATATTGAAGTCAGTTAATAGATTGCTGCACGGTTGGCAAGTAGAAATTGCGACTGGGGATTTAAATCACTGATCTTTGCATCCCCAGAGAGGCTGACTGACTGCACTGCAGAGGAAACACTTGTGTTAACACACCTGGCTTAGAGATTGAGATGATAGTATCGCATGGGAGTATTTTTGTCTATTTTTGTGTCTTAGTCAAATATCAATAAGCAGCCTTTTGCACATACTGATAAATAAGAACAAAGGAATTTGTATTTAATACTATTACAGTGGGTTTCTGCTGCTGTGATTGTGTATTCGAGTACATAAAGGGTTCTCTAATGCAAAAATCAGCAAGATACAATTTCTCTACAGACCTAAGCTCCAGAGGTCAGACGTCAGTGAGACGGGCTGACCCAGGATCAGTTCAGGAGCAGAGAACTCTGGGCTTCCCAGAAGAGGGTGGATGTAAGAGGAGGGGGGGTTCAGTTGAACAGCATCACCAAAGTCTGTCAGCTTGATCACTGGCTGGGAGGACGCATGTTCCACCACAATGTTTTCAGGCTGTGGGAGCAGGATAGGAGGATATGGAAACAATCATCAGACCTAGAGAAGCACAACAGCAGCGCAACAGCTTCCCCAAAATAAGATTTAGATTGTAATGCTTTGTTTGTTGAACTGTTTACTTTGAGGTCAAGATGCGCTATCCTCCAGCTGTGCAGGTAATGGAGAGCTTCAAGAATATCTCTGAGGTATAAAGCAACTTTCTCCTCCGTCAGGTTTCCCCAGCTCACGATGTAGTCCAGGAATCGCCCCTGGTCTGCCCTGATAACACAAACACAACATGCATTTTATTTATTTATTTTTTTTAGAGACAAAGTATGTTTTTCAGACAGATGAGATGTCACAGTCGTTTTACTTACATCTCTAGTACCAGTACGTAGCTGCTGGCTGTCTCATACGTGTCTAGCAGCTTGACCAGATTGGGATGGTCTAGATTCTGGAGGAGTCTGATCTCCTGCAGGACCTGTTCTCGACGCAACAGCTTCTTATTAACATGCTTTGCTGCAACTGTGCGTTTACTCCCTCTCTGGTCGCATCGCTTAGTCACCGAGAACCGACCCCTGCAAGGCAAAAATTAGTAGTTAGTAAAATGAAACTTGAGGAATAAGACATTTTATTTGTGTTTTACTTTAACTGATTTTAAAGATCCCAGGAACAGGACTGGACTCACTTTTTTTAAAAATATCCTACATCAAATTTATAAACTATAACGCCCAATCATGACTGGTGGACTTGGATGCATAATGTCAATCTACTTCTTTGTTGATTATCTATATCAGCTTATCCAATGTACAACCTCATTTCCAAAAAAGCTTGTGACACTTTGTGAAAATGTAGTTTCTCATTGCTTAGTAAAGTTTGAACTTGTATTTGTGAATGCAGTCACAAATTGTGTTAAATGATTTGAATATTGTTGCATTCTCTAACCAGCTACTAAGAAATAAGCAACTCATTCCTCATTTAAATACCATCACTTGTATCATCTGTCGCTACTACTATTACTACTGCTACTATATATATGAGTGCAGCTCCTGATTTATTAGCTTTGATGTGGCCGAGAAGCACTGCGTGACAGGAAAACACACCTTCCTAGTTCAGTAATCTCTGTGTACTGGGACTCAAAGCCGTTTTTCCAGAGGAGTTCGCTGCCATCGTCAGGGGTTCCTGAGACAACACAGTGAATTCACAATGATTCAAGTATACTAATCAAATGTAAAATTAATAAAATCAATGTTTTAAATGTTTCAAACACCTGCGTGGCATAATATCAAGAGACATACACAATGACAGGACTGACCTGACACTCTAAGACTGGCAGAGGAGGTGACAGCGCCTGCTATGTTTGTAGCAACACAGGTATACATGCCGCTGTCCTCTACAGACGCGTCCGTGATGCACAGGGACGCCTCTCCGGTCTCACTGCAGAAATGAAGAATGAAAGGAAACAAAGCATTAAGTGAAATTCACAAACTGATACTGTAATTTGCACACAGTTATTATGACTTCATATTCTTTTTTAACAACATGAATGTGTTAACTGAGTTTGTTAGCAGCACATCTGCACCTTTACGTCACAGGCTAATGTAAGATTTGGATTTTTCTAGCTAAAAATCAATAAAAGAAATTCAAGTGAGCCCCCCCACACCTGTAGGTCATGCTGTAATGTCCGTTGTTGCTCAGAGAGTTGTTGTCAGGGCCACGCCAAGTGATGGTTGGTCGGGGGCGACCGCAAACTTTACACCTCAGAGTAACTGCATTGCCACTCTCACATGTTGCATCACTAACTGGAATGAGGAACTCTGGGGGACCTAAAAACAACAACAACAAAAACCCAGTAAAGCTTATTGTTTATCTTTTTGAATTTTTATTCCAAATGCAAGGAAAGATTTGCTCCTTGGCTGAAGCAACAACGTGCACGTACCTTCATAGATAAAGTTGGGATTCAGAAGCTGAAATGACAATTTGAAGACATAATTAGATTTCTTGCACAAATTACAGTGGATGGGGGGGAGGGGAGTCGGTGGGGTGACTTTTAACGTGACACTTTTCTACCTTGACAGAGACTTTGTTGGCCAGGCTGTCCTGAGACTTTCGGTAGCCGTTCTCAATTTTCCTGCCCTCCTTGTCTCTTTTCTCAGACTTCCGGCGAATGCGCAGTGCTGTGTGCCACGATAATGACTTTCTAAACAAACGCAAGAACAAAAATGGAGAAGTTTCAGGTTTCACGTTTGCATAATCGTAATCACTATGACTGTCATGTTTTCTGTGGCAACCTAAAAAGGAAGGAAGGCTGCTTATGCTTACTTTATGGTGCCTTCGGAGAGCTCGGGTGTGACTGAGGATGAAGTGTGTCCTAACACGTAGCCAGGGATCCAGCCCTCAGCCGCAGGGCAGTGCTCATTGGCCGCCCGGTACACCAGGAACATGTTCTGCTGGTTGCTTGCTAGCATTTGGACCACCTCACCCTGCACCACACTGATCTCATCCTCCTTCACTGCCACATAATCCTGAGTCACCAGCATGGTGGACACGCTGCTGCTGCTACTACTGCTTTCACTCTGTCAGGAGGAGAACACATTAAATCATGAGTCAGGAGACACTTTAAATATAGCAGAACATGTTACTGCACACATTAACACACATGAAAATACATAAACGCACATATGTCTAAAAGGGAAATGTTACTTTACACCAATCAAATGGATAGTTTGATTGCAGGGAACATATATAAAAATGAAATTGAGAATATGTTGATCGCATGCAGTGCAAAATGCTTTTTTTTCTTCTTTTTTTGAAAAAGCACTTGTTTGTATTTAGAGCGACGGGCTGACAAGTTAGACTGAAAAGTTACAAAAGCACAGAGCTTATGATCCCCCCGGGCAGGGATGATGAAATGAGGAACTTTCTGTTTTCAAAGACAAAGACAAGCTTTCAAGAAGAGGTGCTGAAGACACTTTGAAACAAACAGGGCAGGTTGTGGGAATTAAAAAAAGCAGTTTGTGCAATCACAAGCTTTTAGCCTTTGTGAAGTGAGAAACCATCTCACCAGATAAAAAGCCATTTCAAGAAGAAATTCTGTTGGTACTGTCAAACAAACAAGGCAGGTTGCGGAAAACAAAACGCTGTTTGTGCAATCGTAAGGTTAATCTCTGTGAAGTGAGAAACCATCTTACCAGAACAGAAACGGCTTTTTTGAAATGTGCTAATGTTTTCAAAAAACAAAGAAAAAAAACGTCCCATAGCTTTTGAAAGGAGATTAGAAGTTATCACCTAACGGAAAAAAGAGATAACATGTTTTTGAAATGGCACTTGTTAATGTTTAGTAGCTACAGTTGGAAAGCAAATGCGTACTGAAGCTCAGAGAGAGTCTTGAAAAGCAGATACAAGTTTCTCTGTGACTCAGATCCACACTGTTAGTAGTTTCCGGGAAAGGCAAAAATTATCCCTCACACACACTGTCGGTGAAGTTAGTGCACTCAGATAGGTGTTATTCTTCAGTCATTCAAGTGTTTCAGCAGCAGTAGTAGTTGTTGCATGTAAAAGCCATTCTTAGAGCCAGCGGCAGGTTGACTGACTGACAGACAGGCAGCCACTGAGGGTGAGGTTAGTGACTAGTAAGTACTCTAGGCCTCACTGAAGCCTGGGCCTCGACTTGGCATCTTACCCCATTGCTCTGGGTGGAGTGTATGGACTGCTCGCTGGTGGAGGAGCAGGTGCTCATGCGATCTATGTCCTTACTGTGGCTGGAGTGGCGGTGATGAGAGGGAGTCCCGTGACTTCCTCTGCCCAGAGAGTCGCTTCCACTGCCACCATTGTCACTGGGGTAGGAGAAGGAACCTGGCCTGCTGGCAGGAGAGGGAGGCATAGCGGGGACTATGGCCCAGAAAGCGTTGCCTTTATGAGCTGGGCTGGAGGGGACAAACGCTTCCTTTCCTCCTCCTCCTCCGGGAGTTTGAGGTAATATCAGAGGTGAAACTGTCCCAACTCGAGGGCTTTTGAGATGAAAATTCAGAGGAGCTACTGGCATCTGTGGTCTGCCGGCCATTTGATGCTTTGGCATTTCCTCTGAGCCTCCGAGAACCTGTCTGACACTGCTGTCCATACTACCTGATGGCCTGTTACTGTTATTACTGTTACTTCCATGAGGACTATCCAGCATCCTCATCTTAGGGACCTCTGAGGCTAACAGCTCTCCATTTGCTGTGCTGACTGAACGGGGGTTAGAGGAGAGGGACTGAAGCGGCTGTGGGTGGCAGAGTGACCACATACCTGCTGATCTGTCGGGACCCTCAGGGCCCGGGGGGTGATGGTGGTGAACAGGCTGGGGGAGGCGTGAGGATGGCTGGGGGATGCGAGATGGTCGGGAGCGTGGGCCGCACAGGGAGGAGGCGCTACCCCCTGCTCCCCCAGAACTGCCTTCGCCGCCACCTCCTCCCCCCATATTGCAGGTACTGTTGGAGCTGCTGCCTCCTGGTAGACCTGCAGTACTGCTGCTGCTACTGCTAGGTGGACCGCTTGGCCCGCCACCTCCCACATGGTTCCTCTGATACTCTATAGGTGACGTCAAAGCTGTGGGATCGGACAAGTGTTAGGTTTTTTTTAACAACTTAATAGCCCTCTTAAACTAAAAGGACCAAGAGTGTCAAAATGTTTTATGTAAAAATGTAATTTTATGTGTTACAGTATTCACAACAATTTCTTACCATTGAGGAAATTTCTCTGATTCTCCAGGATCTGGCTGACCTGATGGATCCAGACTTGACTGACTCCAGGACTTGGTGAATGGAAAGTGTACCTCTCCAGGTTGCCACTAGATGACCTGGAGGTCAGTGTGAACTTGCAGGGGTCATCTGCATTTTCTTCTAGACCCAACCAGCTCACCTGAAGTTATGTGGCAGGCAAGGGTAAAGAGACAAAGATAAGAAAAAAAATATATATATATATGAAATAAAATAGAGCAGGTTTAGCTTCATGATCAAGAGGTACAATCCAAAGTAAGTCCACACAAGTTTACAGTTGGTCTCAAAGCTATTTCAGTGAACTGTATTCACCTTAATGCTGTTCTTGAAGAGGTAGCCAGGAGTAGAGAAGCCCTTCTTTTTGTCCAGGGGTTCACTGAAGATAACTATCTGCTCAAACAGAAACACTCTCCTCTCTTTCATCCTGGACAGGAGCCCTCCATCCTGGTCTGAAACCATGAAAGTGTCTTGGAGAAGCAATCTGCCCTGAGCCACAATTTTACCCTGAGAAACAAACAGGCAATCCAAAGAAAGGTCTAGATGGTGAAGGAGTTTTCTTAAATAGTTTTACTTTGGATAAGTTATTAGAAAAAATGAAAGCGAATCAAACACACAAAATCGGACAACAAACTACAGCTGCAAAAACAAGTGCACACTGACACCAAGTGGCAGTTGCCTGAAACAAGACAAAAAATGTGAAGCATTTATTCTATTGTATTATTTATTTTGGAAACATTCACACACTATCAGAGGTACCGAAAGGGAGACTTACATCAAAGCCTTGGAGGCGCCCAACATTCATCATGTCATTGCAGCGTTTGGGGACCACGCACATCACTTCTACAGCTTTCTGTGGAAGAACATGAGAGAAAAAAAGTTAAAAACTACTTGCATATTAGACAAAGTGACTAAGAATATAAATTTAGTTATGATACTTTCACAGCATTCATTGGAAAACACAGCAGATTATTATTTTTTCATTAGTTTTGTGCTGAAGCCTGGGCTTTTTCTCGATTGTACCTCCAGCTCTGTGGCATCCACTCCAGCCTTCTTAGAAATTTTAAGAAGATCCTGTGAAGAAGTTAACAGAGGTAAGGAGAGAAATTCAGACTGTATTGATCATACTTTATGTTGTACAGAAAAAGATTTACCTTCAGTAGTAGTTGGTACTTCATTATGCGCTGGACAGGTTTGATGAGTAAGTCAGTGAGCTGCAGTCTGTGTCCCAGTCGCTGCTTCAGGTCCTGAAGAAAAATAAAAATATATCATGTCCGGGGCCTGACTCATGACACGGACAATGCAATACAGATAGCATGCTGTGGCTACGAGGTGCAAAATGATTAAACAATCTTACCTCAAAGTACGTATCAATATACTCTGACACGATGTGCTCAGACTTAGGCTTGTTTTGGCAGTACACAATATACATGTGCAGTCTCCGTTCCTGTATTTGGAACAAAAACAGAAAAGAATATTACAGATAAGAACGTGTAATACCCTCTTTAACAAAATCATGCTGCAAAACTAGTTCATTTCTTACTTGTTTGACAAATAAAGGTGCCAGCCGGTCAGGATCCTCCAAACACTTTTCAAGTTCTCCCAGGAAAAAACTGTGAATGGATACAGACATGTGATTTAACCTGCCAAGAAACAGCATGTTGACATTTTATTTGTATAATGCTGCATATGCCCTGAAGCAGGGGCAGGTACTACAGCTGAAGGATTCTGCCAGCGTACTCTTTGTGCCAGTCATAGATCTGATGGATGTTTCCAAAGACAATCTTGTCTTTTCCTTTCATGTCATCTGGAACTCCTTCCTCTTTCATTCTGCTCATGTAGCCCTGAAAGAAAGAGCCACCCAAAGTGTAAGAAGCACAAGCAAACACTGACCAACAACTATGTCCGAAAATTTATTTATCCAGATTTTTTTCTTTTCTTACCTCCACCACTGATCCCAGGTCTCTGACATAGTCTCTCTCAGTCTCCACCAGCTCCAGAAGTACATAACTGAGAGAAAGAAAACACAGAAATTGTCGCGAGTAAGACGAATGCAACGCTCAGCTGTGGATGAATATCAGAAATGCTCCATATAAGCACACGAATGAGGACAAACATCATTTAGTGTCTGGGTTCAAGCAGCTTTTGTTTATAAAAACACCAACAGGACTTATAACTCACTGTCTTCTCTTGAGGAAGCCAGATTTGCGCTCATCCAACTCGTCGATGGGTGAGGAGGAGGAGAGGAGGGAGTTGTCGGAGGGATTGAGAGAGGGAGAGCTGCTGTCACCTTGCTCCACCGACAGAGAACTGGGACGGTCTTCCAGTGACTGAATTAAAGAATTAAGAAATTAAGAGGCAGAAAAATATGTTCCACTTACTTATCTTTATCGAAATGAAGCATAATATACGTGGAGGCCAGTCTGCACGAGTATACTGGGGATATTCGCCAGAGTGCAGTGCCCATTTGTTGGAACAGAGGACAGCTGGGATAGTTAGTCACAGTTTTGACAGATGACTAGCTGGCAATGATGCCATTCTCTGTCACTAACACCAGAAAGAAAGCGTGCGCTTGTATCTACATCTATTAAAATTGTTCTGTGTGCAAGTGGGCCTCATTTGCAAGTATTTGTGAGTGTTTATGAAATCCATCTCACCATCTTGCTCTTCACCAGTTCTTCGATGGCACTGACCAGTTCAGCCGCACTGGGTGTCTCTGAGCTACTGGGACGGCCAGACAGCCGAGATGCAGACTGAAAGAGAGAGAAGAAACGGAAGGAATAAAGAAAACTAACGGTTAATCTTCAAGACACTGTGAATGGAGAACTTTTGGGTGTTGCATGCATACAGGAGTCATACATTCTTAGAGACTTGAGCTCACCATTGTCGTGATTTGGACCTCGATATTCCACATGTCCAAATAAAGACTTGGTTTGTGTGATCTCCCTAATAAAAGGGTTAATTGGGAGCCAACTTGGAGCCAATCACAGACTATATTCTTGGGAAAACAGGGGTTACGAGGTGGGTTTAGGTCAGGGGGAAACTGTGATTGGAGTGCTCTTGGAGCACACGCGCCATAATTGGTCGAAAAAATACTCCATTGGACGGAAAGTTTGCCTCTGCTACAGAGCTTAGTCGGAGGCACAAAGGGCAGGGCGAGATTTAAACGATCCACAATAAACAACCATTTAATGTCACAGACATTTTGCTACTGCAAAGACATGTAAATGGAGTATTCACTTCAGCAAAAAAAAAGAACAAAAAAAGAAGAAAAACCCATGCAGAGGGAATTTAATTAGACAAGAAAGGAAAGAAAGGAAAAATCTAAATAGGATCATTTAGAGGGTTTCACATGGACAGATAGGGAAACTGGGACAGAAGAGAAGCAGAACAGAAATCAACATAATGCTGAAGGAGGGAACATGCAACCATTAAGAAAATAGGAGAAAACAGGCAGAGTTATTAGTGCCAAAATAAAGTTAAGCTGTTATTTTAAGCTGTGAGTGGAGGAGCAAGTTAAAAATCTTGCTGCCTATGAGTCATGTGGATTAAATACTAACAGAACAAATACAAACAGAAATAAACAAAGAAAAAGCTCAAATATATGTCCACTTTATGCTGTTCAATCTATCTTACTTTCTCTCTTGTTGATGCACATGATGAGCCGTTGTGTGTACATCATATATTTATGACTGCGTATCGATTGCTCTGCATGTCCCCACCTTGTCATCCTGAGAGTCGGGCTGAAGCAGGCTGTGTTGCTGGATGGCCATTGGGGGAGGCAACGGGACAGCGTCCGCCCCCTCTTCTCCTTCCTCCTCACCGCAGCTCTGCATGCCCGATGAGGAAGACTTGGACAGGGTGCCGCTGCTCAGCCCCTCATTGCGCATACGCTGGAGAGAAATAAAGAACAAATGGTAGTTCAGAGTCAGACATGGTCACAGTTATTCAGCATTACGGTGCGTTGTCTTACTTCTTCCAGGGTCTCATCTTGTGGCGTGGCGGCGCTGTCGTCAGAGTCCTTCTGCGAGCCGGGCATCGCGTCCATGTTCTTCCTCGTGCCATCGCGGTTCTTCTTATGCTTGTGGGCGAGCTTTTTGACGTGGCCATCGGCTTTACCGGAGCTGAGCCGCCGAACTGGACTCGTCAGCCACTTCCTTAGCGTGTTTCCAGGACGTTTGGGACCTGGGGAGCTGTGAGGACCCAGGGTTTGGCTGGAGCCGGGCTGCAGGGCGTCATTGCTGGATACGGACAAGGTGTCTGAATGGATAGAGGAAAGAGAATGAAGCGCATCCAGTGTTACTCAAACGAAACGCAAAGAACATGCAACCATTAAAGAAAAAAACAAACTTTTTTCAGTTTTACACTGACTGGCAGGTCTTTCAAATCAGGGACTAACAATGGACAGCTAATCCATGTGATTAATGCTGTCTGGTTGTGCTGTTGTGAAGGTTTGTTTACATCACACATGCTTTTACACCGGCACAAACTCGTCCTGGAATATGAAAGTATGACCCAAATCAAATCTGTCAAATTTATTGCTCATTGTAAAAATCATGCATATTCATGGTAAGATGTTAAGTGTCACCAACTCATTTATTTCTGCATTAAACAAAACTCTATGCATATGTAACATAGCCTAGAGGCAGAGTGAAGAAAAAAAATAAAGTCAATATATGTTAAAGATAAGTGTGGATTTGTTTGTTTGTGCTCTGTGCAGGAGGCAGGCTGGCCTCCTCCCCCTCTCACAGTGATGACGGTTCCTCGGGGAATCTGTAGGAGGAAAGCTCTTTTTCTTCGACTAGAAATGGAGCGGTGAGAAAATAACGCAGTATAAAGGGATGCTTGAGGCTTTGTCTGAGTACTTCAAACATACAGCCACCTGTCTGTCTCACCTGTCTCTGCTCATTTACTCCTTTTCTCCCTCTAACCTTAATTTGTTTTGCCCTTGTATCACCCTTTATCATTCATTGCACTACCATCCTCCTCTTTAGCTTCCTTTGCTCTCGCTGAAAATGCTGATGGGATACTCACAAGTCTGACAACTAAACAAGCTTCTGACAATCTCTGAACAATCTCAGGATGAAGGTGGATATCCTCAACCAGTTCAACCGAGGGTAACAACCTGATTTAAAAGTTTTTCTCAATCTGCTCATTTCATGAGAGAAAGAAAAACAAAAACCACAAGCAGTAACTCTGACTGTGGAGACCACAGAATACATTATGTTAATTAATTGAAATTAATTACACTGCTGCACAGTTTGTCAGCCTGAGTGGACATGTACTATTGGACACACTTTCATCCCAAGATTGTTTTACACTATGTTTTTTTTTCTCTATTTGGCCAAATTATTATCAATCACCATGTCAGCTACAATTTTTATGCACGACAGAGAGCTGTAGTTACAGAAAAATTATGAAAGCATCCCCAGTGCATGCAAAAATCATATAATAATAACATAAAATTAGGGATTTTAAATTCTGTCATCAGGATACTGTTTTTTTAATCTTAGAAATACACTAAATGGACAAAAGTACTGGGGCGCCTGCACATTACACCTACAGGAGCTGTTCAGCCATGCCATGAAGCTCCCGGTGCAATTTCTCTTCTGATGTTAATGCCAGAGGAGGTTTCAAACTTAGTTATTGAGTCAGCAATAAGTAACTGATAGAGGCTTTTACACACTATGCGCCTCAGCACTTAATGACCGCGATCTGCAACTATACGTGGCCTGACACTTTGCGGTTGAGCTGCTGTGGCTTCTAAATGTTTCCGCTTTGCAAGCTGATCTAGGACAAAAGAGTGACTTCTTGGAACAGTAGCATCCTCTTTCTGTACCACAATTCACTACGCTCTTTAGAATAACCCATTTTTTCACAAATGTGCGGTAAAGGGACAAAAAAGACCTGAATTCAAAGATTACGAGAGTGTGGGACCCAAAACTTGTTTCCATTTTCAAAGTCTGACCTTTCAGAACAATGCCTCATTTCTTCATGCTTTTATCACTGCCAATTTAGACTAATAACCAGCACTTATTCTGCTTTTTGTTGAATTTAGAAAACAAGCAAACAAACGAACAAACAAAATGAACTACAGTGACACTGCATTGGCTCTCTGTACCTTATAGAACCTGTTTGTTTTGTTCTCCTCTACATGAGAGACTTAATTTCCTTTTATGTTTCAGCCAGATCACTGCTTTTCAGCAGTGAAACCACCTACTGATTTAACCCCTCATACAGGCTTTCAGTATATTTTAAAACACAATTTAATACCTGTCTGTTAAATGAAGCACTTGTTATATTATACCCACAGTTTTATTCATTTTAAAGTCTTTGTTTTAAATCCTATTTTGTCCTCTGTTTTTATTACACTGATTTCTTTAAAGATCCTTTGCATGAAAGGTGCGTTGTTAATACAGCGAGTTAAATTAAAGGCCGTTTCTTGATACAGGCGGTGATGACCTTTTCATTGTGGACACGACTTCCAGTGAGGAAGTGACTGCAAAAATATGTTTATTCATACAGGGGCGATGAGTCAGGACAACACACTTTCCTCCTACATCACTCTGCTTTAAATTGTTTGCATGAAAACACGATGAGCTTGAAAACAAACATCCAGAAAGGAGAACAGAGAGATGTTTTTCATCTTTTAGAGGAAGGTTAATTTTAGTGTGTGTACGAGTAGAAGTTATCTAGGTTTTATATTACTGTTAAACAGCTAGACTAAAGGCAAGGTTTAAAATACTCGAATTCAGTTATTAGAGCATTTAAAAAGGTGCAGCTGCAAAAGATTAAGGCACACGCCTGAGCCGAACGGCTTTTATGAATAGCAGGTGTGGAATTTCTGCCGTTCTTCATTGGACGATTTCACCCAGCCTGACTTAATGCAGCAACATGTGAATGTGTGTGCCCGTCATTAAGCCTCCAGAAGACTTTTCTTCTTACTGTGCTCTCCTTACTTATAGAATGTGTTCCTGCATCACATGCAAAGGAATGAAGACATCACGGTTCCCACATCAGGCACTGTAAAGGCTTTAAATCCATCTTTACTAAGACTCCTCGCACCATCTTCTTCTCACAGTGAGAATCTTTCAATATCGTGCACTTTGATGGCACAGAAAATGAGAACACATGTTTTTTACAGGTTGCTTTCATTTTGTTCAAGCATCTTGAAGGGATGGGAAGGGGAAACTTGGGACGCTTTGCAAATCAATATTTTCCACCCAAACACTCTATTTAAAGACAACAGGAGGTGTCGAAGATTTGTGTGTTTTGCTTGAGGGCAACTTCATCGCTTTTGTTGGCTCAAAAGTTTTACGTGCAACCTCGCTGGTTAGAGCAGATTTGTGGGGGAGCTTTGTAAAATGCTCTCCTCCAACAGATCCCCTGCAGTACTAAATGAAAACCAGTCACAATTGCTGGTTACAGTACTACCCTGGAATTTTTTAGTCACGGGTGCATTCACGGATCCCGTTTAAGGCTGTAATTCTGATGACTCAGAATACCTTTGTTGGTCTCCGAGGATTCCAAATCCCTCACTTATGAGTTCTGAATCCTTCCCCAAATGATGTTTACATTCGATCCACTATTCATGCTAAAAGTTAAAACTACAGGTGCTGACTAGACCTTTGATTTATTAGTGTTTAATATCCGGAAGAGTGTAGGTAAATACCTGTATTAGACAACTGTTGTTCACTAATGGGAACCAGATGAGTCTCTGACACATGTTCACCCAGGCTGATAAACTGTAGCAGTTAAATCAAATTTAACCCAAGCTAAAGTGATTAAGGTAACCGCTAAAATGATCACTGAACTGAGAGACCACACCGATGAGCTCCAGCACTTAGGTGGAAACTGCTGCTTTCACCAGGAAAGCATAGAGAAGTGAGGACTTCTCACAAAGAGCAAATGGACTGTGGTTCCTGCAGACATGCTGTGGTTAACAAGCATGAGGTGCAGCTACTTGATTCATAGCCTCACCTTGATGTAATTAAAATTATACCAAAAAATACTACTTTATAAAACAGTAGCAGTGAGGTTAAACTGTCTTCATAACTGCACTGGAATTTTATAGGTTTGTATATTAGCAATAAGCAGAGAATGGAATCTGCTGGTTACTTATTGTGATCAATATGCAGATATACAGTGTGCAAGATATTGCACACTGTATATCTGCAAGTAGTAAGTGTGATGCTGTTGATTTTTCACTAGTCCCACCTGTCTCATGCTTAAAAATCTTCAAGCTTTGGCTTGGTAAGTGTTAAGTGGCAAACTGAAGATGTTGATCTAACAGGAGTGTAAATGAAAGTGTGAGACACCTCTCGAACAGCTGGTCAGCCTCTCGCTCATGGGGAAACAAACAGAGGGAAGTGGCAATTTGTTTGAAGCCTTCTTTTTAATTTTATTCTTATACTGTCAATTATATTTAAATCACAGAAATAAATCACGTTTTTTTTTGTTCAAATGAGCTATAACTGCATTTACTGTATTATAGGCATCATCCTTAAAGACCTTTCAATTTTGCTGCTAAAATAACACAGAATGTTCTACTGGCAGCGGTAGCAGCAGTGTCCGCTTTAAAGAGGTTTGAGTTTTTACATAACTTACATTTAGATATTTTTTCCTTATAGGCTTGATGCCTACAGTACGCAACCTTTATGCAAAAAATTAAAAATAAATCCTTAATTATCCTGAATTCTCTATTACCCAAATAGAAAATGACTATAATAAATCAATAACTGAATCAGCATGTCTGGCTCTTTGTATTAGATCTAGATAGAGCACCAGATAGACACATAAGTAGATATTTATGGCACAGCTGCCCTAAATTAACAGTGTGGATAATTACTAAAGTCAAGTTTTTATATTTCTGTACTGGCTAAGTATGGAGACTATTTTTATGCTATCATTATTATTATTATTATATTATCATTGATTTTACTTTTGGATTTTAAAACGTACTCTTTTACAAAAAAGCAGAAAAAAATCTGGTTAAGCAGTTACAAGTTACATGTTTGATTAACTGCTGACTTCTTAGAACAGTCCAGCGTGCAGGTTCATCCTTAGATACAGAAACAGGAATTCAGTTTCTTATTTGCCTAATAAATAACATAATAATAAATAATAATATTTTTTGACAGGTGGTCTAATAAATTGGTCAGGAAGTATACATACATAGATGAGAAAAACTTAAAATTTATTCTACTTTCTTCATAATTCTGGCTAGAAAACAACAGTTGGTACTTAAAAGCAAAGTCAAATCATACTTGTGTTAGACTTCTCAATACTCCTGTTCACTTTAACTTTGTGGGCTGATGTCCTTCAGAAGAACCCACCAGATGTTCTAATACTACTTAAGCATTTTCTGATTTATCAGCAAGCTTCAGACACAATGTGACGACTCAGTCGCTGCTCATTTACGCTGCTGCAAAGAACATGCTAGATTTACAACTTTATGTGTGTTCTTGTGTCTCTAAGAATAGAAGTGGGGTAGGTGGAGGGGTTCTTGTACAACTGCAGTGATCCAAAAAAGCGCTGCTCAACAGAAGCATGCCTGGGATTCCAGAGGTGTCACCAGGGGAGCATCTTTCATGTGCCCTAATCTTGCCAAGAAGAAGCAAAACAAACACACAAAGCCATAAACATCAGTTGGTGTGGCTGGGAACGTGCTTTTAGGGGCGGAGGTGCAGCGTGTGGGGAGAGCTCCAGGGGATTTTGGTAGATGATCTGAAAAAATGTGTACAATGCTAGAGAGGGCTTGCCACCAACAGCCACATTTAGGGAAGGGAGTGGTAATAGGATGAGAGACCACCCAGTGCACATTCTGGCAGAACTAGTGCATATTTGGGTGATTTGTAATGCTTTATCACACTGTATCTAGCAGACACCTGTGAAAACATTAAAAAGGAAAGGGATTCCATTGTTTAAGAGTCCTCATTCTCCCCTTCTCGTCAGTTTGACCTCATCATTCTCTCTTTTCTCAACAACACGCTCTGTCCATCTGTGCACCACGAGCCTAACCTGGATTTAAACAGGAACGAAGACATAATCTTGTCCTGGTGATTTTAGTGGATTTTAATATTTCATTATGTAACGGTGCATTCACCAAATTACTTTTGCAGCCATAATGCCACCACATAATCGACAGATGAACTGTGAAACTGCAGCACAAAGCCCGTACAAAAATAGCTGATGTAAACCCAGCAAATAAGGACAAGCTGTCAAAACGACAAATGTAGAGTTGCAGTTGTTTCTTGCACAGCTGGAGCTTCAATGTTGCACTTTAGAGCAAAAAAAGACCCGTTTTAATAATCATAAGACCAGAGGCATAGTCTAATTGAAATTCTAATGTTATGCTTTTGTTAGATTTTCACCAGAGGAACAAACAATAGCAGCAAGCCGCTAAACCAGAACAACTTAGCGCAACTTATCATTTTTGTTTTCCCAAGCACACTGCATAAGAAGCAAATCTAGCATTAACAGGATAAGAGGAAGCAATTTACTTTTGTCCTACACATTGCACCTACCCAGATCCAACAGCCAGAACTTGCAGTTGTCAGAGTGTTCTCCCTGCGCCGAATCCACAGAGTAAAAAGGGTTCAAAGACACTAAAGATTCAATTCCACGGGCCATGCTAGTGGAATATAAAAGTCTGACTTGAAATATTTCCTTAGAGCATCTCCAAAGGTATGCCAAATGGCTTTAAGATCCTTTGAAAAAATCCCAGAATCTTTATAAATAACAATAAACCTGCAGTAACTACGTCGCTGAAATTCCAGGGAAAGTGTGAAGTCCAGTGTGAGAGAAAAGCAAAAGTCAAATGCAGCATTAGAGAGTAGGATGTTTTCTCTCTCTTTCTTTGTATCTCCATCCCTCCCTCCCTCTCTCCCTCCCTCACGAGTGGGCTGCTGTGAAGATATTGGGCAAACCTCCACTGTGCCTCTCCCGATCCAAGGGGACGTCTGGAAACAGGCAGCATTTCTACCGTATTACCCTTTGTAGAAGCACCCACTCAGTTTGTGTGGGCGGGTGCATATTTTACAGGCATTAGGTCGCATACAACTTGTGCAGTATGCTTGGAACAAATATAGATTTGGTTATGAAATCGAACACAAATGAACAGCATAAAGCTTGGTTTAAAAAAGGAATATGTTTTCTATTCAGTTGTTCATCAAAAGTGTCACGCGTACATTTCAAATTTTCTTTTTACATTTATTTAGTTTCTGAATGGTACTACTGACTATTTATCCAACACGTAACTCTGTTTTTGGAGCGTCTTCATCTGAAACTGTGCTCTGTGCAGCCTTGAGCAGTTATGCAAGCTAAACACACAAAGACCTGCCTGTTTAACTATGAGTGTGTGTTTATGTGTATCTCTCTGGGCTTTAAACACACTCTCTACTGTTAGGGCAGACACACACATACACAGGCACTCCGAGTCCTTATATCAATAACATTAAGTTTCATTAAGTGGGTACTTTTGTATTTATTCCATTTCGAGGGGCAGTGCAGTCCACCTGCACGTCTGACAAATCTGTGATATTACATAGCAGGGACGCGCAGGCTTGTGCAACTGTCAGCAATTGGATTAGAGCCAGAAAAACAAAAGAAACATATCATAAATCTGAATAACTGAAACTGCCAAGTGTACATTTTGTGGCTTAATTCATCTGCATGTGAAGCCTTCTATGGTACTCTGTCCCCTCAGATGCCTCAAACTGCCAGTAACTCTTAGTGGTGAGAAATTGCAGCTGTAGTCACTGGTTGTCTGCGAGGCTTCACCTCAGTTTATTCATGTCACTGAACTGTTTGTTTCTTTTGGAGGATTTATAATGCCATTTTTCCTGAAAAATGATATGGCTTACTACCTTGCTAGAATTAACTTTAACCTTAAAAGACTGAACCAGGGGTGTCAAACTTTCCAAACCCCTGGCCGGCTTTGGAAAGTGTGAAGGAGGACACAGATTTTGGACTTTTACTACAAATAAACACCTCCCCCACCATCATTCATAGTACAACGAAGTCATTACGTAATAGAAAAGCAATTAAATGACTGAAAATGTCCCGTTTTTCACTATATACTATAGAAATTTCAGGATTTTTTTTTACAGTGATTTCACAGTCCGGGAAATGTGCTACCAGAAATTTTTCCATAATTTTACACACTTAAGACCCAAAGAGTCATGTTGACAGATTTTTTTTTAAATTTATAAATTAAAGTTTTAACAGAGAGTTAAACTTCTTTAACTTTTTTGCTTAAGCTCAAAGTGGAGTGTAGGTGGCCCACGGTGTAAAATGTGTTTGACATTCCTGCTCAAAATAGTCTTGAAAACTCAAGGTTTCGACGAGCATAAGCTGATGATTCAAAAAAAATGCATCCAAAGAACACTGGATGAAATGTCAGGGTGAATATCTATACACATTTTTACCTTTAACGTACAGTCTATGATTGTGAGACATGACAAGAAAAATGGGAGATTTCCTGGACGACCATCTTAATGCCCTAAACCTTCACCCTTCCACCACTTTGGACAAAGCGGCATCCACGGTTGGTCTGTAAATAAAAAAAGACTGACAAAAACTGCACAAAAAGCCTTTTTTCCCCTTTTTTGTCATCCTCGTCTCCCTCCTCTTGAGCAGCAGCCTTTTTGACGAGAGTAACCCCTGCAGAGAAAGGCTCCTTTTCATCACCCCCTCTGACCGCACAAACACACAGCGACAAACGGACAAGAAACACAAGTCCCAGTAAACAAAGTGAGGATGACAAACAAAGAGCTGGAGTTGAAAGCGTAAAATAATTGGTTGGAAAATTGTAGCCTTCTTCTCGTGCTGGTCTAGTAAATCATTCAGCTAATGCCAAAATTGTTAGTTCCTGTATTCACCATCCAAGCATCCTTTAATTTTAAATGCAGACCTTTCTCGTACTGACTACAAAGACGCTGCCAGCAAAATATTTGTATGCTATATCACCATAGAAACAAGCAGTCCACCTCTCACCCACTCTTCCAGATTAAAAAGAGAAAGGCACAAGCAGAAACTTCTCTCAAGACATGATGACAGCAGCTCATAACTCCAACTGGCTACGCGCAATTTGATCACAGCTTGGATTATGAGTGTTTTGGTCAAAAGAACAACAGTTCACAGCAATAACTAGACAACCCTATGATATATTCACATAAGAAAAAAAATGAATATAAAGCATCTAGCTAAGCCAACTACAAGTCACTGTGTGACTAATTAAACTAAAAGCATGCATGTTTTACAGCAATGCAGCATTAGCATTGGTGGAAAGTCCTTAAGCAAAATTATGTGCTACAGTACAGTTCTGAGGAATATGTTCTGCTTTTCTTTAGGCTATATGGTAGTATCGAAAACTCTGAATTAGTGCCACTTTTGCCAACAGCAAAATTTAATTTATGCTAAGGTAAGAGTAGGGCCATTCCTATTGATGAGCACTTCTTTTTTTGGTGCTACGAGTATAATTAAATACTAATAACTTGTAAGCATAGTGGGATTCATTGTGCGTGTCATTTTTTGCTAGAGACCTACAAGCCCCTACTTCAGGAAAATAATATTTTATTTTAGAACCATCAGGCTATAGGTGTATTTTTGGATCTAATACCTTCAGAGGAAGTACCTCCTTCTCTGTGTGTCTGCACTGCAGGAACCTGGGATTACTGAAGTTCTTAGAACCTCATTTTTAGGGCCACAATCCCTCATCAGTGTTGAGACTCTGAGTTTTTATGTCCTTTGCCCAACTTCACGTGTTAGATAATGCTTCAAATAACAACCCAAATAAGTTCCTGGAAGTCTTACATGGCGAGTGCTGAATGACTAGACTTAGTTTGAGAAGGGCTTTGGTGTTAATACATACAGATTGAGAAAATCCATTGGAAATGTGTTTTTTCTGCCAAAATATGTCAGGTATAAGAACAAAGGCACCAACACAAGGACAAAATGAGGTTTTCTGACAGTAATAACATCTGTCAATGCTAAAATTGTTAATGAAAAAAGTTTAAAAAAAAAGAGTCTAATGAAAAAAAAACTGCTGTGCTTCAAGTGGGCCTTCCACAGTTGCATAGCAACACCTAGAAATACATGTCTGTGTTCCCCGAAGCAGCTGTTTAATGGAAAGTGAAGGCTCTACGGGTCATCGATGTTGTATTTGCAAACAGGAACCGAATCCGATATGTCCATGCTCATGCATGTATGCGACGAGCAGCTGTTTTTAAGTGTTCAGATGTGCTTCGCGACAAAACAAACATCAAAAAACATCATTCAGTGCACCTGTAATAAGCCAAGAAATTATTCTCCTCCTACCTTTGTGGTTGAAGAGGCCCTCCATCTCCATGGAGGACCTGGAGTGAGCGATGCAGAGCATGGAGCAGGGCACAATGCCCTCCTGGGCTGGCGAGCGATCCGTGGTCCGGACCAAGCACCAGTCCGGCTTGTCGTGCAGTCGCTCCAAAACCTCAACAGTCTGGCCGCGGCGGACTGTCAGCTCCCCGTTGCTGCCGCCGTTACTGGCCACAAAGTCGTGTATGACCACTGTGAGTTCACAGCCACCAGAGAGCTGGAAGGGAAACAACAGTACTCTAAATGTTTTTTCAAGAGGATAACCTCCATATTAATAGGTGTTGGGCTAGTGTAGCAAAATTTTCAAACAATCCATTATTGTCTCATTGTGTTCCCTTACAATATACATAAACATTTCTGAGTAGTTTTCTGCATTTTATTAATCTTATCACCAACACTTGCTCGATGTTAAATAATAACCCTGCAGTAAAACTTTCCCTGGCAATTAATTAATAACTGTAAAGCAGATGTGCCCACACACTATCATGTGCTATCAGCACAGGGACTCAAGAAGCTCTGTACAGTGTAAGAATGAACCGGTGACTCATCCAAGCTCAACCGAATAAAACGTCATTCTGACGACGTGATCGTCTATGAAAGGAAAGGCAATTTTAGGTAGAGGTGGAGCGAGTCGGGATTAGTCATTTTTCTCACTGGTTATTTTAAAAGGTTTGTCCTTTTAACGTGTGAGTGAAAAAGCAGCTGCTAGTCGCTAATGATGCTTTGATCTGTTGTGGAGGCACAGAGGGTGAGCAAATGTAGCTATTCTGCAAACACAAGAGCAGATAAGATAGAACATTTAAAATGTTTTATGCAATTACAATTCTGGGAAATACAGACCTGAAAACAATTAATATATTAATACTATAATTGTTGCATAATGAATAGCTTGTACTCATTCTTATGCACTGCAATGGACATTCTCTGTTTTTAATGCTGTAGTTCAGTAATCACTGGGAGTATAATTGTAATCTTTGAATGACACATTTTCAAGAAGGAAAACCTGTGTGTTTTTACGTTAAACATAAAAATTATTAGCAACAGATGAAAAGTCTTGGAAATGGAGTGAAGCCATGCAGCAGTCATTAGCTACACACTCTGCAGTGTAAATACTCTATCCACTGAAAAATGTCCCATGTTTTCCAATACTTACAACTGCTCTAACTGCTTGTGTGCGCTTCCATTTGAGTCTTTCAAAGCATATATTATTGCTCAATATTTTATTCACAGCACACTACACTGCATTAATTGTCACGGCAAAGCAAAGCAGATTATCTGAAACATACCCTTTGGTAGTGGGGCAAAGCCAGAGAGCTTAGGAGCTGAGAAACGGGATGTGAGCTCCTTTCTCCAAACCTGTCCATTGTTTTCCACTCCCTCATTGCAAGAAAAGTTCCAAAAAAAGATAGAAAAACTCTACAGAGCAGAGTTATCTGTGTCTCAGTCCACTAAAGTTCGAATCACACTAAGGGGATGCAGGGAAGCAGGTAAGTAGAAGTTAAAAAAGAGGAATAATCATTCATTTTTAATTAGTATTAAAATTCCTGATCCCAACATTCCAAAGCCAGTAGAAAACTTCCTGCTGTCCACTGTAATTGCACTCCTCTGTGGGTCCTTACAATCAGACTATTGAAGATTAAATGATTCCTTCTCTTGTGTCACTTTCCAGAAGCGGCGCAATTAATCCAGCCGTGTCTTTTAACAATTACTTTCACACTGAACCTTTCATCAAGAAAAACAAAAACAAAACACACACCGGGAAAATTAGCGGTAAAAACATTATGGTAGCCTGTATTTTGAAGCAAAGAGTAAGATCGATAGCTGTGAGGACTTAAAACTGTGCTCTCCTGTCTGGCATACAGACGAGCATCCTCTGTGAAGTGAGCGTGGGAGGCTGAAGCTGCTGACACACAACAAGTCAGTCACTAAAGCAGAAATGCACACAGGAACAAGCGCGCACACACACGGCAACACAAACACGCCACTGTCACTGCCTCTTGAATGAAACGTCTCATGGAGTCCGCACAAAGCGAGAGATAAAGAGATGCATTCAAAAAGTGAGAATGAGATGCTAATTTGAATTTGCAGGTGTTACTGTGTGTTTCGAATGTGTATGCATGTGACTGCTGCCTAAACTGAGGCGCTGTGACTATTTAGTCAGTGTCTGTGATAGTTTAGACTTCAGCGGATGCTCCTCACACCTCGACCATTAAAATTTCACATTTGGGTCATGTGAAACGACCGCAACTCAAGCGTGAAATTAAGGAACCGATGCATGAGTCCGGTGATCAGTTTATAATTAGTATGAGATAAACGTACGGGAAGGCTATTTTATCTGTGTGTGTGTGTGCTGCATGTTTTTTAGCTTTACAGTTGATCATACTGAGCGTAGGAGGACAAGCCTTCTGTGGTGCTATTACCAGATATAACCACAGCCACAAGCACAAATACACACGAAAAAACAAACACACACATGCCGCTTTAAAGCTCTAAGAGTCGCGCTGTTTCTTCCTCCTAACACAATCAAACAATTTCACAGGAAACGACTTGAGGACAGTCGACTGCATCTAAGCATTTTGCACATTTGTTTTTTGTTTTTGTTTTTTTTTTTTTACAATCGTATTACTGAGTGACAGCATTAATCGACAGCTGAGCTGCAATGTGACTGCATGAGCTGCACAGTGTGACAGGACATAAAATAAAAACAAAAAAAAGAAATAAATAGCACTGAAAACTTGACTATTTTTTAATGTGGCTACAGTGCTTCCCTTACATACTGGTTATGACGAACGTCTGCGTGAGTTGTGTTTTTACCTTATCGCTGTCCAGTGTGTTCTGGGATGTACGTGAGGCAATAGAGATGGTATCAGGTTGGCTGCTGGCGTCTCCCTGGCTGTCCAGCTCCTCTCCATCCCTGCAGGCAGGCATCATTACAGCAGACCCATAATTACTATGACCAATAAACATGACATTTACCCTATAGGGCTATCTTTACATCATATAGTTTTGTTCGGCTGAAATGCTTCTAGGCATTATCATAAAACTGATTTCTTTTTTTTTTGCCTGACAGTAATCTACTTTTAGCTCACCTTCTGCCTTTGTGTTTAGCTGTGGTGGCTTTAGGGATGTGGATGGGTTCCTTCAGAGCTCCACGCAGGTGGATTGTTCGCTCCTGTATGACTTCCCGAATGTGTTTGATCCAGTCCTGCTTATTCTCAATACTTGAAGCCTGGTGCATAACAGATAACTGGGTTAGATATATGTTAGATTTCAAAGTTTCTTAAGTGCACAGTTTTCTCTTTTTTAACCTCTTAAGCCCCAAGCCTAGCTGATCTCCTGCCTTTTGCCCCCGTATCAGGGGGCGCTGGGGCTTAAGAGGTTAAATACAGACAGTGACAGCATTAATAGCAAGAAAAACATGGGTCTACAAATAAGGCCTAATTTAGTTATTATAATTCTCTCTTCCCACAGTGTGCTTAAGCCCTGCAGTCTTTAACTTGACTCACACGTCTATATGATGAGCACAGCTTCACTCAGAGCCCCAAAAAGCAACCACGGTCTATTATTGTGTTTATTTACGTCACAGATTCAATGTGTAGATGCAGCTTTCATCCTATAACCACCCTCATTTGAATCTTCCCTTCCTTTTTCACTTAGCAACCAGGACCATGACTGCCATGGAGCCGAGTTATATAATATACAGTTTAAGATGATCATCAGAAGTTATGTAATAAGACAGATAGCTGTACAGCACACATTGCCAAATCGTAACACACCCTGGGAGTCTTTCTCTGTGTGTCAGTCTCAAAAAGCAAACGCATATCTACACACACACAGCATGCACAAAACATTGCTTCTGACTCACTGTGTGAGAATTACCAAGTTGCTTGTGAGGTTTGGATTATGACCCATCAACTGCTATGCTAATGTGATGAGTGAAGAAGTAGCAGAAAGTAACACTCCACCCCCTTACAGGGACTGAACTTTGTTGGCTGAACAAAAGGAGCCAGGGAGGATTTAGTGAGGATGAACTATAGACATGAAGTAACACTTCTTCATGTATCAAAAACCTTACCACTTCCTGTGATCATATGAGAAGTACATCCATGTGAAAAAAAGAGTTTTCACAGGACTTTATGCATTCCTCTGAGAAACACAGCACACCCCAGATTCAGCGGCTTGTAGAACCACTTTTAACACCAATAACTTGAACTGTTTGACTTCTTCAATCTCACACATAATTGTGGAGGAAATCTGCCCCAGTCTTTTTTACAATGTAGCTTCACTTCATTGAGGTTTATGTGTTTATGTTTAGCTCTCCTAAGGTCTTGCCACGGCATTTCAGTTAGTTTGGCATCTGGACTTTGACTGAGCCACTGAAACACCTTGATTCATTCCATTTTCAGCCATTATGTTAAAGATTATTGTTGTGTTATGTTACATCTTCACTCTCATTTAGCCAAAGGACGTTGTTCCAGACGTCTTGTAGTTTGTTCAGATGCAACTTTGCAAACCTAAGCTCTGCAGCCATGCTCTTTTTAGAGAGAAGAGGTTTTCTCCTGGCAATGCTTCAGCACAAGCCACACTTGTTCAGCTATTTTCCAGTTGAACTTTAAGTTTGAGCATAATCTGACCTTGAATTTGCTGGGATAGCCACTCTTAGGAAGATTGCGTTAACACACACTTCAACACTCAAACAGCTGGTTTTACAGAAGTGCTCACATTCACTGGTCATTTAATCAAGTACTTGTGATTAGCAGCACTTGGCTGCTTTTTACTCTCTTATTTCCCACAGAAGCAGTAAGGGTGTACTTAGTTTTTCACTGTACTGTATAGAGCCCTATGAAAACTTTCTTCACACAACTTTATAGTAACAATGCTAGAAGTGCCAAAGCTTTTTTGCAAGAGGATTACTTCTAAAATGATTACATCAGATATGTTATAATATTCAAGGCTTTCAGTAAATCTGCTGGTTAATCTTAAAATACTGTTAAAATAAATATGAATGCAATGACTCTTTCCATAACCCATTGAAGTCAACATCTTCATACCTTCAGAACAATCTTGTTGTCTGAGGTTGGGGTCCTCCCCAACCAGAGGGCAAACTTGCAAGGATCTCCCTCCACATGTTCTGTCACTCCAAGCTCTGACGTCTGATGAGATGAAAAATGTGCAAAAAAATTAGAGGAAATATAAAAATATCTGAGATCTACCATCCTACAGTTGCATTCTTCTGCTAAGTTTTTTAAGACTTCACATCTTTATCATTACTTCATATTATTTTTATATGCAGTTGTGTCAAATTTAGTCATATTCAGCGTTATGGCCAAGGTCACAGTGAATGGTACGATTTGAAAGAATTCCCTCGAGGTGTTCAAGAGATATCAAGTTCAAAATGGGAGTGGCTGACAAACAGGCTGACTCATAGAAGTAGGGGCAACTGAGAAGCATTCTGTCTCCAGCCACAACCGTTGCCATCACAGAGGCATAAAAATGATGTGATAACAGCCTTGTAACCCAGATAAAAACAACAGGTGTCTCGGAGGACCTGGCGTGGATCCACCCAGTACAGCCTGATAAAACAATTCTTACAAAGAGCTTGCTCTTGTAGAGGTATTTGCTGCGCCCATTGGAGTCTTTCACTTCTTTGCTGAAGACCAGAGACATCTCAAAGAGGAAGAGGTGTCGATCCCGACCCTTCCGGATCAGAGTCTTAGGATCCCAGACCTGGAAGGACTCCTGGAGTATCAGCTCTCCCTGGGAGTCAATGTTTCCATCAAATCCTGAGGTAGTGAAGGGAAAAGCAGGGAAGATTCACTTAAGGGTGCTTTCTTGTTTCTGCAGTAAATGCAAATATGTTTGTAGGAGGCAAGTTGAAATAATTTACTTCTGACTCACAGCTGAGTCAGAAATACAACTGACTATAAAAGTGAGCAACATATTTCGTTTTCTCTCAAAAAAGCGAAGTGACAGTTCAGTCACTGGCTACAGACAAGCAAAGAAAAACATACTAGCAGATGTACAGATATGTATACCCACCCTCCAGCATAGAGAGGTGCATGGCATCGTTGGCTCTCTTGGGGACACTGAGCATCACTTCCAGGCCATCCTTGATCTCCCCTTTTCCTTCCTCACAGCATGTTAACAGCTCCTACAGTGGAGCACACAAACGTGTCAATCCAGTGGCATTTAAATACAAAACTTTCTTAAGATTCATTTAAATGTATGCTCTACCTTTAGAAGCAACTGGTATTTTGTGATTCTTTGGACTGGCTTGATCAGGTAAGAGGAAATAGAGTTTGCGAGACGATGTCTTTGCTGGATTTCCTGTAAATTGAAAAAGGAAAGAGACACTTTTACAGGAAAGTGCTTCATTCATTCTAAATCATGCGGCACACAGAGGAACCTTGAGAGTTAAATTAATTATGATTCGAAGGGAGCCAATTTCAGATATAAAATGCAAATTTAGTATTTCTACTCCCTGAAGATGAACAGAAAAGATTAATGCTGTTGGTAATATCTTACATCAAAGTAGGGTCCAGCATGTTCCACGATGAGCTGAGTTGAATCTGGCTTGTTTTTACAGTAGTTCACATACATCTGAAACTTATCAGCCTTAGCAGGAAAAATAACAGCAGTATTTATTCACAAGAAATCCAGAGATGTGGATAAAACATAAACCTTTTTAGAAGAAATTGACTATTGTACTTTGCCATATTTTAGCATTTAACATAGTGTAGAAAGAAACAAATTACTAAGGTGCAAGTTTATCTCTTACCCAGGTTACAAAACAATGGCCGACATCTTCTGGAAGCTGCTCGTACTTTTCTAACTCCTTCAGGAAAATACTGTACAGAAAGAGGAAAAGGTAGAGGGTCAAATTTCTGTGGATTCAATGCACCTAACAATGATTTTTTTTTTAAAATCAACTGATATTGATGGTAAGGAAAACAAATTGTCACAAAATAATGCACTACTGACTTGTGATGAAACTCATAGAGGTCCTGCATGTTCCCAAAAATGATGTGTTCCTTGTTGACAATACCAGGAGGAATTTCCTCCACGCCGCTGGTCATTTCCCACAGGTAGGTCTGCACAGACACGCACGCCACAGAATAATTAATTCATCACCTAGACTTGTGTCTAGCTTGGAAAAAAAAAGTAAACTGGCAGTGTAACCAAATGGAAATCATTTTAAAGAAAAATATCGTCATTATTCAAGAACAAAGAATGAAATATGTAAAGTTTTATTTATATTGCACCTTTCAAGATAAACATCAAAGTGCTTTACAACGAAAAGAGTAAAAAATATGAACAAAAAGCTACCTATGAGAAAGTTTAAAAAGATGCGTTTTCAGCTGTTTAGTGAAGACTCGTGTCTGTTACAATACTTACATCCATACACTCTCGTAGGTCTCGTACATAGGCTTTCTCTGTTTGAATCAGCTCTGCCATTATAAATCTGAAACGATATAAATGTTGGGAAATACAGAAAGTGATGCACACGGCACACTGCTGTGACTGACAAAAATGCAAGTATATATAACTCAAAAACAAAAGGATTTCTGAAGAGATTAAAGACTGCAATTTAGATCAACACTTTAGAAGAAACGAAGAAGAACAAATTAAAGGATTTTATGAACAATTTATCCACAGATGTGCTTGTAAAACCTGTACCTTTTTGTTTCTTAAAGATGACTTCATGATGTCAATGAGTTAAACAAACCAATCGGTATGATAGAAGTAATCCATGTGTGTGTAAATATTACAAAAAATTGGTTAACAAGGAAAGACACATAGAACAGTGCTGCTCTATGTGGAAGCATTATAATTCCCCTTGCTTATAGCTGCTTATGAGTAGTTACAACAGATATTTTTTTACAGCATCAGCAACACAAAGTTGTGCCATTAAAGCTCATAACTCTATGTCGTTGTGCACTATAAACTGTTTTTGTACACACTTGAATGAATCTGAGGTAATCAGGATGATATTTACATGAAGTTTGGGTTATTTAACATGAATTTACACATTACTTAACAGTAAATAAAATGAAAGCTAACCTCAAGCTAGATATTGTCAACAGCACTGAAAATGCTGAAAATGTTTTGTTTTTATGTTAGCTGGAAATGATGTGCCTGAAACCTATGGCCCTGGAAATAAGCGGAAAATCAACCCGTCTGCTGCCCTTACTCTTTCCTTCGTGCTGATTTCCTCTTCTCCTCATTGAGTTCATGGGCAGCGTCCCGCAACTTGACCTCTGACCCTGGAGCACTGGCTGGAATGATGTCCAGTTGCAACTCTTTACTCTGAAAACACAGGAGCCAAGGGCTATTATGTGGTGCACAACAGGCCACATCAGTCACTCAGCAGTTCCACACACCAGTGGGTGATTTATCAGCAGTTAAACAAACAGGATTCAGTCCAGGTGTAGTTTTTTTGGGCTATATCAATGTTAATCCCATCAAGCACAAAATGATTTTTGAAAAGCTGAAAGTCGAAGTAAACGGTCATAATGCATAGTTATATCTCGCAAATACACATATATGCATGCAATTTCATTTTTAAAGTTGCTTGAAAGATCAGATATGGTGTTATCAGCGATGGGCACTCACGGCCTTGTTTGAGTCGGAAGAAATGCCAAGCGCTGATTCCAGGCAGGTTCGGTATTTGTCCATGCGGAGAGAGAAGTCCCTGTAGCGCTTGTCCACCGAGGACACCCATTTCTTTATTTCCGAGGCATGGGCGTGGCCCTTGTCACAAAACCCATCCGCCAGCTGGATCAACAGCTTTACCCGCTCTTTGGTTTGCTGTCAATAGAGAGGGAGGGGGCACAGAGTGGAGAGGGATGGCCATACAGAGGAAAGGTAGATGGCAGAGAAAAAGAGAGAGAGTGTTAGGAAACAGTGTGTTGCCTGATGGACACAATAGACTGCTCCCTAACATAATAACAGCGACACAGTAAAGAGGAAACAGGACAATATGCCGCCCTGGGAATGGGCCTCACAGCAGAGGGTGAGACTGTGCAAATATACACGCAACGCAACCAGTAAGTAGCAGGTAGGAAAAAAACTGCAAACAGGCTCGTCCTCCTTCTTTTATGGATAAATAAACAGACATAAATGTACACACACATACCTTTGCTGTGATCTGGAAATCTTCATGTTCCTTCAGTAGCTCCTGTGTGTGGTGAATGCTCGACCCGGTGGATGTGTGAGTGGACAGGTAAAACTCCCCAGTGTCATGGATCCACTCCAGGGCCTGAGGAAACAGCCAATCACAAATGAGTATGTATACAGTGAAGGGATTTTAGTTTAACACAGACTACCCAAATCTGAAGACCTAATACACTTAAAACTACAAAAAAATATAAAAATAAACCCTTAGTGTATTATGTAGTATGTAGAGTATTATGCAATATGTATATGTAAATTTAAACTAACAATAATTCTTGCGTTTAAACTGATTGTGGTCTCTCTGTAGTATTTTCTGCCATACAGATTGCCTCTAAGAATCCCTATAATTCCCTACGATCACATTCATGGAACTTCTGGATGAGGAAAGTTGACATCAGTATGACCTTGTGAAAATAACAAGACATGGAAATATTATGCATAATTTTATGTTTTTTGGTTTCCCTCCAGATCCAATCATTTAACACTTATTAAAATAATTAGCTAGTTCCTATATTTCTAGCATTCACTTTAAATATGTCCTATTTAATTTCTATCCTTATTAGTGTTTGCGTACTTTAAAACTGGGTCTGCCAGTGATACCTCCCAACCAGTGATGGCAGAACTGGTCCAGTCAAACTGTGAGACCAGAAACAAGCCCTGGGCCCTGGGGATAAAACCTGGACCAGCCTAGAATAGCCATGTCCTAGAAACACGCTGGATGTCATCTGGCTTTATTGGCTAAGAGAATTGGTCCGTGCATACACCCAAACACCACAAGAGGGAGCCAAGTAGCTTATATTAAACAACCTAAGGCATCCTAGTACAGGAAAATAGAGTGCAGATTCAAACTTGCTTTGGCTCTCTCATGTCATGTTTAAATAAAGCATTCCAGTTATGAGCTCAGTTTGTAGAGTGTAAGGGCATCCCACCTGCTACTGCAAACAATATTAACCAAACTTTTCTCAAAGTGAGACTTGTTTGAATGAGAAATATTGAGTGTTCTTTGGAACTTTGGTCTAGCTCAGTTCTCTTATTCTTCACAGAAAAGCTTCCCAAGGTTGGGTTGACATGTAGGGGGAAAAAAGAGTTGAAGAGATGCCTTGGAAATGCTTTCCAGTAACTGTAACCTTTATATGTCCTGTGCCACATAATGGTAGCCATCCTTAAGACATTTATACATATCACTGCCTGTTTGCAGCACTTCCAGTTGAATGTGCCATTATAAAGAAACACTAACTCATTGTTTAATTCAAAAAGAGAGACAAAACAAGATGGACGTTGCAGCTGCTCGCCAACAAAATGAATATGCTGATATACTCCCACTCCAAACACGAGGCTTATTTCTACTTCTCAGTCTGCAGTAAATCAAACACCACAATGCAGTTATCTGCTGAGCCTCATGATCAGATTGTGCTTATTCCCACTGCACATATAAACAAGCACACACCTGTTTGGCGCTGCGTTCAAACACTACATATTGCTGGCACTGGTCCAGTCTCCGCTTCCTCATGGTCCAGAAGTGAAGCACTCTGTTTTCTCTCTGCAGCAGCTCATTCAAGATATCTGATGAATCGACACAAGCATTTTGTTTATTTGAGTCAGTTACGAATTTCTGCTTAACACGCGAACAAACGCAGGGAAAAAAATTGAACGCATGAAATCAAAACTTCTCAGAATAATTAAAATGGTGCAAGGAAAGTTAAAAAAAAAAAACCTTTTCAACCATGGAATACATATCAGCTTCACACATCTGTTAATATTAATGTTTATGTTCGTGCATTTGTTATTTGCCTTACATGCAAAAGCACTGATGGATTTATGCCACTGTCAGCATAAACTCTAGTTTAGTGTAACACCTCTATGTCTCTCTTTGTGTCTGTATACGTGCAGTAATCAAAGAGAGGTGAGAAATTGCTATAACCCTCCCACAAATACTCAGGAAGAGGGCGATCTCCCCCAGACTGGGAATAGCAAAAGCCCATCACAGTCTTTTATCTTATTGCAAATTAGCAGCAGTGTTGCTGAGACAAAATGCTATTATGTAAATGTGTTTACTGCTTCAATAAACCTAGATGAGAGAACTGTGCAGCTGTAATTTTCAGTGAACACATCTATCACTGTGACTGCATGCATTCAGACTTGTTTTCTTTTGAAAGTGACATATGAAGGACCACTGCCCTGACTTTTATTTAAAAGCTCTGGGGAACTTCCCAATCAGACATGAAGAGATGTTAAGATGCCATCGAGTTAATGGCAATGAGTGCATGTCTGAAAGGGGCTTAGGTTTATACCAACTGTGTAAAAAACATTTGTAATGATTCCTGTAAACTGTAATAATGAGATCCAGAAACGATGACAGTTATCTCTGAGGTGTTTACTTACTCTTAACCTGAGTCTCTGGAGCTTTGACGTGGGACAGCATGCCAGGCATGTTGACGCTGTTTCTGTGTAGGTACTTCAAGAAAACATCAGCGTTGCGTCTGGCTAGCGTACAAGCCTGTAATTGTGCAGAAAGAACCCGAATGTTACTCAGCGGGTCAACACATTCATATCCTTATAATCAGAGGTTGCAATGAGAATTGGAACCCTAAGATCCAGGGTAGAAGCACAGCGGCGAGCATGCCTGTTTCACAAGCCCTAGACAGTACAACGTTGGACTTTTCCTTTTGCTACCAAATGTATTTATATTTGTCAAACATCACTTGTTGAGCAGTCTTTACCTTTGAAAATAGTCTCTCATCTTTCTCTCGTATCCTCTCTTTTGTACATCTTTCCCACACACATTAGCTCTTTTTTTCTCCCTGCAAGCATGGAAACTCTACCTTTAACTAACACGTGCTACTTCAAAAATGTAACTGCTAATACTCTCGCTCCTTTTCTGTCACGGTAGCTAGAGTGGGTGTCCTGGGTTACGTCTTTTGTCTGCCTTTTGAATGCTTCGTTCCACCAGATGAGCTGGAGGAGTTGGCTGGGAAGAGGGAAGTCTGGGCTTCTCTGCTTGGGGTGCTGCCTCTGTAACCCTGCCCCACATAAGTGGCAAAAAAATGGATGGCTTGATAGCTTAGATGCTGAAATACCAAGACCCCAACATTTACTGACGCTTGCGTACGCTTGACGAGGACAAAAAGTAAATAAAATGTGTGTAGACTGTGCAGATGGGATCAAGGCTAACATTACTTTCTCAGCAGTAGCAGCTGTTAGCAACAACAAGCGGCAGCACATTAACAATGAACTCACTTGATCTTATTTTGCATTAAACTGCCTGTCAGATTTAATTACTCTTTAAGTGAGTGTGCAGGAATGCCATTCTGGATCAGTCCAGGCCCCTAAAATGCTGACGTTTATTTTCCTATTTGCAATAAAATCATCATTCTCACCTTGAGGAAGGCCTCTTTCTGCTCCAGATGTTTGCTGATCATGGGAGTGACATGGTCTGATTCACTGTTAGGGCCCAGTTTATCAGCACCACCGCACCAGTCTTCTTCTCTCTTATACTCCTGCTCGAGGCTTTCTAGCACACTGCACACCTACGACACAGATGACACAGTGCAGTTTGTAAAAAAAACTGCTCTTCAGTAATCCACTCCTGGTCTACACTTTCATGCAACCTGTGCAAATTCAGGCTGCTGGAAGCAATTTTCTTATCCCAATGTAAATCTGCAGGCACTAACTTTGGGGACTGATGCTTACCAGGGAAAGAGAATGTTTGTAAACTTAAATTTATACTAAACTTACTCATACATTAAGATCAGATATTACTTTGGTGGCACCCACTCCCACACTCATATGCATTCACGTGCACAAACAATAATACCTGTTCAGAGGTCTTGTAGAAAGCCACAGAAGCATTAACCAGCTTAAGTCTGTCCTCCATCTTTAGCATCAGCTGCTGCCAGTGGTCTGCCACCTTCAAGTCAAACAAAATAAATCAGTTTACCATTACCAGCCACTGCACTGCCCGCACTATTTTCCCTCAGAGACAACACAAAGCAACAATACCTTTTCTGCACAGTCTCTGATCATATCCATGTCATAGTGGTTTGCCTGGAGTAGAGCCTCAGCTTTCTGCTGTACCTGCAGCGCGCTCTGATGGGTTTTCTGCACGCAGGGGAAGGGTGATATGAAAAACAATGAATTTCAGGCGGTACATGAATCTCTATATCACAACGATTGCTTTGAAAATTCGACCTCAGCTTCCTCTTGGCCCCACGGGGCACTTTGGTAGAGATCTGTGAACTGGGAAGCAACAAAGTAAAGGCAATATAAACAAAAGCTGTGTCTGATTATAGCTGTGTCATAAAGGCTGTCCTAGAGTGAGCATTTCGGAGAGGAAATGAGATCGAGGGTAACAAAAAAAACCAGTATCTGGTGATGTTTGAGTTAAAGTGCATAGCCTGAGAGTAAGGCTTTTGCTTCCTGCTGGACTCGGGGCAGTCGAGGATAAACAAAAGAAAAAAATTAAGGATATCTTGCTACCTTTGATAATATTTTTGTGGGATAAGTCTTAAGTCCGAAGCATCTGCTGTGTACAATTTAGAAAGATATTGCTTTTTTTCCCTTCACTAGTGCTGGGGTGGGAATCAGGGGTGTGCAGCATGTGTTAAACTTCCACTCTGACTTACACAACAATAAAAAACAATGTTCTTCTATGTGTGAATTGTCGCATGTATGTCAGCGTCGTAGAAGTAGGTCAGGCACAGGCCTGCATTAAAATGAACCAGTCTCAATAGAGTTCAAAGAAATGCACCCCGAATAATCAGGGGTAAAGAGGAGAAGGAAAATAAGGGGGAAAGGTAAAAGCAGCGAGAGAAGAAAGAGAGGGGTATAGATGCTGGTTATTCATAATTCCATTTCATGGCTGACTTGTGATCAGACGGAGAGGCCGTGTGCAGCGATATCAGCCTTAAAAAGAGTTTTAGAAAAGCAAAAGGTTGGAAGATGAAGGGCAAGAAAGCGACACGGGAGCAGAAGCGAGGGTGGAAAAGGCAACTAGACCTTTAAAAAATGAATCAAGGTAAACCTGGTGAAAGGGGGAAGGGCGGGGAATTAAGTTTTTACAAAAAACACAGAAGCAAAAAAATGACACAGCTGAGTTTCTTGTACCTCTATTGCATGTTGAAATTGTTCATGCTCCTTTTGCAGCTGTTCAGCCTCTTGTAACGAACTGGCTGTGATCAGACCTGCGTTCAGCATCGACTCACCATTACGGATCCAACCCAGCACCTACAGCACAACAGAAAGTGTATTTATTTATCTTCGAAAAGAGTGGGAGTAAATTTATTATGACATTTTAAAAACAACTGAAAAACAAAAAAAGTGGACTGGTCACTTATTTTTTCAGCTACTTCTCTATTCTGCTATATTTTACTGTTGGTACTCTGTGACAGAAATGCTCATTTCCAACTTTTAGATCTTGAAATTATACCCTGCGCACATTTCCCAAACCACCTACTCTACCCCGCCTTGCATACATGCTGCCTGCAGCACCCAAAAATCACATTTGCTTTTGTTTTTCGCTGGCCTAATTCTAGCCAAAGGTTAGTCTCTCGAAGACACCTCGCTCACTCTCTCTGACTCAGCATGCACGCCTGCTGAGTGGGTGGTAGCAGAACTGCAACTGAAGCGTGGCCAGAAAATTAATGACGCTACACAACACTGACACCTGTTTTTGAGAAGTTTTAACAGGGTCAGTGTTTCCATTGCACTTGCAACGACCTGAGGCGAGGCAGGTATGAGGTTAGCTTTTTAATCTCAGAGGAGCTGTGGGGACATGTGGCTTAACACAGATGTGTGAATGAACACTAAACCCTTTTATAATATAGCTCAATATTTTATCAAACCATGGCATAAAAACACAGCTTTATCTATTTACAATCCTTTTATTTTGTTTGAGCTCCCGCTTTTCTATTATAAGGCCTCCAGCAGACCTAATAAGAAACTACTTCTGGGTTTGGGTTAAAAAAACAAACACACAAACTGACACTGGTAAATTTAGCACAGCAATATTTAGAGATAGTTCAGCAGCATAAACACACAAGCTACAATTACAAGATTACTGTTGTTCCCGGCTTTACTGTAAAAGGGTGCAGTTAGAGGATTCAGAGCAGGGTGTGTAATAGCTAAGCTCCCCCGTGTACGAGAGTGGATGGCAAAAGCAGTTGAAGTGTATTTTACACCGGATTCCTGAAATAATACGCACTAACCACACTGACAATCTCCATCCCAATTCAGATTTTCTAGCTGAACATGAGCTGAATAAACAATCATCACGCTCTGTAAAAGAGCCGCACCTGCAGCAACCTTTCTCTATGAATGATGAGCAACTCCATTCAGTAACTGAATGAAAACTAACTCCATGCTAACACGCTATCATCATTCTGTCAGCTGTCGTATCATTGTGACGGCAGTGGGTTTGAAATGTTTTGACGCAGCCCTCTTCGAGTATCAATATCATTTTTTTTCCAGCAACCAAATTTTTTTCATTAGTTTTAGTTCAAGTTCAAGCCTAAGACTGTTGTTATTTGGCTGCATCACCACAATAAGAGTCCTTGTTCTGAAAATTGCCTCCGTGTTTGTTGATGTTTTGGTTTCAGATAGCAGCAGGAAAGATTGCTCCACATGATTGTCTTGCTGTAATTGTGTTCCACTACTGAATAGATACTGTTAGGGAATGACTAGATGACATGCAAAACAATAGGCAAAGCAAAGAAACCACATCTGTTTTTGTCTGGATTATTGGTTTTTCTTGTGTTTCTTTGTAATATTGCTGTTTATTCAAGTATTTGAACAAATAGGAATATATTTTTCTTAATGCTCTGTGCATTAAATGTACAATAAATTAGTGGACACTACACCGAATTTCAAAGTTGCTACTTTGATTGGACTTTTCTAGTTATATTGAAAGACGTTTGTGGGTAATATACAGTCATGAGAAAAACCATTAAAACAGATCATTATGGAGGGATTTTGGTTCATTCTTCTTTACAATCTTGTTTAAGTTCATTGAGGTTTGTTGGCATTCATTTTAGCACAGCTCTCTTAAAGTCCTACAGTCATTACAGCGCTGAGGTCTGGGCTCCGACTGTGTCGTTACAGCACAGGATTCAGCTCTTTTTCAGCCATTCTGTTGCAGATTTGCGGGTGTGCTCGGGATTATTGTTGCATCTTGAGATGTAGCTGAGACACGACGTCACATTTGACTCCTTTGGTGTACAGAGGAGTTCATTGCTGACAAAAGCATTCAGATTCATAACAAGCCCAAATTATTACTCCTCTACCACCGTGCATGATAGTAGGTATGAGGCGTTTGTACTCTGTGGTTTTCACCAAATGTGGCAAACAGCTCCACTTTGGTCTTGTCTGTCAAAAGGACATTATTCCAGAAGTCTTGTGGTTTGTTCAGATATAACTTAGCAAACCTAAGCTGCGCTGCCATTTTGTTTTCAAAGAGAGGAGGCTTTCTCCTCGCAACTCTTCCAAACAAGCCATACTTGTTCAGTCTTTTTCTAATCGTACTGTTATGAACTTTAACATGCTCACTGAGCCTTTTATAGTCTAAGATAAGACCTGAACGCTGAAAACCAGCAAACTGCTAAAACGTCTGCTTTTATAGAGGTGCTCACACTTGCTGATAACAGTTAATCAAGTGCATTTGATTAGCAGCAACTGGCTCCCACTTGCACTTTTAATTCCTAAGGAAGCAAAGTGTACTTCATTTTTCACAGCACTCTTGTGAGAAAATCTCTATCCGTCATAATGCCATGCACCTGGACAGATCAAAGTGGAGTCAAAGAAATTCATATTTAGTATTCTGATGAAAATTTAATGATGGATCAATTATTGCACTGCAAACTAAATTTGCTCATTACTGAATATTTTTGGGAGAAGCAGAATGAATACAGTTAAGAACGAGTGAGAGAGACAGAGAGAAATTGTTGACACAGGATGAGTCATCTACCCATGGTCATGTACAGACAGAACATAGTATGTGTTAAAAGGCCGCACTATCACTCTCTGCTGCAGATTCTCAGTATGTTAGCAATGAAGTATCCGAACAGATTTCCATTCAGCAGCGTGACTACAGGAAAAAAGAAGCCTCATGTGAATATTCATGTGAGACTATATGTATGGGACGCGTATATGCAGTTCATAATATATAAATATGTTATGAGTTACCAGATGTCAGAAAACAGTTTCAGGCTTTGTGAGTATAATGCAGTCATTGTTCTTTTTCTAGCTTTTTTCTGCGTTGCTTTTAGTGAGCTTTTGAAACCCAAGTTAAACCTTAATCACTGCTTTAGTGTTGCATCTTTGTCTCCCCTGAGTCACATACATACCTGTTTGACTTCAGCCTGCAGATGCCTTAACTGGACACACTGCTCCAAGTGTCTCCTGTGCTGTTCTGCGGCGAGATCCAACTCCTGCTGCTTCTCGTGGAGAAACTCCAGCAGGTCCTGAACCCGTGTGGCCATGTCCACATCTCGGTCGCATAACAGCTCCACACCTGCAGAAAGTGGACATTCTGTTGTGTTACCAACACTGAAAAAGGTTTTCTAATATAATCAGGATGGTTATACTATACATCACTATATTTCCCAGCATCCATACAACAGCAGCAGCCACAGCTGGATGGCTTCCTATTTTTACACTCTACAAATTATTCATGGAAGGCATGAGCAGAGGAATAAGCTGGGAAATGACAATGTAGCAAAGGTTTGGCCTACCAGAAGTCAAATAAGGGACTGAGCTCCCGAGGGTATTTTAGCCCATGCAGAATTTCCCCTAACGACTGGCACTGGGTCGCCCCCTTGAATAAATACTGAAGGTTTAAGTGTATTTATATTCCCTCACTCACCAGACGCCTGGACCTCCGTGACATACTGCAGCAGCTCTTGTCCCTGGTGGATGACATCAAAGGTGAGGTTGTTCATGGTAAGAGCTTTGTCCGCATGATGCTGCAGCCTCTGCTCAGCCAGTGTGAGATCCTCCGTGTCAAAGTCGCTCATCTGCTGTGACAGTTCCTCATTCCATGACTCCAGGTCTGAGATGATCTGAGAGGGGCAGAGAGGGTTAAGGCAGGAAGAAGGGCTAACATGCACATAAAATGGGAGAACGTTTCCTTTTTGTATTATTATTCCCACAAAGGACAGTGACAATGAAGAAACATTTGCACCAACAGCTGTGAGCTACTTGATCCCAGAAATTTTTCCTCTACACCACAGTTACCCCTCAATCTAGATATATATGTGTATTTTTGGTTAGTTAAAATCATTTTGAATGTATGTTCATTTGGTGTTGAAAAAAGGGAAAAATAGATACCAAATGACTATGAATTTAAAAAAAAAAATCAGGGTTTCTATGTTTAAATATTATCCTGCTAATTCAAAGCAAGATGTCTGACAAAAAACAAAAGAAGAAGAAAGAGGGAAAGAATTGCATTTAAAAATATGACAGCTGTTTCATCTTCAGTTAGCAACTCAAGCACTTTAAGAGCTGTAAGCCAGCAGTGCACTGGCTTCCACAATAATGGATAATATATTACAAATGGTAATAAACGGCTGGTGGAGCAGATGTACTGAGATGTCAGCGCTTGTCTCTGACTGCCCACACAGACTGAATCATGATACCAGGAGCACCTTGATCCTGGCACCATTCAGCTCTGTCTCCATGCTGTCTCGATCTTTTTTGTTTTTCTTGTTTTCAAACCGTGAGTTATAGTTTTGTTGTTTTCTAGAAGGTATTCACCTCTTGCTCTGCAGTCTTTATTTATTGTATCAAGAGAGAGAGAATCACGTTTTATGAATACTGTTATTACAAGCAAACTTTTTTTTACTAAACTTGACTTTACACATTCCAAAAGCACTTTAAACACACAGGTATGCTGGGGAATCACATCTTAATGTCAGATCTGAGCTTTAGAGAGTGACATTTACAGTGCTGCATCGGCAGTAAATCAAATTTTCAGATTTCAATATCCATGGTTTGTGCTGTTTTAGTAATATGAGCAAAATCCAAGTTTCTTTCGAGGTCTGACCCTAGTCTCTGTCCTAGTGTAACCCAACAAATGCATGTAAAGAATTTAAAGTTACCTTTGGGTAACTTGAGTCACCGTGCCCTAAAAATGAAAAGTCCAGATAAGAATTAAACATTTTCCTGGAAAATCAAAGCTGTCCTCTTCAATTTATAAACAGTTATCCTGTTGCTGTCATGGTCCTGGGTTTGTGACCAAGTAGTTTGTGCTTGTCTTGAATTGTTAGGTATTTCTGGAATGAGGTTTAAGATAATGTGTTATTTCCTGAGTATAATTTCCTTCTGTTTCTTACTTTGGTTAATTCTCTGTTCCTTGTTTAGCTTTATTTAGTTCCCTTTTCATGTCCAGTCTTCCCTCTGTGTACCCGTGTTAGTTATTTGTGTTTCCCTGTGAAATCTGTCTTGTCTCCATCTTTATTGGACTTTTTCCTCAGTCTTCTCTCTATGTCCCTGTCTGGTCCCTCGGTTCCCTCTGTGTCCCTCACTCTCGCTCTCCCTGTCTCTCGTCCTCGCTCTCTCTGTCCTTCGCTCTCACTTGTGTTCAGTTTCCCAAGCTCCAGCAAAAAAGCTGTGCGAGTTCTGAATCTGTCTCCGAGTCTCACACATGACAGTTACACAGAAAACCTCCAACACAGTGAGAAAAAATAAGCCAACAGGTAACAGCCAGGCCACTGAGTTTCAATATAAGGCAGAAAAATAAAAATCAGGAGACAGTCATACAGAAAATAGATGTTGAAAAAAGGAGAACAGCATTGATGGCATCACATTCCTAATCATATGTGAATAAGTTAAACCTCCTCAGCCAGTACTGTGCTTAATTTAATCTGTCCCTCAGGTACATCCCCTGATCCAGATTGCCAGAGACAGTTATTTTCTTCATAGTGCAGTTACACTGTACACTGCTAAAAATGTAATTTACTACAGCCTCTACATAATGTGTAATTATACATTTTGCAATGCTTAAGATTGTTACTGGTGTTCTCAGAGAGGTTCGCCTAGTAAGTGTGAGACAGCTGAGAGCTTTAAATATTCCCCCGAGATACAGAAAACAAGCCACAAATGCCAAATTCAAGCTACAAGAAAAACGTTGTCTTTCAAGTGTTTCTATGAATAAATACATATTCTGTGGAGGTATATTCATATTTTAGCAGGTATCAGTCTTCAGCTTCCTGATTTCCTTCTCCTTTTTCACCTCATGACAAAAGCAGACTCAGATGAGAATTGAACCAAGGGAAAAAAAAAGATTCACAAAGTCTTGAATTTTCATTAAGATTAAAACTGATATACTGGAATTATTCAAAGCAATGAGGAAAACACAATGCATGAAAGTCTACTTCACAGGAAGGTCCTAATCGTAACTATCGAATAAGTATACAAAAGGCGAGATAGACCACTTCTACAACAGAGAACATTACCCTGTCTTCAAGTGCCTCTGCTTTGTGCACTGTGCTGTAGGAGTTTGGATTAATAGAAATTCCCCTGCCATAAAATCTGCTCTGTACAGAGACACGATTTTTCTTTCAGTTAACACACAGGATAATCTTATCAAGCTTCCATAAGAGAATAACAGATAATACCTTCTTAAACCAATATGATGATTTTTACAAATCTGGCAACAAAGTTTTAACAAACTTACCAAGCGCTCATTTAGACTCTGCTCTCCTCTCCTCTTACAGTTAAGTAAAATGCCCTCTGAGTACAAAAAGACCATTTCCTTAATCTACAAAGTCTGAAATGACTAACTAATGGAGGAGAAGTCTCCCCTCTGACTGTTTTGGTCTTGGTGCTATGCACTCATACACAGCTTTTGTCAGGCAATAAAGCACTGAGGGAGGAGTGTGCGTCTCACCTCAACCAGTGCCCTCATCTAACATACACCCCCCCCCAAGTTAAGCCAGGAAGGAGTGTCGTTGTGCAACTGCGCGTGTGTGGAGTGGCAGGAATGCCTTTTCCACTCATCATATTCCTCAAAGTCCCTCTGTTAATGCTGTGTGCAAGAGTGGGTGTACCTGACCTGACACGCACATGTAATATACACCCCTTCATATAATACTAAATTTTAAAGCTTTACATAATGTAATGTTTTGACTCTACATTATATTTATATACTTATGGTTAGTAGATTCTTCTTAAGTTAACAATATTTTTGTTCAGATGAAGAGAACAGACAACTCAACACTTAACATGCTAGCTGATATGTGACAAGCATTTTTAACATATTTATCATATGCTACTAATAACATTACAACCAGGTTTATTTTAAGGTCATAGGATATTTATAGAAACTTATATGTAACCATTGACTGTTTATAGACTGTTAGAGAATGCTAATAAAGCCTGAGTCTAATTCATTTATCAGTTGGGTAACTGTTAACAAATTAACTTTTTTAGTTACATTTAAGATACATTTTTGTTATACATTTATTTGCAGTAAAGTATACATTTTTGCAGCTATTACATTTATTAACATTTACTATGTTATGCTATACTATGCTTTATTATGATAAAAGATGACAAAAGATGCTTATTATTAGATAATTACATAATCATATCGTCATTAACGCGCTCAATAGACACTTTGTGGGGTTCACCTGTTTGACTGCTCGTGAATGAAAATATCCAATTAGCCAACCACAGGCAGCGACATTTACGCATGTCAACATGGTCTTGAGACCACCTGTTCAAGCTCAAGCTAAACGTCAGAGTGGGGGAACATTTTCCCACACTAACGTCTCTAAAGTTTAAAGAGAATGGTCTGAATAAGGGAAAATCAGTGAGTGTGAGTTCTCTGGGTGCGTTATTGATTAGAGTGAATGACCAGATAGTTTCAAGCTGATAGGAAGACAACAGTAACTCAAATAACCACTTGTTACAACCAAGCTGTGTAGATCAGTATTTCTGGACACGCAATGTGGCAAACCTCGAAGCAGATGAGCTACAGCAGCAGAAGACCACCACAGATTCTGCTCATGCCAGCTAAGAACGGGAAACTGAGGTTGCAGTTCACAGGAGCTCACTAAATTTAGAGAATAGAAGATTTGATAAACGTTGTCTGGTCTGATGAATCTTGATTTCTGCTGTGACATTCACATGGTAGGGTCACAATTTTCTGTAAATAACATAAAAACACAGTCCTATCTTGTGTTGTACTAACGGTTAGGGCCAATGGTGGCTGTTTGATAGCGTGAGCGATATTTTCATGCCACACTTTGGGGCAATTAGTATCAACTGAGAATTTAAACACTGCAGTCTGCCTGAGTTTTGTTGCTGACCATTTTCATCCCTTCACAAAGCTGCAATTATCTCAAACTGGTTTCTTGAACAAGACAATGAGCTGACTGTATTCAAATGGCATAGACAGCCATAGATCGCAGAGCAACTTTGGCATGTGGTGAAAAGAGAGATTCACATCATGGATGCACAGCCAACAAATCTGCAGCAACTGTGTGATGCTATTATGTCAATATGCAGCAAAATCTCTGATGAATGTTTCTAATACCTTTGTTGAATCAATGCCACAAAGAATTAAGGAAGCTCTGAAGGCAAAAGTAAGTCTAATCCAGTACTAGTAGGTTGTACCTAACAAAGTGGCTGATGAGTGTAAAGTAAAGCCAAGACATAATCAGGAGACTCATTCTGTGGGCTTTCCACTTACCATCATCATCATCATCATCATTATCGCAGGATCACCAAACCAAGTTAAAGTCATCCACTTACCATGAGTGCTGGTGCTCTATCGAGTAGCTGTTTAAGCTATTTTTATTCTGGACCAAAAAACACTAAACCCTATCACCCACAGAAACCACAAGTGATGAGTTTATAACTGAAAACCATTTTCCAAGATAAATATATTCATTATGTCCTCAATAATGACTTTCCACATCTCTTCTTCTTACTTACATGATTCTTATTAATATAAGCCTGCATCTCTTTTTAGTGCGTTTGCTTCTAAAGTGCCTGAGTGTAATTCTTCTGTCAGCACAGTATGGCTCAACAAATCTAATTTGATAGCCATGATAAAAATAAAAGCAGTGCTTTCTTTCTTTCTTTCTTTCTGTTTTTTTAAGAGCAGCTCTCATTTCTGAGCACCAGCTGAGTAAAGTGTTCACTCTCACAGCAAGATGCTAAGGAATTAGCAAACTGCAGACCGGGGAGGGGGAGACATAACTGGAGCGAGTCAGTGGATGAGATTCATCGAGTGGAACTAAACACTTTTTTAATGTAGCGCACGTGCGAGTATGACTGTGAATTTAGCTGAGATTTAAACCAGCTGGAATTCTCACTCCAGGACTGAATCTTCCTTTCACACTGTAATGGTCCATCAGCTCACAGTCACAGTCATTTTGGTTTGCCAGTAAGCCCGCTGTCACATGTAATTGATCTTTTCAACAGCCAATAAGTTGTTATTTCTTTCTTAGCATATCACATGTGTAGCACTTTGTTTTTCATGTCCAAACTTTTAGTCTTTTTGGTCCCTGCTGTACACCTTAATTTCTCCCTTTTCATTGAAAACACCTTCCTGCTGTTTGGATATTTGAAACATTCTGTCTTCGCTTTTACATCTAAAGATCACGAGTTCTACTATTCTGGTGTTTCCTGTTCTGTCTTCCTCACTCTCACTTTTAAAAATAAATATGCATCATACACCAACCCTCTATTTTCCACCTACTTACGTCAATTGCGTCCCTTTCAAAGATGCGGAGCTGGAGGAAGAGCTCAAGTTTGATCTTCCTTTCCTGGAACAACTCCTCCATCTGGCCCTGGGCCTCGTCCAGCTGCTGCAGCACGCTCTCGATGTGGGCCATGGAGCTGTTGTGCGGAGTCTTGTTGCTTGAGATGGCAGAATCTCTGTAAGCAGGGGTTAAATGGAGAGGACTTAGAGGTCTGCAGAGGTTTGTTCCCAATTTTTGTCAAGTCATTCTATTAGAAATCACCCTCACCCATTTTTCCCAGTGTATACTTCTATCAGTGCTTCTTGTTTTCCTTTTATCTCACGAGCACATGATTGTTGAATAATTGGAAAATATGTGTAACCCAAGGCCATCTCCAGATGGCAAATGTGACAGATGATCAGATGAACATTGAATATTACAATATTCAGACTTTATTGAGGCATTTAAAAATGTAATAATACTAATAAATGATCACCTGAGCTGTTGTATGAGGTCCTCTCCTTCCTTTATAACATTGACTGTTGCCTGCAGGGTGGTCTGCTGCTGCTGGCCGAATCGCTTGATCAGATCCTGGACTGCCTCGACTGACTCTGCGTAAACATCATCCAGCAGTTCTTTCTGAAGCTCCTCCAGCCATGTCCACAGCTAAGTGTCGACAAAGAAAAAAAGCCAGTTTAAATGTAGGAAAAAAAAGCACAATAATCTGCAGACACATGTTTGAGGGTGGTGCATATAGTGCTGTGAGCTAAACAGAGATCTAAGAATAAACAGACAAGCTGCCAAATGGATAGACACGAGATATGAGACTGAAATCAACAACAAATCAAATCCAACCAGTTCTTTTCAAAGCTGGTGTTTGTGAATGGTCATCTTTGTAACAGATTAGCCATCTGGGTGAATTGGCTCAGGGTACTGAAGCCCTGGCATACGGTCCAGGCTGCAGGGGAGAGACCCTGGCACCCATTGTTTGTCTAACACCCACGCTGCCAACACAAAAACATGCCTACTTTTGATATGGTTCACTGCGTTAACTATGTTACATATTAAATGGTTTCCATACTGACACAGACCATTAAAAATGTGTGAAAAGTGAAATCGAGTGAGTGACTCATTTTTCAAAACAAATGCTTCTCTCTTTGTCAAAGCCCCTGTCTGAGAATTTCTGATTAAATAAAGATGGCTACTTTTATTAGTCCGAGCCTTCTGATCAGTTAGCTTCATGGAAAACTGGTGCAGGTAAACTGCTTCTTATACAATGTAGTTCATGCCCTGTCATCACAGTAAACAATTGCCCTCTAACACACTGGACTGCATCCAAAGGATTCTGCAGCACTTGAAGAAGTGATGGGCAGCAGAGTTGGAAACATTCACTTGTACAAACATATGCATGCAGAGAAAAGAATCATAGTGGCACAAACACACACACACATGCTCAGAAATACACGTGCGCTCATACAGATAGCGTACTGCTATCATTGTGAGCTGACAGATGGGATGAAGGAGATTAGTCCATATGGGCATTAAAGACTAGCTTCATTAATAATACCTAGGCTCTGACTGTCTATGAGTCTATGTAAACAGGATGTAGTGTTAACACATGCAGAGAGCACTGCCTTTCCGTCTGGGAAGGTTAATTTTGACAGTCAAAGATGCACAAAAGAGTTATTTCAAGGAGTGCTTAGCACAAATGCATTTTTGCAGCTCCCTAAAGGCTTAAGAAGACAACCTAAAGACCTGCCTGCCTTAATCAAAGTCAAGGAGAAGGCAGATGAGGTCAGATTACCTTTGTATGGTGTGTGAATGTGTACCACAGAGGCAAAAGAAAATTATACTCTTTGTTTTTTACAAACAGCATAATGATTGTTGCAGGAACACATCTGGAACCAATCTGATGCATTTATGCAAACACACTTTACATAAATTGCTACGGCTATTCAACATAGCCTGCATGTGAAAACTGCCAGAGCAAAGTTAGCCTGCAGAGTTTATTGCATTTCAGCTGGAGCTGCAACAAAAATATGAAGACAGGTAACTCAGTTTAAAATATGTTTCTTAATACAGAATAAACATCATTACATCATTTTTATACACACTGTCCTCTTACTGTATTAGTCGCATTAAATTCTAGCAATAAGCAAAACAGAGGAGTTAAATCAATGCTGCAAACAGGACAAGTTGAAGCAGGGAGAGGGACACACACCTCTTTGACATGTGTGTGGAAGGCAACAGACATGTCCAGCAGCACTTTACGTTGCTCAACACGTCGCACAAAATCCTGGATGCGGTCTTCAAGCTGGTGGGCGGCCTGGTAAATTTCCTCTGGGTCGCACTCTCCGGTCTGGGCCAGCTGCTCTGCAGCCTCTAGTAACTTGTCAGCATTGGTGTAGGTGTTCTGAAAGATTAAATACATTTAAAATGAGAATATTCTATCTCTTGCAAGTGACCTTTACAAGAAGAACTTTACTTACTTTCTCTTGTCATTTTTGTCACAACTTATTAAACTGAACTTACCAACTCAACGTTTTGTTGTTTTGTTTTGTTTTGTTTTGTTTTGTTTTGGGGGGGTTTGTCAAGTCTACACAGTGGAATACTGTTTTCAGGTTGTTGCAAAAATAAGAAATTGATGGGAAAAAGTATGTCACAGAACAAAACGTGTTTGCTTTGCTCACCTGTGCAACCTCTTCAAAGTCTTCATGCCTTTTCTGTAAAGCCCTGGCTCTGTGCAAAGACTTTCCAACACCTGTATGTTTGCTAAGGAAGGCCTCACCGTGATTTTCTATCCAGTCCAGCACCTTTAAACACACACACAAACACATGCACACACACAAGCACATGTAAACAGGTAAAAATAAGTAGTGCATTTGAGGATGCAGTACATATTTTCCAGCAGTAGGGGGTACAGTCGGCTGCATTTAGACCACATTAATTACAGCAGTCTATAGATGTCATCTCTCTGCTTCTCCCCACCCCCTTTTCTTTATTCCTTTCCTCCATATGCAGTCTGTCATGTTTAAATTACAGCCTGGGTGACTGGGTTTTGCTTCAGTGTAAATCCAAAGCAGTGTAAAGAGTCAACATTTCCATTGTGGCTGTGAACAGATATAAGTCTTTGTACTTATTAATAACCTTATTATTTATTAAACAGATGGCCTAACTCCATCTGTTTCTATGTGGGGTAGTGAAAGGGATTTTCAACATCTCTGAGAGAATATTTTGATGAGGCAAACACATATGAACATGCACACAATGCCCTCGAAACATTATGTGACAGTAAATTGCATCACCATGGAAACCACTACCAAGAGAAAAAGGTGATAAAAGAAGAGATGGGGAAGACAGAAGCATAGACGTACAGCAAGAATGAGTGAGAGAGAAGGAGAGGTGGAAGAGGGGAGAGAGGGGTTCATGCCCAAAGGACAGAAATACACCAACTCAGAAGTTTTGATCTATGAGCTCTGCCATCCCCACCACAGCCATACATAGAGACACTCACTCAAAAGAAATAAAAAAAGCCCAGAGGAAGTTAAAAAAAAGGTACTGAAATAACTGGAGATTATTATATCATATTCTTAATATCACCCCCTCATTTTTTAAATTCAATTTCCAGTATGAACTGGAAAATACAAATATTTATAAGATTCAATAACCCTAAAATTGACATATAATGACAAGCCTAGGAAATCGCTCTTCATAGACATCCTCTCAAGCTCTCAGAGTAAAAAAATGCTTAAGTGGACGGATTTCTGCATTGGATAGTTAAGTAGCCAGAGTACAGACAATTTAAATCTACAGGGAAACTAATTCAGACATAAGGGCAAGATGGGACAGCACTTTATGCAATTCCTACTGTACTGTCGTTGTGTGGGCGTTGAGAGTCTCAGCAAAGCCAGGTTTTGCTGTGGATGTTTGCACACATTTCTTACTTGCTGTACATCCTGCTGAAAGACACACAGCTGCAGGCGCTGGTGCAGACGGACTTTGCGATGCTGCCAGATGTTTTCCAGTTGCCTTTGATGATGCAACACCTCATGGATGATATCCAAAACATGATGCACAGCTTTGGAGTAGTTAGCTGATGCCATCAACGAATCTGCACTTCCTGGGGTCAAAGGTCGCTGCAGTTTGTCCAACAGAGACTTGCCATCCTGGCTTACCTTTGAAAGTTGATGGGCAGTGTGACATTTAGTACTGGGTGGATCTGATGCGTTTGATGCTGTAAGTCGACTTAGAATATTGATATTAATACAATACTAAAATCATTTGATTATTATATACGTATAATATATGTTTTTTATAATTTAATTCAAAAAGTTAAAACTATTACTTAATCTATATTCATTTACATACTGTATAGAAACATTTCAAGGCATTTTATGTCATTTTGAAAATGATGGGCTATGGCTCATGAAAATCAGAGTCTAAGATCTCATATTATTAGAATATTTCCTAGGATGAATAAAAACAGGATTTCTAATGCAGAAATGTGGAATTTCTGAAATTTTTGGGCTTCCTCTTGACAATATCTCATAGATTCTCTGTGGAGTTGGCTGGCTAGTCAAGCGTACCAGTAACATGGTCAGCAAACCATTTAGTAGTAGTTTTACCACTCTGGGAAGATGCTAAGCATCTTCATAAGGCTTGTCAACAGACTGAAGCAGGAAGTGCTTTAAAATCTCATGGGAGGCGACTACTATAGCACACAGTGGACCAACCACTACTAAATACCAGTAGATAACATAACACCCCTAATAATGTTTTTTATCTCATCGTGTCATGTATGTTTTTAACAAAATATTGTTTTAGACTTCTTAGCTGGAGGCAGTGAATCTACCAAACTAAATTTCAAACATTGTTTAATTTGTGTTATTTGCTTTATTTTAAGTTGTGAAACTAACTAAAACCCAAAGAGATGTATCGATGGAGAAAGTTTCCATTGTTGTTGAAGGCATGTGTGAATATTTGGAATGCACGATTTGCATAATCATCACATCTATTGTTTGTATTCCATAGAGTCACAATGATATTTGTATATATATTTGTATACTCTGCGTGTTTGCATGCTTATTTGTGTCACGCACTTATGGTTCAGCATGCACTGTCTCTTCAAATGTGCCTGTTCCTACTGACCTCAGAGTATGCTGTGGTGATGTGCTCATACAGCCCCTGGTGATGATGGATTGTGTCTTCCAGATCCTGGAGTTCAGAGGGCAGCTCTCCCTCACCACATGCCTTACACCACGGCTCCACTTTACTCATGTACTGTGGAAAAAGACAGATATACAGTATTTGTATAGAAACACAAGTACAGCATCATACAAATGCTATTAAGACTGAACGAGCAGGTCAGTTAAAGATTACAATAGCTTTAATATGTCTTCGAAAGTCATTTTTGCACACAAATAATAACCCTGAACTTTTCTATCCAGATGGTGGTGCATATGAGAATTTCTATGGGAGGACCAACACAGTCAAAAAGAGAAAAGTAAGACATCACTTGGAAAAAGAAAGACAGAGTGATGGTATTTATTCACAAAACTGTGAACAACTGATGGATTTTGATCTTATATATCATATCATATACATATCATAATACAGTCACTTACAAGGAAGTCTTGGACATGAAAGACCACACAGAAAAAAAGCCACTCAGCAAACAACAGTTGTCAACAACTAATGTTCTGCTACTGCAACCGTAAGCAAAACAATTTAAAGTAGTATTGATCATTTAAATGGTCTCTCATTGGCAAGGTTCCACAGTAACCTCAGGGCCTTTAAATTGCAAAGGTTTTTTTTATCTAAATGTATAAGTAAGTAAGTAAGAGTAGAAAATTACACAAAGCTGTAATACGGTTTAGATGACAAAAACACATCATTACATAACAGATCATATGCTGCATGCTCCAGTTATTGTTTGCACAGCATGTACTAAATGAATGTAAGAACTCACAACTTTATAAATACATGCAGATATTCTGATGCTTTCAAGCAGAGCTGCCAACAGCACATTTACTTCTGCCAAAAAAAAGTCTTTTTGCACATATAGAAAAGAAGAAATGTGCATCTATTATGCACACATGTATTAGTATAATATCAGAAGTGTAATTAATTTTTTGCATCCCAGTACCTGATCTGCTTTCTGGTGGAAGCTGGCAGACATCTCCAGCAAGGTGCTGCGTTCGTCCAGTGCTGCAGCAAAGGCCTTCCACTCTTGCTCCAGCTGGCTTGAGATCTGCTGGATCTGCTGAGAGGCATAGTGGCTGGACTCCAGGAGCCGATTTCCAACAGACATGATTCGATTGATGTTCACATACACATTCTGTTTTTCAGAGAGAAACAGATACAGGGAAAAAAACCAAAACATATTAAAAATAATTAATTTCAGTTCTATACAAAAGAAAAGCTGCATTTATATAAAGAGTGCTCTTATCGATAATATTTGGACATCTTCCAGTGTAGTCTGTCATTCAAAGTATATCCAGTCTTCAAATGGCCCAGACTGTCACTGTTCATTCAAAGCAATTAAAGTTATATGTGGAAAGAATAGTGGCTAAAATTATTTATTACATATTTCACCTCTGTCCTCACACACACACACACACACACACACACACACACACACACACACACACACACACACACACACACACACACACACACACACAGTGTAATTCACTTGGGAGACATACCCCCATGTGAATAATAAAAAAGCCCATTTGTCTCTTAATCTTTCAGTCTTTTATAATATATGGGCCCCAAGCTGTTTTGTGTAGATAGGCATGGATCAGCAAACGCTAATTAACAACTGTGTTAACAGTGTGTTATTATTCTATTCAATTACTGCTCCTGGAGCCTATTATGGCTCTTAGCTAGCTTGTTTCAATCACTATGGGAAGGAAAGATGAACCAAACACCAGCTACAACCCTTATAGCAGTTTTCATCAAAGCTGTGGACACTGGATTTACTTTGTTCAACTCAGGAAGCTTTGAGTTTGTCTGTTTTTATATTAGGGTTTAGAGAGATTTTAAACAGCTCTGCATTTGCGTGTACTGTAGAAGAACAATCCATACTGTGCAGAATCAACACTGAAACGTGCTCGATACAATCTGATGTTGGTACAAGGATAAGAGCGACAGTGGTGAGCTAAACAGCACGGCTAACATGAGTTCAGCTTTTGAATACACAGCAGAAGTTAAGTTGTCATAAATAAAAGCATGGTGGTTAGGACTAGAACTACTATAATCCCATAATAAATCTTACACATCAAATGTCACAGGAAGAACTGTCTCTGAGGTTTTATGTGGTATCAGGGACTATTGGGATTTTGGGGGGACCTCCAAATCACACAATCATTCATGGGAAGAGAGGAAATGCAGACATGTTGGACTACTTCGGGTGGTAATCTAAAACTGATGGCTGAAGGAGAGAAGGGAGGAGCAGTTGGGAGAATATAAATTTAAAAAGTCTTCTTAATTTAAAACTGATGGTGCCGTAGGGAATGAGAGTGGCTGTGGGAGAGAAAATAGACATAAATATGGAAAATGGAAAAGAGGACAGGTCCCAGAAATGAATCAATCTGTAGAAATAGACAGTGTCTATCCTGTAAATGAAGCACAAGAAACATTAAAAACTCCAAAAACCTTAAAGCTTTAAATACTTCCTGTTTCTAAAATGACCAGTAACCAGACTTGCTGCTTTTGGTACAATATTTACTGAAGTGAAAAATTCATGTGTAATATAGGGATGTCAAGAAATATAAAAATATCTCTACAATGTGCAATTCTTCAGCTAGCTATAGGTTAATGTAAATGTAACTTTGCAGGACGTGTGAATTTATGCTAACCATGAACAGTGTAAATAAACAAACCAGTCATTTTGGGCAGGATCCTAATTCAGTTAGCAAGTTAGCTGTATGGAGATGACTGGCTTTGTAACATGAAACACTAGTAAACCCAAAGCGCCATTTGTAAGATTCCTTTACTCAAACAATGTAAACCCAGTTTTGAATAACTGGGTTATCTCAAGGTTCACTTTCCCAACACCCTGGGCTCCAGCTTTCCAGTTTTCACGGGAACTATTCCTAATCTCTGTGAACCATCTCTTTGTATACAAACTAAAGGCAAATCATCGATTTGCCTTTAGGAATTTTTCTTGGTTTTCCATTTTTTATTCCACTGAACAAGATAGAGTTTCAAAATCCCTCCAGAATCCTTTGGAATTCAGATTCTTTTTTTTTAACATTCATTCTTCTTTTCTTTTTTTTACATTTTTATATAATATATGCTGTTATATTCCAGATGTAAAAAGTAGCTGCCCGATGCTTCCAGTGAAACCTTTTTACATAGGCCCCTCCTACCAAGTCATTTGCATCGATAAAAATCTGTAAAGTATTTTAGAAAAACACATCACACAGTCACTAACAACCAAAGACACCACTCAGCAATGGCGGAGCCGGCAGCAGAAAACGATGAAGATTACATGACAATGGATGCTGACCAGTGGTCAGAAGACGACAATACTTATGAAGTTGCAGACACACTCGGTATAGATTACAACGCAACGAGGGACTCAAGAGAACAGCAACCAAGCCCTGTGTTCAGAAGTAAGAACAGAGAGGCGCTGAAAAATCAGAGAGCTGCGACAAACGCAACACTGCCAAGCATTGGAAACCAAAGCGCAGCCACGAACCGCCCCCCCTCTCTTAGGTACATGACTATCAGATGGCCGGGGTTCAACAAAGGAAAAAAGCAACCTCCTGAGTTAGGTAAGACAAATATTCAAATTCAGACGATACGAACACATTAAATACAAACACACAAAACTACTTACATTATTTTCTCATTAGTTTTTTTCAGGCATGCTACAGTGTGTCTGGCGGTTCTGTGTATTCTGTTAATCAGCGTACTCATCTGTGTGAGCATCGCTTGTGAGTCTGAACTTCACTTTCGTGAAATCATAATGTTATCACCATGTGTATACACTGATCTACGCACTGATGTATGGAGGACATTTTTAAGGCACTACAGCAGATCTAACAGACTACATTTAAAAATAGTGATACTCACAATGACTGAAAGTTTTATCCTCATCTTCAGTGAATATATTAGCTCATTTATCACTTAGTCATGTTACTTTAACTGTCCATAGGACCATGAGCCTGGAATAAATCTTCTTTGCATTGCTGTCCTTTGTAAAGAATTACGTCCGTATGTGAGCTTCAGTTGTACATGAACTCATAAACATATCATTCCTTTCATAATAGGTGCCACTTTAGCTGGGCATCAGATGAAGTTGACTGAAGAAAGCAACAAGCTACGCGGAGAAAACAATGAGTTGACGAATCAACTAGGCACGTAGTCAATAAACACAAAATCAGCATTAACATCTTCAAAATTCAGCACAACTCCATCACAACAGAGTGCAAAAAACACAAAATTATGACATAATATGAAGACAAAGTCCACTCTAAATCCTTGAGCAAACAGTTTCTTAGATATATAAATATATATTTATTTTAAAGTGTACTTTTTTAGAAAAAACCTGTTTCTGTATTTACAGATAATTTAAGAAACGTTTCCACAGCAGCATATCATGTTTCCAGTGATGCTTACCCTGCCTGCCTCTCTGGAAGAACATTCTTTGTACTTAATTATGAAGTACTTGATGTAAGAAAGCTCTTTTCCTGTATCTCTATGTGTGCGTGTGTATATGAATGTTATGGGTATAAAACATTATGCTCAGACTTAACAGCTTTATTTATCTTTAATGCAGGATATCCTGACAGAGTGCTACTTCTATCTGCGCAAAGTCAGCATGGATGGTGGAGGCTGCAATAGCACATTTTCTTGGAGGTGTGCACGTACCTTTCCCTGAGACCGCAACAAATATACAAAACGACTGCTTGTACAGATCATGGCATTTCTAGAGTCTGACTTCGGGCTTATATTGCAATATTTTTTGGACAGTTGTTATATTTGCTGCATAACATACACCATGTGTTTCCTTCTCAACAAATATGACTAGAAACATTTCGACTCCACACATGACAGTTTGAACAAATCTACTAGCAATGCTTATTAAATTTAATTATTACAAGATACCCAAGTCCTGTGGCTTCAACACAATCCCACCATCCCCTCCCATGGATTCTTGTAGCTCTTGGATTTTTTGTTTCTCTTAGCATTTCTATGACCTTTAGGTTAATTTGTTGGGATGTCCACTCCTTGCAAAACTTTCAACTGTCTTGATTTTTTCCAGTTGTGAAAATGTTTCTCATTGTAGAATTACAGATTAGTTTGGAAATGTCCAAACAATTGATGGGTAGCAACAATTGCTTCTTTGAGATCATTACTGCTGACTTGCTTCTCTGGCATCTATAAAATAAACATCTGAATGTGTCGCATCATCAAACTGTTAAAATCTTCAGCAAAACTGTGTTAGTTATCAAAACAAGCCAAACAATCTGAACTCTCTGAATGCATTTTGTGATATTAGAGTTTTAAAACCTGTAATAGTTGGCATCAAACATGTGACCCAGAAAAGGCCACATATGTAAAATGACGGCTCTATTAAAAGTGTTTAAAAAAAGCTCCTTGACTCCTAAAGTGAATTTTTAAGTACCTCCCATAGGGGGAGTAACAGTATCATAACCCTAGGGGTTGTATTTTGCAACATGACACATTATCTCTCACATAACAACAAAGACTCACCATCAGCATTTGGTCCAAACCTTCACTTACACATGACACTCCCATCACTGATGACTGCCTGACACAATACAGTAAACACATGCGGGTGTTTTTTTTTGTTTAGTCGCTGGAAAATGGCAAACGAGTAATTGTGTTGTTTCACCTTGGTTTTACTCTTGCTACAATGTTGACACAGTCGGAGAACGCGGACACACAAACAGGAGAACAGGCAGTATAAACACACCTACTGACACTGTGTATTTCCATTGTGCTGTGCAGGCAACAGGAAGGGGAAACACCGCTTCCTGTGGAAGAATAGGTGGAGGGGGCGGTGGTCTTTCACTGTTAAACCATCTGTATGCGTGTTTGTATATGTTTGTGTATACTGTCAATATGGGCCTGAGTATACTGTGTAGGTCTATCTGTCTTCTCAGCTGTCTCAGTTGCTTTTTGGCTCACCTCAGCCAGTACAGTTGAAACATCCGGCTGTGGGAGGTCACTGAAACCGCCCTCTCTGGGCTGAATGTTGCAAATGATCTGTAACACCAGTGACTCTGTAAGAAGATTTAGGCCAGTTGCCCTGCTCTCCATTGGTTACACTTTTGCACTAAAAATAATTACTTTCAGAAAGTGGCACGGAAAAACTGTCTCAAATCAGAGGTAGTGGGCTACATCCTTATTGTTTCTCAGATTGTTTTGAAGCTGTTTTTAGTCTAAAACAAATCTACTAATTTAAATGCATCCCATGAAGCCTGGAACAAGTTTGGTTTACTTGCTTGATGATATATGACAAGCAGGAATAATACACCATTATAAGTTATGAGGGATGTAAAAAGAAAGTGCACTGCAAAGGATTGACAAAAAGGATGAAACAGAAACCTTGCAAGGCTTACCAGTCAAACCGAGACAAAGGAAAACAAAGTTAGGGCAGAGTGCATAGTGCGGTGGGTGCAGTGACACAATACAATATCCTCAGCTAAATTTATTAGCCAACAGCAGAGCTCTAAGGACTAGAGTGAGGTATGATGTCGCAGGGAGGAGGGTGGAGCACAGCAGCAAAGGGCAGCACACAGCGGTGGGAGGGGCACAAAGGCAATGCGGGTCAATTATGGGAACAGCACCATGACAAGACATGACAAACTGGGGCAGAGTTGAAGCAGAGTACAAAAAAAGATGAATATGAGAAAAAGGGCATGGCAAGACAGAAGACATGAGTGTCCCCATATAGGGAGAGGGTGGTTTGGGATAAAGGGTGGGAAAAAAAAAGCATTTAGTGTGGATGAGAGGAATAATGGCAGTTTACGATTGCATTACCTGTTTCTGTGCATTTGTATGTGCGTGACAGCTAACGATAGGGTCTTACCATGCAGTTCATAGCGAAGTGGTTGTGCTGCGTCTGCAACTCCACAGCATGCTGGTGGTTCCCTCCGATCTCCGTGTAACTGGTCAGGAAAAGCCCCTTGTTGTGCATTATCCAATCAAACATCTACACAGAGAGTAGGTGGAGAAAACACAGTTAGCTTTACAAAAAGCACATCAAATGAAAAGCTGCCCATCTTGTGGTAACTCATGGCAGCAGGAGTGAGAGGCCTTGTTGATTGCTAATTAACCACAACCGCTGAAGAAGGCAAAGGTCATCTCCAAGCTCCTCTGATACGAAAACTAGAAAACTATGTGTGGGATGCGACTGCTGTTGTTCACCCTCTATTGAGGTAAGAATATGACAAATGTGTGTTAAATAAAGGTACTTGCCAAAAACCCTGAAAAGTGTATAGGGCTACAGTTTCCATTCGCACACACTCACACATTACTTAGAATATGAAAAACTCCATTATATATTTCCAAAGGGCATTTAAAAGCTTGTAAACTCAATGGGCAACCAGAAATCTAAATATATATTTAAAGAATATAAGCAATTTCCAGTGTAAATGTAAAGATGACATGTATTATGTCCTCCATTCATTTAGAAGGAAAAGAAAATTAATATTCAACACCTGCCATCAGTGAGCTTTATTAAACCTTTACCACCATATTGAGTCTCAATTATCTGGCTTACATGGTAATGGTGATGATCATGTTATATTTTTTTATGCCTGAATAGAATTGGTAAGTATGCTCATGCAAAAGAATAGTCAGGTATGACTGCATGTCCAAAAAGTTAAACCGCTGTAGTGGCATATTTAACATCAGGCATACTGCAGAACTGACAACACAATTAACTTTGTGATTAGTTCATTTGTGATTAGAATGATTAGTCCTCTGACCTTCTCAGCATCTTGCTCAAATAGCCGCAGTTGGAAACACTGGTCCAGCTTCAGTTTCCTCATGTGCCACAACTGCTGCAGATTCTGGCGCATCCCGTGCAGCTTATCCAACAAACCCGTCACTTTAGCCACCAGATTGTGCGCGTCCGCATGCACATGAAACCCGTGATGGTGGTCGTTAGAATCTCCGCTAGCTCCAACACTCCCAACCCCTGCAGTCTGTGACTGTAGCCTTTGGAGCAGCCTCCGTCCCTGTGCGTCGAGCTCCTCTACCGATGCTTTGGTGGCCCTTTTCTTCAGTGCAGCATGTTCTTCCATTAACCGCCGAGCCCCTTCCAGATCCCGTGGGAGATCACGCTGGGACAAGGTTTCCTGGAGTTCTTCAAGGCGTGATAAAGCCCGCGCTGCATCACTGGCAAACGTCTCATAAGAGAGCCGCACCTGAAAGGAAAGTTAAAAGTCAACTTTTTTTCCCCAATAAGGAAATTGAATTGAATTTAACATTAAAGAATTGAATTTTTAAAAAGATCTGCAATAAGACTGGTCTTTGACTGATATTTTCTTAAGTAAGCGCACAAAAGATTTAAATTAAAAAACATCTTATGAAGGAACAGTAAACAAAAGAAAAGAATCAAAACCTCAATCCATTCATCATGGTTGTATTCTAGGCTGCCCTCGAAGTCGGCTGTCAGCTGGGAAGGGTCCACAATCTTGGTTAAACCCTCTAAGGAGACCATCACCGTCTGGTGCGGGCAGGCAGATTTGGGACACACAAGGAAAAAAAAAAAAGAATTACAAATAGACGAAAGGGCGAAAGAGGAAAAATAAGCACAGTTTACACTAATATAATCAACACCATATTCCAGACTAGTCAACTGTTAAGTTTCTAAAATATTTCCAACTGTAAAAACTTGACTCTAAAGATAATACGCAATCAGTAAGCACTGTACACCCACTGTTTGAATGGGTGTGGTGAGGAAGAAAAAGACAACATCATATTTAATAAGATGTTATTAATATAAACCCTCAACACAATTAACCCCTCTGACAAGAAAGACTGAGTTATCTCTCATACGAATGCTTCTATCACTGTGGTCTGCATGATAAGTAAAACTCTACGAAAAAGAAAAAAAAAAACAAAAAACAAAAATACAACAAGTTGCTTGTCCAAAGCCAAATGCACTAAAGTTAGGAATAAACTCTTTGCCACGTCCTATATATCCTGTTTCCATAGTAACTGGGTCAGAACTAAATATACCACCTCTACATGCCCACACGGGACAGAATCGTGCCACTGACACAAAGCACAGTCCAATTAGAGCTGGTAAAAAAGGCCAGCGGGTATGCAAAACTAACTAACAGTTTACAACAATTTGCTCATCTGAGCATATGGTACACTGACATGACGAGACAACCGGTATCTATATCTGCTGTGCAAAACAAAATACAGTAATCATTATTAAAAAGAGAAGAAAATCAGAGCAAAAACCAAAAATTACAAAAAAAAGCAAGGTGGAGGGGTTAAAATGATTACTTTTTTATGCTGTACTATTTAAAGCACATCGAGCATCACCTACCTCAAATTCAAACTTGGAGCTGCCAAAGTTGGTCCTCTGCTTCTGCCAGAAGTTGTCTGGCTTGATGATAAGAGCAACGTGAATACAAGAAGGGAACGATTCCTGAAGGATCTTTAGCAGAGGTTTGATGCTGTCCCACTTAGAACCACGCATGTCCACAATGACTGTGAAGCCATGTCTGGCCACCTCCTCACTGCAGAAAAAAAGGAAATAAATAAAAGAGGTCATATCCCAGGATAAAGGGTTAATTCACAAAGAAAAAGATGCAGTACATTTAACATTTATAATGCTAACATAGAACCATTAAAGCCAGGTTAGAGAAAAAAAAACAACATGCTGGCAACGAAAGGGCAAAATTTGACGTCACTGCCTCGTAACATAACATTACAAAGCCCTTTTCTAAAGGAACTGCTATAACTGAAGTATCCAATCTCCACAGCATCTGGAGAGGAAAGAAAACAGTTAAAACATTCAAGCGTTGAAGTTTCCACCGCCGCTTACCAGGAGTCCTGCTGCCGTACACTTCCATAAAAGGTTGTTTCTCAGTATTAAAGGCTTTAATCTGAATGTGTAGCTAGGACACAGAAACAGACGCAGGGCCTCCTGCTCTATCTCACTCTGACCACACTCTATGAAAACAGATCGGCAGCCAAATGGATAGAGAAAAAAAACCCCAGAGCAGAGCGGGTAGAGAGGAGAGCGAGTGAGAAAGAGAGATACTGAGACTGGAAGGAGGGTAAAGAAAAAAAAGGGGGTAAGGCAGCAGAAATATTTAGACAGGAGGAAGAGAAATTAAGCTGAGGAAAAGAAGCTGGCCTCCTCCTGACTTATGACACTCCTCGGCCTTCCGACTGGATGACTGGCCACCTCTGACTAATCTTTTATCCTCTCCAGTCTTACCTCTTTCTAAAGAGCTGAGCCGTTTGGAAGCCTGTAAGTCTTTGCACACCAGCTGTATCGGCTTCTCCGGCTTTAGTTAGAGGTAGATACTTGTTTTTTACCTCTCAGTCCCAAAAAATACTTTAGAGAAAATTATTTCAACAATTTTAATAAAGAGATCAGACTGGCAAAATGGTCTGCCTTCAGATAATGATTTTAACATAAACTTTTTATCCAACACAGACTGCTCTCCAAACTTAAAATAACAGGCACTTTGACATAAAACATAAACTCCTCGCGTGCATAATTTAGACTTCATTCACCCCCTTTTTGAGTCTTTAGGCATTTGATCTGAGAATATATTCTGTGGGATGATAACTACGCACATAATCTATAGAGAGTAAACAAAGTAAAGCTGTGAACCCAACAGTTAAACTTGATTCTGCTGCTGCTGCTACTGAAATTTATGCAGGGACTGAAAATGCCTCATTCAGCCTCTGACATCCCACAGATGAACTAAAAGATCAGTGAATCTGCGCTCCATCTTTTTTTTCAGTAACTGATCTGGACCACTTCTTGCCTCAAGACAAATCTCCAAACTCCACCGTGAAAAAGACTTTAAAGCAGTCAACCTGCAAAGCACTAGTAAGCATAGCACAGGGGAGATCAGACGCAGCAGAGAAGAAAAGTGCAAGCTTCCCTCTAAGCTAATGACAACTGACTCCAAACAGGTAAACGCCCGGAGCTACGTATTAAAGGTGCTTCTAGATTTGAAGATCAGCCTGCACACAACTACAGGGAGCAACTGTGGAAATGCTTCCTGTGGCAACACGTTTTGAGTGTGCAGTAGACTCTAGTCTAGCATGACAACACATCAAATGCAGGAACGGGAGGTGAGGTGGGGGGGTCAACAATTGGCAATACACCCTTAGACACTTTATCAGTAACAAAGTGACAGAGACAGAACAGGGTGAGAGGTAAGCTAAGCAAAGTAGCAGCTTTTTCTAGACAGCAAAGAGGAAATGAGAAGGTAAAAAGAGGAAGAGGGGGCAGGGGCTAATTCTCCACAGAGAATCCAAAATAAAAACAGCCCACGTTACTGTTGACTTGGGTTTTGCTTCAGTTTTTATTTCTTTAAATTGAAGAAAGGTGGGAAAGTCGAACACAAACCAAGCAATGAGTATACTTTGTCTGTCTTCAGGCTTTGTGGATACATGACCGCTAACCATCTGATGTTAACTTGTTTGACATTTTGGATGTGGGACAATCATGGTGACAATGTAGGATCAAGTGAATAAGGTCCCAGTCATACAGGCCTAGACCGCACAACCATCTGGCAATCAATGGTCATGAAGGAAAGATGAGTATTTCCTGAGCAAGTTGTAACTGCAGGTTGATGGAAGTCGATGAGAAAATCTTTACTTAAGCCAGTCAGTGACCCCCTGGCAGCTACCTTTTGGCTGGGAGAAAAGTGCATTCCCCCAAAATGTCCTTGTGACTACATTGGTTGTTAGCATATTGCCATGGTGGTAGACTGAATGGAAGTGATGGACTTGTCTACAAAGATTGGCTGACTACTCTGTGAAAAGTACTACTGCTCACCTACAGGCAACTACAGGCAACTACAGGCAACCTGCTAAAAACCAAAGCAATCACCAAAAGGTTTCTGAAGCAGCATCTTCTTTAAAACTAATTTTACCCAGTAACAGCCTCCAGAAACCACTGCAAACCAGTTGGGGAACACACATTTTCATCTAGCAGTTGTCAGTTGTATCATGTCCAGTTATTGCAAACAACTCTCGATGTCACGTGGGAAACATCAATAGCAAGCTATAGCAGAGGTTAGATTTGAGCGTCTATGCACGTCCATAGATGGGCATGTGTTCCACTATCCTTACCTTGGGATGGTGGCCAAGTATGCTATGAGCCTGCGCAGGTCTTCGGGTCGTATTCTGTCATGGTTGCTCCGGGCTGGAAAGGTGAGAATCGGACCTCCACGTCTGTCTCTGCCACCTTCGCATAGAAATACAATGACACAAAGAAAACCTATTTAAATGATGAAGATATTTTCTTTTTACAATTGTCAGAGATAACTAGTGAGTAGAGATAGCTCGTTCAGATGCAAAGACCGGTCAAGTGAAACTTCAAAACAAGTTACTTTTGCTGAGAGCCAGGAGTGAATTTAGTCTCACAGTTAGGAGACTGGTAATAGAGTTCCAGTCACAGAGCTATAACAAACCACACCAACTACTAATCTGACAGAAAAAAAGCATCTTAAATTACTCACAACTATGCCAATACAGTTAACACAAATGAGGTAAAAGTCAGATCAAAACCATGCTGTGTCAAATTCACAGTTCAGAGAAATAAGTGAATGCTAATAAATTACCTACACATACCAAATGCAACAGGGGAGCCAACAACTATACCCAAGATCAGTCTCCATTTCCATGTGAAAATTTCACACTTTTCAAGGATGATTTCACTGACCTCTCACCTTTAAAGCCAAAAATGTGCCCATGTTCCCAACCTATTAAGCTAGCAAATTGAACACCTGCCACAAAATTAGACAATTAGCCCCTAATGGTTTATAATACAGTCAAAAAGATAGAGACTCCTGCTGCAGATAAGCACACTACATAGTTGGCTTAAAGTACTACAGAAAATACTGCTCAAGTTTTGGTTCCTAGAGTTTCAGTTGTGCATGTTTCACTAAATAAATAGATTAGAAATGTGAATAGGGAAAGTGTCTAACCGAACTCATGACTAGCTAGTAGGCTAGCAACATAGGCAGCATCTGTATAGTTAGCTTAAGCCAAGTGAAAATGATGAGATGTCAGTGATCATATGCAACATTTTTTGAAGCTTTCAAGATTGGTTAATCTAGATAAACTATGGGTTTGATGTCATCACAGTAGCTATTTGGATAAGTGACCTAGCCTACACAAGAGAGAGAGAAGAAGCAGGTGACAAAAAATGAGACATCAAAAAGTATCCATGTGATTAGAAAAGTGTACTCCTATAAAACTCTGATGAGGAAATTATATTTAATATTGTGGATAATGGTTTATGTTCATTAATACAGATTAATGAGGAAGGTCAACCACAGAAATATAAATCAGAAAAATAACATGATTTGGAAGAAAATGAGAGATACCGAGGAAACAGATTAAGATATTAAACTAGACGATAAATGCGATAATTTAGGTCATCTGGCTGCAAGAATCGGCAAGATTCACTAAACAACGACCAATACTCCAGGGGAAGTATCAATTCTCAGTTGGGCAGAAAACTCACCATGGACTAAGCTCACTGGTCTTTCAACCGGATGAGCAAAAAATGTTTGGCAGGTTTCACAGAATACATTATTTGATAGAAACAAAGGGATTTTCTAAATGGCTGACAGTCTAAGAAAGTAGAATTAGAGCAAAGCATATTCTCAGGTTTGTCTAAATGCTAAAGTGGCTTTACTCCAGCCTGCCTTGCAAACACTAAAATACAGGGAATGACACCAAACATAGAGCACTGTAAGGACTCTACAGCAATATAGTGATACAATGGCTCCTTCAAACGGGTAAATAAGAGCACAATTTTGCTGAATGTCAGAAGTAACTAGACTGACTTCTTCACTGAAAAAGGATGAATGGAAGTTTCAGTGAGCTTAAAGTTGAAACAGATATTTACAATTACAGCACATAAAAATGACACTGACCTGAGAGAAAGGCAACCTTCTCCTTGAGGATTGGAAGCACATCAATGGCCTTCATATCCTCATTACGATGAAACCCTGAAACACAGAAAAAATAAAGGTGTAAGCAGAATAGAATATTTAAAATCGAAATCTTTAACGCAGAGACAGCAATTAGACCAAGTTCATTCAACCTTTACACCCATGTAGAGGATACATGACCCTGCAACACACCATGTTTAAAGATAACCGAGCCTCTGAAAAAGCCTCCAGGAAAAAAGGCAAAACGCTTAAATAAGGTAACCCACTTTATAGCATGGCACGCAAAAAAACAACATAAATGTACATTATAATGCTGTTTGTAACTTTGTTCATATCTATGACCACAGACACAGCAGGAGTGGCTCTATGGAACTGGTTAGAGTTAAGGTTGATGTTGTTACTAGTAGTAATTCTGAAGAAGTTAAGACTGGCTGCAGATCTAACTAGCTGCCAACAAAATCTCTGTTTTAACTATCTGCTTCTTGTAGCTTGCAAGCTATTACATTTGCATTATTTTTGAAATAGTCCATTGCTTTAGCACTGAATGTTCAGCCTAGCTAGGTTTACTCAGGAATTCCCACAATAGTCAGTGTGTTACACTATGTTGCTGAAATGTCATCCCCTTTGCCTCGCCTCCTCAACAGATGGCACATGGTTAATACCAGGAAGATGGAGCATTTATGTACACACACACGCACACACACACACCCTCGGTCTCTCTTTCTCCTTCACATCAAATCATGTTGAAGTCTTAAAGTCATGAAAACAGCACGTTTACTGAAGGCAGTATTTTGGAATTTGGTGATAACTGATAAGCATATTTATTTTTCAGGAAATTTCATTATGAAGGACTGAAAAGGGCATTAATGCATAGCTGAACGCTATCATGCCAGAGTTAGTAAGAGAAAATATACATCAGCCATGATGATATTGACATTTCAGGCTAGTGAATATATGAGTAAGGCGCTGGCGGGTAGGGAGGGGGCTCTGTCTGCAGTTTCAGTTTGCTAGTGATGTCATCAGATATTCCTCACGTAGCTCTTTGTCATCTCTCTCACACAAACACATAAGAAATGTAACCGATGCGGTTCATTATCTTAAGTCCCGCCACCACATAAATCACCGCTATCACCTGAACTACAACTGACTCAAGGCGTGATAATGCTATTAGAACTGAGGGCACAGACTATCACATCCAGGAAGGCGCAGAAAAATAACAGTCCTGCTTTGCATAAAACACTTCAATAAGTCGCCGTTTGGGGGGCTAAGTTCTGATAAACAGAGCCTAGGGGGTCAAAAAAAGAAATACATAGTAACAACTTTGCACAAACACGGTGCTGCTTTGGCATTTCTAATATAAGCACTTTATCATACTGACTACCAACAGAAACCAACTAATCAGAGAGGCCAGTCTACTGAGTGCTGAATCATGCCAAATTCCCTTCAATAAAAGTCAGTCGTGACAAGTACAAGCCAATATCTCCAGCAGGAGGTAGTGACTTAATATTACTCTAAAAAAAGTGATGGCTTGATGGCACAATTCAAACACTGAGTGACATGATGTAATGTAGATATATTTCAACATGAGTGCCATTAAATCTGTGATTGCATCTACTAGGTTGCAAGTGAGTTATAAGCTGAAGATATGAAGAAACAGGAAGCAAGAGATAAACAGAGAGATAAATGAGTTGGCAAAAAGATAAATGATCTATTGGATTGGGGGGGGGCTATCTTTTAAATGTGCAGTATGACATCACAGGAATAGAGAAGCCAAGACGGATTTGTGAAAGCATAGAGAAGAATATGGGGACAGAACAACCAGCTGTGACAGCACACACACAGGACTGCAGAAAAGCAAAGAGAGAAACAGCTAAATAGCTCCTGCAGGTTTAAACAGCTCCTGTAATATTGATTTCAGCAACAGTTTGAAGTCAGGCCTGAGTGGTATTACGTCACCTCTCTGTGGGAAGCGACTGGACTGATTCAAGGATAATGTCACAACCAGCTGACAGAAAATGGGACTGAGGTAGCAACAATGGCTTTTTATTGTCTTTCCATTGGTAAGAGGATTGGGAAACCCACATATTTTAAGCCTCTATGCTTCATGTCCTCCTACACCTGTGTGTCTTCTCTTGACTTGCAGATAAATTTAAAAAAAAAAAAACAGTAATAAGACTGATCATGGAAAGAGTTAACAGAGAGACAGACTTCATTGTGTGTCTTTAGAATAGTGCTTTGTTGCTGGGACTGCGTTCACTGAAAATCAGCACTATACAGAGCAAAGGCAAAAAGAAACAATACACCTCTAGCACGTTTTTGTGTTAGCACATGTGTGCCTTTCCTGTGAAGTGTGCCCCAGACACATTCCTCTCAGTGGTAGTTTATGTGAGATACTGACTCTGGCACGCAGCCAGCACTGACCTCTGTTACACTCCTGCTTTCCCCGCTAAAACTCAAGCTACGCACCTTTCTCAAACACCACACATCAGACCAGGTCAGACAGCAGAATGCTGGGCTTATATGCACTTAAGCTTTATGTTGAGGACTGTGCTAAGCTAAACAGATCTGCAGTTGTATATTTTAATGCCTAAATACCTGATTTTTCAAAATTCGGTGGTGAATTTAACATAAATGCTGCATTGCTAAAAAAAAAAATCGAGAGCAACTGGCAGTAAAGAGAAAGTTTCACAGTATGACGGCCTATTACTTATGACATCAGAGCCTCTCCTAATTTTAGTAAACAGTAAGTACTACCCTACACACTGTGATTCATGACATCCCATCACCGCCTCTTGCCACACACACACTGTTGTGTAGTTCTTCAGGCTTTCTGGGGGTGTTTCAAGTTTTTCTTTGGACATTTTCACTCATTTTCAGTCCAGTCCTTATACCTGACCAAACCACTTAATACTGAACTGTGAATCATTCAAGCATAAAAAAGGTAACTAAATCAAGGGATTAACCAGTGTTGTGTCTACACATAACAGAAAACTTAGAAAAGAAACAGTTTTAAATTGTATTTGTAGGCACTTTGTTCCTAGGAGTCTGTTGCAAAAACACATCATTTGTTTCCATTTCTTCAAAAGAATCTATGAAAAATGTCAAAGACAACACAGTCCAAGCATTTTTTCGAACAACAAGATGAGTATTAAAACGCTATTAGCCAAAACTTGGTATATCTCAGCATGTGTGCAGTATGACTTTAAAAAAATCTGAGGAAACTGGACAAGTGTTGGACAAAAGGTGTGCCAGGCCTAAAAACAAATTTCAGCAAATGAGCAGCATCTGCAAGTCATGTCCTTAAGAAACAGGAATAAATCCTTGACCTGACACACGAACTGAGAAATGCAGCTGGCCCATCAGTTGATCTATCTACTGTTGACCGAAGTTCATCAGTGGAAGGGCGGCTGTCAAATTACATTTGACTGAAAATCAGTGACAGTAATGAATCCAAGATGAATTTTTTGGTTCAAATGGTCATTGGTATGTGCACAGGAGATCACCAGTGAGGTACAACAGTGAATGTCTACATCATCATGTCATGGTGGAATTGATGGAATGGAACTATGAACTCAGAGGAATACCATCAAACTTTGATCCCTCATGCAATACCATGAGGAAAAAATCTCATTGGTGAAATGACTTCATTTTGTAACACAACAATTACTGCAAATTGCTAATATATTAAAAGGCATACCTTGTTGGTCAAAAACACAAAATAGAATCCCAAGAGCCCAACGTGGGCTCATCTTTGAATGGAAACCAAGAAGCCTGGAGAACTATTCCTGAAGACTAATGAAGAAAGAAATTACTTAAAGCTTGCCTAAGAGAGGTCCGGCTGTGTTGAAGAATAAAGGTGGTCACACCAAATATTGACTTTCAAGCTTGTTACAATTGTGCAAATGCTGTTTTTCCCTTAAGTACTGTATTTCAATTTATGTTTACACATTTTTCAATAAATCCCTGCACCCATTTGTACACATTTCCAATTTTCCTAGCGAAATATAAAGAAATAAGGGGTGGCTCGAGGCTTTTGCATAGCACCGTATTAAAACAAAAGAAGCACACACACAACAATCTCCTCCTTTCACTACATGTGACCCTTCATTTACAAGTCTACTGAGCATGAAATAAAGCTTTTCAATCACAGATTCTTTGTTCATAGTGGTCTCATAATGAGTACAATCCATTTTACTGGTGGTGTGCATTTAGCACCCTGTAATATGAATAATGCTTGTCCACAAAATATGGCCTTTATAGTAAGCTTTTTATTATTATAACATATTACAACAATTTAAACAGGAAATAAAGACAAAGGACCATAGCAACATATCTTTCCTCAAATCTAGAAAGTATCAGGATATGCCAGGTGATGAATGCAAAACAGAGGATCAGCTGCACACATGACAGATCATCTAGACATATGCAATGCATAACAGTTTGTCATTCATCACAGACAGAAATGTGGGCAGCGACATATGCATTTAAATGCTTTCTGTCTCTTTGCACATTTGTTAATGGAGGCATTGTGCAGACATCCATCAAAGGTGCAAATAACACATAATGCGAGGGGTTGCGAGGCGTGCTCTTTGTAGCAATTTGCATTTCCACTACATATTTAGGTCGTGCACTATACTCTGATATTGTTTTACTTTATTTTATTTTTTTAATTTAATGGATATTTAGTATGGTTCAAAACCATGTAATATTCACGATCCCAACAAGTCATCGCAAATGGCTACCCTGCCCTGAGCCTGGTTCTGCTGGAGGTTTCTTTCCATTAAAAGGGAGTTCTTCCTTCCCACTTTCACCAAGTGCTTACTGATTGGCTGTTCTATGATTGTTGGGGTTTCCCTGTAATATTGGCAGGTCTTTACCTTACAATGCTTTTGCGCTATATAAATAAAATTAAAAATAATTGAATTGAATAGAAGAAAAGGTCAGAGGTGAATGATTTTTTCTCTCTTTCTTGCAAACAATAACAAGCAAAAAGCAAAGATGATCTCGTACAGTTTGCTCATTTGTATAATGCAAACTGCTGTATGTTTAGTAGTGGCAGCAACTTGGCAAAACTTGTGTTTTCATGTTGCTCGAGGGTCAGTCAACCCTTTCAGTTTAGTTGGGCTTAAGACAGAAAATTGCAGCTTGCATTTAACTTCACGTGAGATCTTGACTGAGCCTGTACGTGGGAGTAAAGAGCTTCATGCATGGTTTCGAAACTGTAATGTTTCTGTGATTCCAAAACTCCACAAAGAACATTGCATTTTCACTCCTGTTGCTCTGCATGAATTTAGAAAGCAGAGTTGGAGCAAGAGGTGATGACACAGATTCACTCTGTTCAGCCCTTTTTTTTGTCTTTCTAACTCCAAAAGGATTGTGCCCTAAATCCATCAATTCGCGTAGTCGTGTAGCAGAAGCATGCCAATCCTTTTCCCTTTGCCCTGCTAACTCCGGGCTGGAAAGACTCACATACTAATCTGAATACACTACTGGAGAACAGATTGTCTTCAGTGTTGTACTAATTCTTCACAGCACAGACTGAGAACATCCTACATCGTTTCCAATCTGGGTTACAGGCTAGTTTTTAGAAGGCTTTATTGAGATGTAATGGGGGAATGAATGCAGTAAGTTTACACAGTAATGTAGAAATTCTACGAACCCCCAACCAAAATTGCAACACATGCAGGGATAATTGCAAGCAATTGCTTCACCTAGAAGCGCTGTAACAACATCTCATAATCCAAAATGAGCATATGTGCGTCGTCTTTCCACAGAAAGTTGGAAATCACAGCCTCGATGCACAGGGCCAATCCCTTTGATTCCAATCCGTCAGACCACAGGCTAGACTGAACACGGTGCATCTGTGCAGCCTGCCACATGATGCCAATCCTCTGGCTCATAACCTCGTAACCTCAAACTCAGACCAATTACAAGCCAGGCTAAATGTAGTGCAGTGGAACAGATCAGGCATGCAGCATAATGCTGCAGAAATACTACAGTACAATTCCACTGGCCGATATCGTGACCATCCCAGCAAAAATTTGATAACGTGCATTCCAGCTGCCAGCGAGGATAACTGTGGTGAGATTCAGAGATTTAGAGCAGCACTTGCTATGAAATGAATTTCATACTAAAAATGTGCACCCAGCATTTTATCATACAACAATATTTTACCGGACAAATCTAACAAATTACAGCTGTAAGAATGCAAGACTCTTTAAAATTAAGTGGTGACCACGTATGAATATTTACAATGCAAGAGCAACACGAACTGCAGTGCAGTTCATATGCTTCTTCCATACTTCAGTTCTGGGTCAGAGCCCAGTATGTGACCCTCACTATGTGTTAGTGCTAAAAGAGAGAACTGGGAGTCATTTGTTGCACTGCTCAGCATGGTTTGGCTCAGTATATGTGCAGCTTTTAGGGAACAGCGCAGACACTGAGGAAGTGTGGGAGCGGATTCATTTATGGGACCAATATACCCAGTCAGAACAGCTTGTTGGACAGTCCAGAAGCTTTGGAAACTGCCTGACATATATCTAACCCTGTCATTGTTACATATACAGAAAGGCACACTTGTAGCTTTAAAGGTTCTGTATGTGTACGGAAGTGTGCTGGTGCTGTTCTGGCTGGTGCTTCACGGTGCAGCAGTGTGACTGACATCCTTTGTGAGCCTCTCAGAATAGTGCTCCCTCAGAGGGACGGATGTGCCACTTTATAAGCTTTTTGGATAAAAGTAAAGAGAACTTTGGCAAAAAGCAGGGCACAGGCCACAGACGCTCCATAAACTGTATATAAAGGATGGAAATAGTCACTGTGATGCCACCCACTAGTCTTGGAAACCTTAACCTTAGGATTTTGTATGCCATTATATTAGCTCTTTAAGAAAGTTTGGGAGAGAGGGCGAGCTGTTACACTATTAGTTAACACTAGCAACCCTGGTTAGCAAGTTGTATCCATAAATGTTGCACAAACACGTATTTGCTAGTCAGTGGAGATTAATATCAATAAAACACTAGCAAACTTCAACAGATCATTGGTCACCAATACCGACACACATTCATCTTGGAAGGGATGTACCACACAGCAAGCCATAGTATTTGTTAGATAATGTCATTAAAAATGTTGTAACATGCACTGACAGCATAAACATGTCCAAGAGGTCCAGCACAGTGAAACAGTGAGACCTGGCAGACAAGCTATACATCAGCATCATTCTGGAACCTTCTCTCTGAATGCATACAATCATGTTTTGGAGGTTTTTGCAGTATTTTTGATGTATTTAGCCAGGACTGTTCCAGCCAGTATTCTGGCTTACTTTGAGCTAATGGTGACACTAGGTATGCCATTTGTTTTAAGCTCAATAAGCTCCATATTTATATTTTTGAATCAGAGTAGCTTTGCATGATTCATGGTTCAAAATAGCTCTTACTTAGCCTACACTGGACGCTAGCACAAACCATCAGTTCATCCGCTGTCTGACAAATGCTGCTCCAGGTCCTGTCACTTCAAACAAGCTTTCTTCTAACTGGCTGCCTCTCAGTCTGAAATGCCAGTGGGTGGGCCTGCTGGGCTCACAGACAGAGCTGTAAGTCGGAAATAAAGATATATCTATGACGTCATACAGATCTAAGAGTAGAGATAATGTATAGTGTTTAACATGAGCATCCACCATTGCACCACTAGTGCAACAGTAAGGCAGAAAATTAAAAAAGCACAATAACTCCACAATAACAACAACAAAAAAAATCTTCAACACGCCGCTTATACAATTCAATACTGAACTATTGCAGCTATTTTTGCAATCTTTTACAAGAGGCTTAGAAAATCATCTTTAAGCTCAGTTAGCACATCCATTCACACATCACCTAGATTTGTCATGTGTCTGCCATATGAAGTTGTCGTGTTGCGCTCTATTTCTGCTCATCCCCCTAGTGTGTAGTGGAGATCAAGCTACCTTTCCCTTCATGTAAGAATGTTTGGCCTGGTCTCTATGACAAGCAGGGCAGTCATCATGTCCCTGGTGTGACAACCAGGACTAGGAAGTGAGTGTTGCAACAGGGTGATAAGATAAACAACAGCAAACTCTCTCATCGCGCTCTCTCTTATTCTGCTCCTCTCCCTCTGATTCTCTTTCTAGGCTCTTCAGCTGTAAATCACCTGCATTTATTTATTTTTGGCACTTTCATTCACACGTCTTCCTCACATACAAAGCCACTTCTAGCAGCCCCTGCCCCACTCCACTCTAATTCTGCAACCTTCATCGGGAGCTGGCAGGGGGCCTGGGGACTGTGGCGAGCTCAACTTTCATTGGGTTTCTCATATTGTTGTTACAGTGTGGCTTACAGCAAAAATAACACTTTGCTCCAACCGCAACCCCTCGACCGGGATATAACCCCTAAACCCAACAGAAAGAGGCCATGAATAAATCATAACAAACTGGAAAGGTAGAACACCAAAATCTAATACCACACTCTCACACTGTGCTTAAATCTCAAATCTGCAGTGCAGCTCCTTCAGATAAAACACTGCTATCATGGATTCTTCTTTTTTATCCTCATAAATTTTTTAAATGTTGCTCGGCACATTACTACAAACAGCACAATGTTTAAAACAAGCTGAATGAAAACTTAAATGCAACCCTTCAACACAATGTCACTTGCGTAAATAAGTTATTATAGGGATTATCACAGGAAAACCTAAGAGATGACAGAGTGAAACTAAATATATGTTAAAGATTAAAAGCCCCGCTGAATGAACAAGTCATCGTCCAGAACAAACCGCGGGACTAACAGCTCCGTAAAATCATGTCCAAGTCAAACAATACAACAAATACAACTCGACCCCTAAATATAACTCTTATTTAGCAGAGTGTGTGAGCAGTTGAGGGGCAGTGCAAAGATAAACAATGGTCAGCAGTCTTATGCAAGCCAGTGATTGTGCATGTGAAGGCTATTTCACTGAGCTGTTTGTGAGGGAGGCCGACGAAGGGTACAATCAAAGTTTCAATGCTGGATAATGAACTACTGTGGTCACATCTGTGCCCTCATAATAGTGCATCGCTACGCAAAACACTTGCATACACACTCCTGGAATTATCTTGCAAGTGTAGCACTTTGCAGCGATATATATACGAGGTCTGCAGAACTTGGGAGTGAGCCTGCGGTCATGAGACAACGTGCGCGGCTGTCTGTTTGTATGTGCAGCTCTTTCATTTGCGATCCTGTTAGAATACACCTTGAGAGATTATAAGTCCTTTATGTGTTCTTATTAAGATGCTACAGCTGTTTCTCTGCTCTGTTCACAGCTCACTGAGTCTGAATAACAACCTCAGTGTTTAAGTCTCCTCCTCGCTTTGTTCTTTGCACTTTTCATCTCTTGTGTGACGTCCTTTCACTCTGTCTGTCTCCATTCTCACCTCCCTCTGTAGTTTGACTGTATTTGCTTCTGACATACTTGGCATTCCCCTCAGCCTCACTACTAGTAACCCACTGTTTCAGTTTGTTTCTGCTTGGCATTACTTAGTTTAGTCTTAAATGTTGGGGTGTAGGCAAAGTTAACCTCTGCTGAAATAAGGACGGCCTTTCGATTGGAAGCGCTCGTCATTTTGCATCTATCCAGCTTTTATAGGGCAGGAGAGCCATAACGGAATATAAAAATGAGACACCTAAAGTGCTGCAGCATGAAAGGGGGGTTTTAAAGTTTTGAAAATCTGCAACAAAGTTTGATGGGCCTGTCACTGCTTTAATTTCCCTCAATAACATTCATCAGCACATTACAGTGCACACATACTCATGCTTTTACAATACTGTTGATCACAGGGCCAAAAGACTAGGTCAGTGCGCTTTACTATACAAAACAAAAGTTCACTCAGTCTCAGGTGCAAAGATTGATCCAAGCGTTGCCTTAGTGCATGTATTTTAAATTAAACTATGCCAGCGGCTTCATATATCCTCCCTCAGCTGGCTCTGTTTTGATCTCACTCTGCTGTGTACCCATCGTGACAAATCGCACCACTTCTCCTAATCGCCTCAGAAGTCATCTACTCAGACACCTGCATTCATTACCCCTACAGGTACTCAGTCTTGTGATTAAACAAGTATGGAGGAAGAAAAAAAAAGATGTTTTTTACTACAAAAAGATGGGTAGCTGTCATTTCTTCTGGTGGCATTAGAGGAATATATTAAGGAACTAAAACCATCCCAATGTTATGCACAATATGTGAATCTTTGAGGTCTGTTTTTGGTTCCATCAAGACCAGCTGTACTGGTCAATCTGTTTCAACACATGGCACTGACCCACTGAGGCTGTCCAGACTGACTATTTAGGTATGGTCTTCATTTTCATAATGCACCCTTAACACCCAATAAACAAATATAAGATAATATTTTCCTTTTCTTCCTATTTATATGGTAATATAACTTACAGGTCTTAGTTTCAATCACTCTTACTATCTACTTAACAGGAAAATGATAACCTTTTCAAGCATCTGACAATGTACACATAGACAGACTCTCTTGTCCCTCCGCCTGCCATCAACATCACAACACCCCCCCCCCCCCCCCCCCCACACACACACACACACACACACACACACATCTTGGCTCCTATAGTGACCTAAGGAGCAACATAGCTCAATAAAACCACAGGCTTAAAAACATAACCTCAGTTAAAGAAAAATGTAAAAAAAAATCTAAATTATAATCATCACAACAGTATCATTTAGTGTGCATTTTTTGAACTGGTTTGCTATGCATTCCTATCATTTTTTCTCTTGGGAACTGCTTTGATACAGCTGTATTGCATTAAAGCCATTCTGCATTAGTCATGGGACACAAACATCACAATTGACAAAGCATTGTGAGGCCTAATGAGGCTCGTGATCACGAACATTAAATAAGGAGGGAAAATAAATACATCTCTAGAGATTGGAATGAATTTTGGTGAATATCTCTTCGTGGACATTATTATTTTTTAACCACACACCCTGTCTCATCACAGGATTTTGGATAAGCATAACAAAATACATTTAAAATAAACAATACTCTACCTGATAGCCTGATCAGGGTTTTTCCAGCCTGGGCGTACTGCCAGCTGTGGTTATCCAGCACTGCCATGGGTAAACTAAATCCAGCAGCAAACCATTCCAATCTATATAGTCCTACACTACATCCTATCAAAATTTACAGTGGCTATCGCCCCTACCCATTCTAGCTTTCTGATTATACCACTGTGGCATGGTGAGGAGGCAACTGAACAACAGCCGTGCCATATATTGGTCAACGCCCCGCCACCCACTGAGCTGCAGAAAGCCAAAGACACTGCCAGCTCCTTTTTGCCTTCACCAACTGGCTTTTCTTCACTATGTCCCCCCACATGTCACTAACCCCTCCCCAAAACAAGATTTAGTAACAAGTGCTGCTTTGCATTTAATAGTTTCTCCCCATCCTGTGTGCCTGGCTAGCTACTCACAAGGGGGAGGAAAAAAGTTAAGCCAGCCAAACAGTTGTAGCTGGTGGATTTGTGAGTGAAATAGGCTTTAATAATGATTGGTTGTAATCTGCTCTCTGACTAATACTCAGAATCTGTTGCTATAAGCTTTAGCAGTGGGCCACCTCAGGGCCCTTAATGTAAATAATGTCCTTCTTGTCATCTTTTCAAGTGTATTTACATACAGTGTGTCTGCTGGGACTTGGATCTTCTTCACCTGATACAGTTAGTCTTTAAAATTGATTGATGAAGCATGCACACACACTAATAATCAGTTTGTTCATTTGTGTGAAAAGCTTTTATATTTTAGCCCTTGCGTCATGTTAATAAACCTCAAAATAACTGAAGCAACATTGGTGCATAAAGTAATTAGCTTGCTGTTTTCCTATCCTATCGGGATAAATTGTATTAATATCCATCCAAACTGTTGCATTTTCTATTTTTTTACAAATTGTAAAGAAAGTTTAGATAAGACTGAAAAATAAGAGGCTCAAAAACGCGTGATCCAGCAACCAAAAGTGTGCTTAGCGTGCATCCGCATTCAAGCCGCAGCAAAGACATAAAGCATGACACACTGAAATTTAGCATGTGCAGACATTTTTGACACAAAAGCCATAAAAAAGACAAGAAATGTGAATACTAACATTCACATCTTTAGTATTCTCTCAGCAGCACTTTCTGGGTGCACCTACCGACTCTGTTAGCTGCCTGATGCGGTTCCGCTGTCAGCCGACCTTTCCTGTCCCTGAGAAAGCCCATGTAGTGCAACCGGAATAACACGGTCAGACTAGCCATATCCAGAGTCACAGATAACAACCTGGGGTCTCATAGGAGCTTCGAAAAGCAGCGATCCTTTCGGTTTCCCCTAACTAATTTATACGCTCTGAGGTGCTGAATGTGTTCTCTGGGGTTTTGAATTAAATAGTTATCTACCTAAGTGCACAGAATCTGAGGGTTAACTATGCTTTGTTTTGGTTTCAAAGTATTATCTTAGAGCGTGAAAGCTGGCAGCGTCTTGTCTCTGTGAGCTGAAAGGGAGGTCTGTCCTTGCTGCATGTGAAAGCAAGAAGGCCAGGTCACATATATGTGACTGATCCTGTTGGAATAAATAACTGAGAGGGATTGTCACCTCTCGGTGACGGAGTCAGTGACATGCTGACAGATGAGTGTGTGTAATAGGTCAGGCCTTTCAAGCTGTAGATATACAACAACCTAACAGCCAATAGCATTACCTTCTAGACATGGACTGCGTCGCCTTTCTATAAATATGCTAACTACAGTTAACCCGGGTTTTTGAGGTACTGAAATTTGCCACAATGTGTATATGTCAGTATATTAGGTCAATATTAATTGTGTTGTTATACTTTAACATATAACTGAATACAAAAAGTAAATTATTTGAAGACGGTTATTAGATAAAGTCTCTCATTTGAATTGTTTCTAACTGCAGTGTTTTTATTTCTTATGGATCACATTTCATGCGTTTCAAGCAGAGGGGGGAATAAAGAAAAGCAGCAGTTATGAATTGAATTGCTGCACACGCATTTTGTGTCTGTATTAACATTTTGAATGTAATTTTTACACTGTATCACCTTAGTTAATTAGCTCTCTTTGCCCTTTTGTTTTTCTCCTGTCAGTTTCCTTTTCTTCACAACTTGGTTCATTCTTGTTCACTCACTCGTTTGATAAGCAACGACTGTGACAAACAGTGTGTCAAACAGGGAGGTAAATCCTTCCAGAACCGCTTTGTGTTTTAATGAAAATATCCTTACTTGGTACCAATGGAATAATTAAGAGGAAGTGATATATATTTGTATCTTTTATTTCGTCCATTTGTTGTATTAACTTTAATGCAGCTTTCACATTTTAAATCTGACTCGTAGTCCTGTGTGCACCCTATTCTGTGTTTGGAGTACATATTGTGTGCATGTTTGGCCCATGTGGATCGCTACAATGGGAAAGCACTTTGGGTCAACTTTGGTTATGTTTAAAAATAATTAAAAAATAATAATTAAAAGCCAATCAAGCCCAACCAATATATCAATCAATATTAGCTATTTCCCAGTTTATCAGTATCAACATTTATAATCTCAGATAAATGACAATGTAAAAAGTAAAGAAGAGACGGGAGAAACATCCTTCAACCAGTTGATGTTGCCTAGATTGTTGAACAAAGGGCGTTCTGCTACGTCTTTGTTGGCAACACATCTTGAAAAGAGACCACGAACACCACAAGCAGATGATAAATGAGAAATCCGTGAATTGTTGTGATATTAAAACAAGAATATTTTTAAATGGTCTTAATCTTAAAAAGGACTCATAAATGCGTACACTTTACAAACATTAGGGAAATACACGTTTTTGAAAGACAAGAAAATATGGATACGGTGGATGTTTATCGGTCGGGCTGTAAAAGATGCATACTTGATATATCAGTCATATCTGCCATATCAGGATATTATATCAAGGCTGGCCATCCAAAGCTAATTGTGATCTATGTTAATAAGTTGTCACTTAGAGTAGAATTTCATTCATAGAAATGTATTCACCAAAAGAACTATTCACGGTGGCTTCCTGTAGCCTTTAAACTGCGTCTCTGTGACCTCCAAACAGACTCCATGTTACATGCTACACAGCTACTGTAGCAGAGAGAGGGAGAGGGAGGGCAAAGGAGAACAGAAAGACCACAAGAGAAGCAGTCACTGGGAGAGGGACTATAAAGAAGATTGAATGTCCTTTTCAGTGCTGAGCGCCCATGTGCATCTGTCTGCTTGCAAACCCACAACAGTACACAGTACGAACTCACTGGGCAGCCAGCTGAGCCGCATCAACACATCAATGAAGCGGGGAGGAGGACGCTTTGTACTGCTCTGGATGCGCCATTCATCAGTTTCCTCTAACCAAACCACCCGATTGTCCCGCTGCACAACAAAAACAGGCCAATAAAACACAGCAGACCAAATAACACTCGACAAGCAGGGCGCAGGAGGGAGAGAGCGAGAGGGACGAGTGGAGAGAGCTAGCGCCGCTGTGGTCTGATGTGTCACTAACTGCCTCAGAAGAAAGGGGGGCAGAAAAGAGAAAGAGGAGGAGGAGAAAGATAGAAAGAAAGTGCTCGAGACAACACCGTGTCAGCTGTCCCTCATTCATCAAGACAGTTGTGGCCTGAAGCAGATGGGACTTGAAACGATGATGTCAGACGGTGGGAGAGAGAGGTGAGGAGCGGAAGAGAGAGAGAGAGAAAGAGAGAGATGGGGAAGGCACTTGTTTTTCTAAGCTCTTCCAAATCTGATGCTTGAAAATACTTTAATAGTGCAAGTGTAAAAATGTGGGTTGCTAAAGTGTAGGAGAGCAAAAGTGGGCTGTCACATGGTCGCCACCTACATATATATCTGATAAAACCATGCAGATCCATGTTGGTATTGTATTTGATTGATACTAGCATGATGGGATCAGTAATTTGTCCTCTAATGTCAGTATGTAGCCAACTGAATTGTATTCAATTATTTTCATTTGAAAATGTAAAAAAATCAATTTCAAACATGAACTATGAAAAATCTTTTTTGTGCTGACTGTCACATCTATTTTATTTACATCCAATATCACATTTAAACAACAGAAACTGACCCTTGCTTTAGAGAGGGGTGTGTTTACATCCCAGGTTTTCAAAAACACGCTGAAAAGTGGGGGGGTTTGTGGAAAGTAAAAGTGTGTTCATTAAAATGTGCTCAGAATTTGTAAACTGATGATGATTTATCTCAATACAAAATACTGGACACGCATAATGCACACACACAGTAGGCAATAAGTGCATTCTTGTATGGAACGGCACAGAAAGAAACATCCCATTTCACAGCAGAACTATCAGATCAGCCGACTCACGACCTGGGCTGACAGCAGCACTAACAGAGCGACAGCTGAGCTCTGATAATAGGATTAATTACTCCTACAAACCTCAGGGACAAAACTAACAATTAACACGTGATGAGCTTTAAAAGCTAGTCATTAGCGCGAGCACCGTGATGACGCTCGACTCTGCACCGGAGACGTCTGGCACACTTCGCTGAGATAAAGCTGCGAACGTGACTCTCTGCAAAACATTTTTTAGTAAACAAGCTAAAAAAAATAAATAAAGGAATGCTTAAAAGAATCCAGTAGTGGCTTACTGTCCAGTCTTTCCCTTGGTAGCTGCTTTTGGAAAGAACAACAGACAAAATCTGAAATGAAGTGCTGCTGAGAGCTCGCCAACTGGTAATTTCTTTCTGTAAACAGTATCTGTAATGAAAACCTCTAACAGAGCGCTGAATGATAAACAGAGAATCCGGTCCTGCAATTTGTGTCTCAACAAATCCAGCAAAACAGATAAAAACTATCATAGGCGAATCCAGCTTTTTTTTTTTTGATGACGTGTGTAAGCACCTGCAGGGCTGCCAGTTTGCTAAAAGCAGGATAGTTCCTGTTTACAAGCTCGGCAGTCAGAGTCTGCTCCCAGAGGAAGACACAGAAAGACACGTGTGTGCACATTACTGTTACTAATGTATATCTGTGCGCGTGTGTCAATGTAGTCCAGGGGGAGTTTGAGTGGACTGTTTATGAGCTCCTGTTGCACAGATGCATCACTTTCTCTTCTCCTGTCATCCTTCGCTCCTCTGCAGCCAACTTCCTAAGCACATCCCCTCTCTGTTACCCCTCTCCTATCGCACCGTCGCCCTTCCTTGCCTTTTTTTCCCCCAATCCAAAACAGTCTCTTCCAGTCATTTCCAATCATACCCTCCCTCTCCCCATCGCCTCTAACCCTATCCCCCAGTGAGTAGATTTTCACTAGACTTGTCCTCAACAAAGACCAGTGTCCTGTTGAGTACACACACAGCAAACACGGAACTACGGGGCTACAGCAGGAGGCCCCGACCGGGTCCCATGGTTATCCAGTGTTATCACAGCCCTGAAAAACAACTGGCTTAGAAAAACAGGCGCCACCGCACTATCTTATGGAACATCTGACTTATTGTACACGCATGGATACCCAAGTGATGCACAGATTCCCCACAACAGAGTGGTCAATAGTCACCAGGAGGAGAAAAGTGACATGTTTGCTCTCTGCTTCAGATAAATGATGTAAAAAAAACAACAACAAAAAAAACCTCTTTTGCATGAGCACAAAGCTACATTTTGCAGTGAAAAAAATACCCGCATGCAGCGAATAAGCAGCACTTACTGGTGGGAGTATATTTGCAACTTGCCAATTGATTTACAACAGTGTTTCTACAGAGGGAAAAATTTCACATCAATTCAGACAGTTGAGCAGTCCCAAATCTAATCTCATCTAGACGTTTTCAGGGTTTGTTCAGGCTCCTGACTGTCTCAGTTTGTAACCATCCTCTGAGAGGAAAGGGGGGGTGAGAAAGTAAGGGGTAGAGGTGCGAGGAGTAGGGGACGATAAGAGAAAAGACAGAAGAAGACTTCAGGATTTGTTTGTGCCTCCTCATAATTTGCTCTCTTCTAGCCATTTCATTTTGGGTCTTTTATGACTTTGGGGCCTCAAATTCATGCTCAACTCAGAACCACATCTGCATCCAGACTCCACCCTGACTACATATAGATAGGATGCAACACACAATCATGTTATACGTGCTTTCTGTTTTTAGCAGGGCGACTAGTAAACACAAACACAAACCGCACCTATGAACTAAACACGGAGCAAATACGCAGAATTACACGCAAATAACACATAAAATGACAGTATTACTGCGAGAGAAAAAGAGAGAACGAGATGGGGAGGGACAAACACAAGTCCCTGCACTCTTTACACTCACACAGTAGGGGTCACTAGATGCATTTATCAGTTATTCATTGGTAGGAATAAACATATTTTAAAACTGAGAAGATAGCATTTATTCAATTAGTTTCTGGGAGGAAACTCCTTACCAGCAGAAAAACAAAGAGATATATCACTTTTTAAGCTCCAACATCTTTTCAACATGAAAGTCATGAATTGGAATTGTTAACTGATTAGTCTTAATCCGCCTAAAGCCACTAATTACAGTGGCCAAGTTAATTATTTTATTTGCATGATTTCTTTAACATCCTGGGCCTACACTCTGGCATCTTGCTCTTTCTTCCTTCTCTAAACTGAAAGGCTTTTGTACCAAGATGCCATGATGAATAAAATATTCACCCTTAAAGTATACATTTTAACGTGGAACACAGCATCCTCAGGGAAAAACTGCGAGTGGCTGAGCACTTTCGTCTTGAGCTTTAGTATTCAGCTACGGCGTTTGATTTCTGGACGTCATTCAAAAAACACATTTTCATTTAACGCTGGAAGAAAGGAATATCATCAGTCTTGGGTTCGGCAAATTACGTCGACAGCACTGACAGCTTATTACTCTGTCACAGAATACGTGCATCAGCAGCCATGTCGAGAGGGGGGAGAAAATGGAAAAAATGATTTGATTATGTGGCTTTCTGCTTTGAAAATCAGGCGTTTCTGTCTTCAGTTAGCACAGCGCGACTTAAAAACGCTTCCTCCCAAAATTTAAATGAATAACAGGAAACCAATAAAGCAGACATTCCCAACATTAATGACCCTAATATTCCCATAATCCAGCCGTATAAAACCTTATTGACAAGCAGCTTACATATTATAAGCTTACAGGTCACTAAACCCTTTTTTCTTCCCCACTGCCAAGAAGGTCACAGCTCGCTGTCTGCTCATGTTTTGATCAATGAGTAATATGAACAAGTTATTTGATATGCCGAGCAGCTACAGGCTTACTTGTTCAGGTGCAAGCAGAAGCTTTTGGTGGCTAATATTAGCCACTGTTGGCAAACTTTGAGCATAAATCATTTGCTGATAACTTGACCAGCTTGAGTACTCTTTTGTACTTGCACCCCTTGTAAACATTCACCGGTATCCTCTAAGTTGCCACTCTTTAACTAAAAACCTTAAAAAAATTCTTTTAATCACCACCGTGGACTCCAGCTGCTCGCTCAAAGTTCGTATCTTCACTTTGAAGTCGGTTCAGCTCACGAACGCTCTATTATTTGTCTTTTATGTTGAGAACTGCTGGCGAAGTGATACGCTACACCTTTCTAGATTTTATATATGGTCTTGCTGGTGGTCACACCCCTTTCTATGTAAACATAACCCTTTGCAAGAGGATAGGCAAGGCCTCGTGACTCACATGCATTCATTAGTTACCCAGCAGACCAAAAATAGGTGGTTGTGACACTGCTGAGAAGTAGCTCTAAGCATAGCTCAGCAGAGTTTAATAGAATCCAAACGCTGCCAATGGAAATAATGCATTTTTTTAATGGGCATTAGGCATATGTTTTGGATTGATCGGCAAAAAAACAAACATAACAATAGATGAACATTTCAAAGCCTGTACTTTTCTTTCCTGTGTTTGAAATAAGTCAGTCTAGCTTTGTTTTATCATATCATACTTACAAGCTTTTACAGACATGATCCAGATGGTCAGTCAGCTGACCAACAAAGAAAGCAGCATGCCAGCACAGGAGGGATTCCAGCCAGAGGAGAGTAGATTGTATAGCCTCTCTCATTTAAAAAAAAAAAAGGTTGCAAGTTTCAACAACTAAAGCCGTTACCACCTGGGTTTCTCTCCATTATAAACACTGCTCTAGTGAGTGTCAACTCTTATCTTGTGTTGACTCCATATTAGTATAAACCTGCAGGGTATAAACCAATCAAATTCATAAGAAACTGTCAATATTAGTTCCGCTGCATGTGCTTAAATGCCTGAACTGAACTGTGGAATCACTATAATAGTCCAACTGCCACATTTCTGCAGTGCAACAAGCCTTTGACTACAGTATTCCAGCATCAAAATGATCCAGTTCACTGCACAGATGCAACTACTATCAACAAATCCAACATCATGCTCCCACTGCTCACTTGAATGAATGAACAGAAATTTTAGAACAGGAAATCAGATGTTTTGTCATAAATCAGCACTGCTCCTGCAGCAGCTCAAGCATCAAAAAGTGAAATTATGGTCCTTTTGAAAAGGATGGAGCAGGCATTGTAATGATTTTCCTCTGTCCTCGGAGCAGCCAAGCATCCTTTATATCCCTGGAATCAAGCGGCAACCAGCAAGCACACGTATACCACCACCCCCCCCCCCCCCCCTTCCTGTTCAGCCCCTCCCCCGAGATGGCTATTTCCAGCAAGCAATTGGCTGATGCGCAGGGGGAAGAGGTTGATGGCGATTGGATGGGTGATAAGAATGGAAACCCTGACTTCCTATGCATCAGTGCTCTCCAGGAAAAGGATGGCTAAGTGACAGAGGGCAAGATGATAATGATGTGAGAAGTAAGAATGATATGATGGTGTGGGGGATAGGGAGGAGGCGGGGTGAGATCTAAGCTGCTGAAGATGAGCTACATCATCTAAATTCTAATGAAATGCTGTCTGGAATACATCTGTATTTTATTACTATTAACATGAAGTTTTGCAGACAGAGGATTCTGATGAAAAGAGTGGACCTGACGTTAACGGTGCAGGGGGAAAAAAAAGTGCAGAGGAACTCACTGCCTGAACGTCAGGCCAGATACAGTTCACAACAGATGGAACCAATTAGCAGACAGCACAGCGGTGTAAATTTCTGCATTTAACATGCGTGTTTGTATGTGTCAGGGAAACCCGATCAGCAGCGCATGGTAATAAGGAAAACAAATATCAATAAAGCTATGAATTACCTAATCCTCAAGGGAATATTGGTCATAGTGTTGGGATGTAGCTGGAGGTGTCTGAATGTCCATAGGTTGTGGAGAGGGAGCGGTAGCTGATCCCAGCTGACAGAGTTAAAAGCAAGGTGCACCATGCACACTCTGACATCCTACAACCAATTTAGAACCACCAAATAACCTGACATGCCTCTCTTTGGACTTTGAGAGACGGAGAATATGCACAGAAAGGCTCAAGCTGACCTAGAGGTACAAGCAGAAAAGTTCCTGGTGACAGTGATAACCACTGCACCACCCACACGATGGCTCTGAAATCCCTTAAAGCAGCGGTCCCCATCCCCCAGACCACGGACCTGTACCAGTCCGTGAGTCGTTTGGTACCGGACCGCGAGAGTTGAGGCTTGGGTGTGAAATTTATGGTTTTCAGTGATTTTAGCGGTTTTTGTTTTTTTTTTGTTTTGTTTTATCGTTTTTATCATTAACTTGGTTTCCCTGGGTCTTTTCCCATGTGTTATGAATAAATCTTTTATTTTGGTACAGGTACTGGTTTTATTTTGTTGTATTTATCCGCGACACCTTAAAGGCCGGTCCGTGAAAATATTGTCGGACATAAACCGGTCCGTGGCACAAAAAATGTTGGGGACAGCTGCCTTAGAGCAACACATTCAAACATATAGGGTAACTCTAAAAGTAAATGGTCAGGTGGTAAATTTCCAGATGGGTTATTTTTACATGGTACCTACCTACATCATTGCCTTTCTATGATGGCAATGAGTACTGTATAAAGAAAGATTGTATAAAGAAAACAATCACATTTACTTCCTACAATTTACGTGGTTATTACGTTTTAAAATAAATCTCAGACACTACTGGACCCATTAAAACACATGCACATTTTCAATCAGTTTAATCATCATCCTTTTATTCAAATAATGAATTGCACAGCTTTTTGGCTCAGTAACTAATAACTCCAGTAAACCTGTCCAACTCTTTTTAAGAGTAGTAATACAGATATTTAAAGCTATGCTCAAAATTCATTATCAATTGACAAAAACATCTACTCTACAGTGTGCATGGATTAAATAAGAACAAGAATACATTTCACTAATAGGCTCCAGTTTAAACAAGCCAGAGTGTGGTTTGGAAAAAGAAACTTTTTGGATTCGATTGTCTTATTATTTGCAGCCAAATGCGGCACAGCCAAACAGATATCATTATGTTGATATCCTGTCACAGAAGGATGCAAGCTGTGTTCTTAAAAAAAAGAAAAGAAAGACAGCCAGTGTTCTACAGCATGATCCAATTAAGGTCGTCTGCGCAAACACATACGCACACATACAAAAGAGGTCAGGATGCACACATCCACATGCAGAAATCCACAGAAGGTTCACAAAGACATGACACAAACACACTGCAGAGTGCAGAGTCCAGCTGTCTCTGTGTAAGACACCACAGGGAGTCTAACTGGCTTTCCTCTCTTTTATCATATCTCACGAGTTTGTGTGTGTGTGTGTGTGTGTGTGTGTGTGTGTGTGTGTGTGTGTGTGTGTGTGTGTGTAGCTGTCAGGAAGAATTTGGTCATTTTAACTCTAATAACTATGTAGCGGCACGGGAGTCAGTTAACTCTAAACCACGATATTATTGAGAGGCTGTGATTCATTACACATTCCAGTGAACACTTTGCAAAGTCCCTGTTCCATAGTAGTGCATGTATAAGGTCTACCTGCCATACTAAACAGTAAGTATGCCGTAGCTGTTACACACATAGATGTTAACCACACTATGCACACTTTTTAGGCTATAGCACAAGCTACACTGACAGATATAAAATGTTATGGCACACTGTTGAATACGCAATAGAAATGAGATTAATTAGTCATCTGCTTTTATGATAGTTCAAATTAGGTTCAGAGAGCCCCTTCTTTAAACCACAATATTAAACACACACATTGTGTGCTGTGGAAGTACATCTGTGAACTTACAGACTTAACTTAGGTTACTGCGTTCAATTTGTCTCCTCATGCCGCCTGTTTTATTAGAGCTTTCATGACCTTTAGTTTCACCCTTTTAGTCTGTTCTCTGCATTTGAATTGAAGTTAATTATAAATGAAGCTAAAGCTTCATTTAGATAAAAGATAGAAAAAAGAACAAGTAAACAATCAAACAGTCAAACACACACACTCTACACTCCAGAGTTTAGTGTTCCCAATCCTGGCCTTTGCAGGGGAGAAAAAAAAAGATCCAATGAACTCCAGAGAAAACCACTTCCTTTTTGCTTAGAAGTTTGTGAGTGTGTGCGTGTGTGTGTGTGTGTCTGAGTGAGCCTGCCTGCCTGCCCGTCTTACCCGTGGTGCACATGGTTAGCATTCAAAGCCTAGTTCAATAGGAACCACACAGTGAGCTCAGTATGGGCAGAATGGGAGACTGAGCTCACAGCTGAATTAAACTGAACAGAAACATATGGAGGAAAGCAGAGGAAAGGAATGGAGGAGAGGAGGGTTGCTTTTTTTTTTCAGTCAACAAGTATAAGACTGAAAATCGCTCTCATCTAATTCACTGTTGACTGTCTGCGCTAGAAATTATTAGGCCAGAAAAAGAGATGAAAATCATCCTGACTAAACTGGCAGTTGGCTACTGTTGCAGATGATTATTTTGGAATGAGAGTCTCAGCATATCTGGGGAATAGTCCAACACTTTACTCTAAGCATGCTTAGTCTGTAAATCCATATGCACGCAACAGTGTTTTGGGGACACTTGTGATTTTGTGGTTAAGTGTCTTCTACAAACTATCTCGGCTGTAAGTAATGCATTTTTTTAATCTCCTCTTCTATGACAAATTGAAATGAATTTGTAACGCTCAATCCTGTTAATGCATAAATCAATGCATAAAAATTAAATAAAACAGAAAAGTGATAAGTGATAAGCAAGAAAGTAAACCTCCACAGTATGTGCAGAATAAAAGCACCAATATTTAGATGCAGGATGGATCCCTGCCCCTGTGTGGCACTGCATGCTACTAGTGGAACAGATGAGTGCTGGCAGATCAGACAGACGAGGCAGGTTGATGTTGAAGAAAGGTTAAAGTTAGCATGAGTTTATGGGATGCAGAAACATCACTCACCACTAAAGCAAGACCTAAAAATCTACCAATTCCCAGCATTACTTACACTTTTAAACCTAAATGATAACATAACTGATCGATCTTCTCTTTCTATGAAATATGCAGCATATCTCCCAATGAATGAAACAGGCTGTTATTGTTGTTCAAAAATAGCTGTATGCAGATAATGTAATATTACCTAACATGGCTCTGTTTTTTGGCTATAAGTGTGATTCTAATAATGGAATCCCTTCTCTGAACCACTGCTTGGCCTACACGATGCTGCAAATATCTTCATTGAGCGACTTCATCCAGTGTTTTTCTTCATTAGGATGCCATTTCATACGCCAATGCTAACATAAAACATTAGGTTTTCTCTCTATATATTTTTATTTGGAAAGACCTGCATCCACACAAAGATGTGGGAAAACCACAGCTTTTGTTATATCCTCACAACATTTTATTTTTTCATGAAAACTGCTGTACCCATGCTCTACGGAGAAGTAAATTGTAACAATGAGGAAAGCTTGAGTACAGCAGAAAGGGCTACATTGCTGTAACTTACAACATGTGGGCATCACAGGCCAATAATTCATGTGACCATCAGCTCATTATCTCACAGAGGAATGGCAACAATATCTCCAATAGTAAGGTAGTCCACATGGACTTGCATTCTTTGCATCCAATGAAGTTGGACTAGACTGTAACACAAAGAGTTTATCAGGTGCTTGTAATACTTATGATAGGTCATAATGATAGTGTTGATCAGTCTGCCTGCTTGACAATCCCATTTTATCTTAAACAAAATGAGTGAAGTAAAAGGAATGGACTGAGAACTTTATCTTATTAGACAAAACAGATATTCACAAAGTTTACCTTTGTGGATTTTAATTGCAAAAACCGGTGAGAAATTGTAATATATTGCAATATATGGGCAGTAACGTGATTACTTTTTTCAAGTAACGAGTAATGTAAGGGATTACTATTGCAAAAAAGTAATTAGATTACTGTTACTTTCCCATGTGTTACTGCCTTACTAAACCGTCGTGATTTTGTTTGTGAGAGTGTCTCATGACAATGCCGTACAAGCATGTGACGCCCGTGGCAGCAACAGATGTGTGCAGATCAACAATGGAAAATATGGAGTGTGGGAGAGAGTACGACCATGCAGCGTTTAAAGCGTGGATGTGCTGACATCACTATAAGTTTTATTCTGTAAAATGTGACAAAAACATTAGCATCCGCTGTACACTCTGCGTGGGAATAAAACTTCTTTCTACAGCAAAAAATTAAAACAAAAAAAATATTAAACACCTAGCAAGCCGCCACATGAATGTGAAATTTACAGAGAAACCTCAGGATCCTCCCATTGACATGACCGCTGTGGCACCGGGCAAACCTCCGATATACCCACTCCTGCTAAACAGGTGAAAATAGATTTAAGAGCGACAGGACTTAGTGCTGCTGAATCTTTGATTTTATTTATTTTTTGCTGTGTTTTACTTGCATCTATTTGAAAGGGTGAGTGTAAACCCAAAACATTATTTTATTTTATATGCTGGAATATGCAGAAAATAGGTTTAAATGTTAAAGAATTTCTTCAAGTCAAAGACTGTCGCATGTAATTAAATTTTTTGCTTAATGCAATGTGCATAAAATTAAAAGATTAAAACTCATAATACAATTTTTAAAAAGAGGCTTTCCATTTGATTCAATTTAATATGATGGATTATGCATAAAAAACAGAATTGGGCTGAAAGATCTATTGCGTTATTACGTATTCAGGTCGTGTATCATGTTTTTAAAAAGTAACTAAGTAACTAATTACTTTAGAAAATAAGTAATAAGTAAAGTAACGGGATTACTTTTTTGGCAAAGTAATCAGTAATTAATTACTAATTACTGTTTTCAAGTAACTTGACCAACACTGATATACACACACACACACACACACACACACACACACGGGCTTAAACAATTCTTAACCCTCTAGCACTTTCTATCTAACAGACATACTCAGGTAAAAGGTAAAAGCTTGTATTCTTCATTAACATTCACAATACATGTTTAAAATGCACCACATCAGCACAAACGCTTTTCCACAAGGACACCTGCAATTTCATGTTACAGTGCAATAGATTGCTACAGGCAATTTGCTAAACTGACACTTAATTCAACAGCAAGATGATTTTCTTCACAGTAATTGAGAATGAACAATGAACAATCAGCCATAAGCGGCCAATACAATCTGATTACCTTTGATTCGCCGTGAGCAGCTCAATTTCTTAATTTCTGCCCGATTTTCACAGAAACACAAAGACACCAATGCAGCTCTAATTTTTTTCGTGTCAGCTTCAGGAATGAAGTTCAAAGTTCACAGGATTTAGCTGGCTTGTTCCAATCATTTCACATTAACACCCATTCAGATTCTGGCAACTAGGAATAATAGCCCAAACGGTCAATTGAAAGCAGTCTTCTTTTCATCCCTGGATGACCCAGTTGGAAAACATCAGGTCAAAACTGTGTCTCACAATCGACTAACAATGACACTCTAATTCTGTAAAACCCCACATGATATGCTTTTTTTTTTTATTCACTCTTAGCATGACAACACAAATGCACTTTCTGTCACTCTGTGTCAGCTTTCCTGGCACGGATTACACCAATCCCTTTAATTTAAATCAGACTCTCTCTGGAAACAGTCCAAACACTTTTGGTGTTTTAGTCCAAGACCGATTAAACGGAATGAACTGGGGCCAGGGAATCTATGAACTACGTGCATACACTAATATGGGCCATTTAACTGACCTGCTTATACCGCAAAACAAATCACCCTGGCAAGTGTGACTTGATATATTTTTAGTATGTGTGTCCTGGGGGTATTAGGGATGAGAAGCAACAAGGTCATGGTTGCTATCTGATGCACAGAGGAATATGAGTGTGATGGGATTGGACACAGAGAGCTTTGATGGAAGACAACATTTTATTTAAAGTGGACATAGTATATGGTGTGAGCCATGTTTTGGGGGTTTCAACACTGCCTCTCTTCTACCCACACAAATACATATACTATAAAACTATGCTGTCCCAGCCACGCTAAACTGGAGAGCATTTTAAGTGTGAGCCTTCCTTCTTCGGCTATAGAAGTCTTAACAAACACAAATGTGCATTTTACAGACCTCTGAGGCTTTCGTGGAATTCTATTTGATGTGGGACAAATGAGATTATGTATAACTTATTTTGTGATCACTAACTGCGAGATTCACGGGACGTTAAGAGATCATGTGCATCTATTCCCCTCTGTAAAGGGATTTCTGATTAGTCCCTCGTGACCTACCTGAAGTTTGACCAGGGCCATCCAGTTTGGATTCACATTTTGGAAGAGAGCAATCTAAAAAGAGACAGAGATAAAAATGAGAGAGGGAGAGAGAAAGAGAGAGAAATTTTAATGAAGGAAATATAGAGCTAAAGGACTGCCCAGTGACCCACTAAAGCAGCAGCATGACCTTCATCATGTTTTAGTGTCCAAACATTAAAGCCTTGGGATTACAAATGAGAGCGAGTGAGCAATTCAAGAGGAGCCCTTTGATCTGCATATCTGGACAGACCCACCCTGAGATTAAACGCCATCAGACATTTTGTACGCAGTTCTACACACACACACACACACACACACACACACACACACACACACACACACACACACACACACACACACACACACACACACACACACACACACACACAGTTGTGTTTTCATATCTTAGTGGGGACATCTAACTGACATAATGCTTTCCCTAGCCACATACCCTAACCCTAACCATCAAAAATTAATGCCTAACCCTAACCATAACCTAATTGTAACCCTGATACTAAAAAAATATTTTGAGTCTCAAAAATGCCTTCAAACTTGTGTGGACAGGTATTTTGTCCCCATAACAGCTGTTGGTCCCACAAGTATAGTAACATCCCAGTTTTTGGTCCCCACAAAGATATGTAAACATGGTACAAACACACACGCGCGTGCACATTCACATAGATGTATAAATGTGCTACTATATGTGCTATCTGTATTTATCAAGAATATAGGTTTTTCTGTACTCTTAAACACACTCTTAGACATATGCTCACACACATATAGGACACCCAGCACTGATAAGTGAATTAACCTTTAAAAGATACCAAGTACAGCTGATACCATAGTATCTACTGCCTGAGAAACCATCTTTAAGGAGATAAAATTATTCAACCAGATATGTGAAAAAGCAAAGCTGCATGCTTGGCAATTTCTATGCTAAGCGTGTAACACTACAGTTAAGACAAATTTGGTCTGCCCAAACTGCTAAGCTGCAATCAATAATGTCAGTTTGAGCACCTCAATTAATTCAGGATAAAATAATCAATAATGACTCATTCATAATGGATCCTCTCCTAGTCCACACATCCAGCACACAAATCTAATTTTGCCAAATTCATACATAAATAAATAAGGCAACATTACTTCAAAGGGAACACTGATGTGAGAGACATTCCATGCCGATGACATATACCCTTGAAAATAAATACAAATGAATGAAATGACTCCAGACTGTAATAGAAGTTTCCCAGAAGTCAGTGCAGGTAACAGCTGGACCAAATGACCAAATCATCTTGCAGCCTGTAGAAGACTGAGAAACTCTTTCTGGGTCGCTCACTAGTTGTACACTATAGTGGCAAAAGATAACAGAGAGGAGAGGAGAGGAGAGGGGCAGCTTAGTCCTTCACTCTGACTTTTCCTGGACTCCTTTATGAAAAGAACAGCCTGGCATATGCTGTCGCCTAGCCAGGATTACAGTAAGCACCTGTTCACGCACAGTACGCTTCATTTTGTACAGTGTAGATAAAGTTTTTGGTCCAGTGAAAAGCACTAACAGAATTTTCAAGAGCTTATATATACATGCATGTACAGCAGCCTGCGAGAGACAGACAGGCAGTCGGAGATGCCAAAGGGAACGCGAAACAGAAGGTAACCGTCTACCAAATACTGTGAAATAAACAAACCACTAGGTTAAAAATATTTGAAAGAATCTTTACTTGTACCTGAGGACAAGGTCAAGCTGTTAGGAAGTTTTAAAGTAAGTAGAAACTATCCAGATTTCTCCAAAATCTGCACAAATGAACTTCTAGACAATAAATAATGCAGATTATTTAATATAAGAGAATTAATATAAGAGAGATGTCATGGAAAACAGAGGAAAACCCTTTTAGAGCAACGATGATATAGAAAGATGTTAACCTAAATCCTGTGCCTGTTTTTGTGATCGTGCAGGAAAACAGAGAGGGGAAAAAAGTGAAATCGTGCACCACTAAGTGTGACCAATCAAATTCATTTGAGTGCATGTGTGAATTCGACAACAACAGAAGCAAGAACCAGTACTTCTGCAAGCCTATACATTAGGATGGTATGTTAGTTTGATCCTCAACCCATTTTATACAAAGGCAGAGAGGCTTTGTCGGCTAAGTCCGAGGAGCACTGGGCTGGCACTGTTCACGCAACACAGATCAGAGCCTGCTGCTGCCTTCAAAGCAAGGGTGAATGATGCAGAGTCAGTCTGTTTGCGAGGGGAAGAGAGACTACACAGTTCCTGCTGGAAAGAGCGAGTACAGCTGTTGGCAGAAGACAAGCAGTCACGGGCAGCACACAACCTCACACATGTATGCAAACACACTCTGCAAGCTGTGCTTTGATTTTACCAAAGCTGAGCCCATGATGCACTTTAGTCCGATTTGTTGTTTTCATGCTGACTAAAGAGCGTCCTTGACTTGCCTGCTAAAGAAAGTAAAACATGCTATCACTGCAGAGAAGAGCAGTAAAGAGTACAGGTATGTTATCAGATTCAACTTAAACATAAATAGGAAAAGTGTTAAATTAAATATTCCAAAGTTAACAACACTATGTACAATATAAGCAAGATATTACAAGTGAAAAATAGTCCAGATGTCATAAGGAGGAGATGTAAAGTTTAATTGCAGTAGGTAGGAATGCTTTCCTGTGCTGTTCTGCGGTACATCGTGGTAGAATGAGTCTTTTGCTGACCGTGCTACTGTGGCTTTCCAGCAGAAGATGGAGAGGATGTAAACTAAGAAGCTTGGAAAGAAAAGTGTCTGGACTTCTTTAAGTTGCTTGAAGACGTTTCACCTCTCATCCGAGAAGCTTCTTCAGTTCTAGGGTCAAATGGTGACACCAACTGTCTGCCATCTATAATCCAGTTTTGAGATCCCTTCCCAGACGCCTTAACACCCACTCACATCCTGGGCCATCTGACCTCAGGAAATCACAAGATAGGGTGGGGGCAAGGTTTCACAATGAGCTCACCCGAAACCTTGGCTGATTGTGACCTACACCCGTTTTCACACCTTGGCTCATGTGATTAGATAGAGGATCATTAGGGGGTCCATTGTCCCTCTCGGGGGGATACTCCCACAGGGCTTAAATCTGGGACTCTCCATCATTTGACTCTAGAACTGAAGAAGCTTCTCGGATGAGAGGTGAAACGTCTTCAAGCAACTTAAAGACGTCCAGACGCTTTTCTTTCCAAGCTCCTTAGACTACGATGACCTGGATGACTGAGAACCTTCACAGAGAGGATGTAATAGATTGTCAAATACTGTCCGTAACTTGGACAGCATCCTCCTTTCTGAAACCGCTGTCAGAGAGTCGAGCTCCACACCCACAGCATCACTGACCTTGTAGATCAGTTTATTGAGTCTGTTGCTATCCATTGCACCACAGCGCAGACGATGGCACTGGCCACCACAGACTCATAAAACTTCCCGAGCATCATCCGGCATATATCAAAGGACCTCAGTCGTCTCTGAGAATACAGATGGCTTTGGCCCTTCTTCTAGAGGGTTTCTGTGTTTTTAATGAAGTCCGAGGATTTTTTTGGTCAATGTGATCACCGCGGTAACAGTATATGAAGTTTCATGAATGCAGCTTTTGCATGTGTGCTTCTGTGCGTGTGACAGAATATCGATTATTTAAAGTTACTGCTACACCATCAGCCTCATATAAAATTCAACAGAAAGACTTAAATTAGGAGCTGTAATTTTTTTAAAGCAAGAAACTAGAGTGCACAGTGTAAGAATGAGGCCTCCTTTTCTTTCTAACTCTATGCAGGAAAAGCAACTGGTACTCTCACTAACTGGTTTTATGAATGGAAAAAAATAGCACACTGCCTGACACTTGACATGCTACCTTTCCCTCAAAAAGTATTTAAAAAAATAGTCCCAGAACTCAACAGAGCACTGGCCTCATGAGTCATTGCACGTGTTTTTTTTTTTCAAAGTGCTTTTGGTGAAAGTAAAACTGAGGCACAAAGCACTGCATGATGCTCCTGACTTAAAAGACTCCACATTCAGATACTACCGTTGCCTGAAAGAGAGCCGAGATAAGGGAGGGTATAAGTAGAAAGCTTGAGAAAGGAAGAATCATATTTTCGTTTATGAACATATGGAACTTCATATGATGATGTAAAGCATTTTATAATCTCTGCATTGGTGTCTCGGTTACTGAAGGTACAAGAAAAGAATGGAATTAGATGTGGTGGGACTTGCAAACAGAAGATCTGAATATTACAATAAAAGATCATTACTTGGATATATGACAACCCTGAGCAGAAGCGAGGTCTGAAGTAATGATGGAAGGCTGTGTGGGAGAGAAGTGGAGGAGGCGAGGAAGGGAATGAAAAAGGACAGAACGAGTGGGAGACTGCAGTTGAGTGATAGGCTTCACTCTTATCAGATGGGGGATTTGCAGAAGACACAGAGACGAACCCACAGCTTATTTTTATGACCTGCAATCCTCCTTCATTCCCCCCCCCCCGTGCTTCATAAGCCCGGGGCGACGTGGGTGGGATGTAGTGATTTATACCTATGTGCATGTGTGTGTCATATGTATATGAATGTGCTGAATGTGTTAAATGAACGAACGTGATCTCTGTCACGGTGCAAAATAAGGCAGCGTAGTTTCACTCAAGACCTTAACTCAAATTAACTCGAGAAAATAAATGGCAAACTGAAAAGTTTGATTGGCTTCATTAAAGCTGAAACAACCGCGGCACGTACTTCCACATTTCCTGTGTTAACATAATGGCCCAGGCCATGTCGGTGTGCCTTCAAAGCGACTCCACAGATGTACGTGACATTTTACAACAATCAATAACTTGGCGTGATGGAGTGTATTACGACTCTCAAAAAGGTCAAGAGCCTTTGATGGGATCGATCAGCATGGTCTGGCTATAAAACAGGTAATTGCCTCACTGTGCACCCTTCTTGATTGTCTTTGCCATAAAACTCTCTGATGAACGCTTAGAAATGGATCCCGATATCTGGCCCTTATAATACAGTATACAGTAGGCTTTTTATATAAATTCACAGCGGGTGGAGGATTAACTCTTTATTAGCCATATCAGCAACTTTGTGAGGGTATTTCAGGCACACAGGCACCAGCATCTGGTCTGTTTATTGCACATACCTGACCAATTTGATCACAAGTGGGATAGAACATAAATGCCACTCCACTGCAACATATATGTTTAGGGGGGAAAATTAGTAGATCTGTTTAAATTCAATTTGCTAATATCAGGGATTAAATACTTTCCATACAGTTTGACTCCTATATAAGTTTCACCACACTGCCAATGCTTTAAATTGAAAAAAGGAATTATTAATGCCTTAAACACACTGTAAAGCTACTCAGTGGGTTAGATCGGACCCTATGGTGGGCCAGTTTTTGCTTACTGGCTGTGCACAACTGATTTATGGGTCTGTTATTTCTCTCTCTTATATGGAGAATTAATTTGGGAATACGCTGTTGCTTGCACACCTGTGAAAGATAATTGGATTTTGACAGAAGATTTGGACGTTCAGTAGTTGATAAACAAGCATAAATGGTTAAAAACATACTGTAAAGCTCAGCATGAATGTGTAAATATTTATTACTTATGGTACAAACACCGAAAGTATACAGTATTAAATGACCAATTTGAGAGAACTCAAGTTCATAAGCAGTCCTTTTGGTTCAGTTTGTATCACTTTGTTTTCAAGCAAGCGCTCTGAAAACAGCCTAAAACATTTCCTGGCTCCGAGATGTTGGCATTTAATATATATAATCTGCATGTTTTGTGGACAGCGTCTTAACTGTTGGCTTTAGAGCAAAGGTTCTAACATTTCTGACAAGCACACAAGAAAAAATGTACACGTTGGCCAAAGATACGGAGAATCTCTGCTGCGAATAAAAACAGCCAAGCAATGACGCAATGAAGAATAACTGGACTTTCCAATATTTCGAATGTTTGCTATCTTAAGACTGTTTGCAAATATGTCTTAAAACTATGCCAAAAAAATGCAGTTTACTGAATAGTTTTCTGATGCATGAAGTCTAAATAACACACAGTTTTACTCCAAATCTTCGTCCCACAAGGAGGTCGGCTAGGAGGAAAACACCCTGATGAGTGCAGCCACACAAACCTTGGGCTGCGACCCGGCCAGTCATTCAACCAGCAAAATTTCCCCCCTTTTTGCTGACAGCTTCTCCATCTTTAGCCTGTGGCACTATGTGGATTATGATTGATCGACAGTTGCTTGTAAAACCAGTGGAGTTAAAACTTTGATCTGCAAACATGCTACAAGTCAATCTTGGACTTTACCCTGGTTTTCTCTGCTGCGTCACACTTATTTAACAAATAGTTTATTGGTTGTTGTCATTTTGGCTTCTTTTACTGATTTTTAACTATTACCAAGGTACTAATTCTTGACCACTGCCTTATGTGGCATTGCTTGGACGGCATAATCAGCTGATGATGGCTAATAAACAAGAGTTAAAATAAAAGAAAAATGATTATTTAGTAGTGCTGTCAGCATTAATCTCGTTAAAATGACGTAAACGCCATAACCGCAATTAAGCCGCAGATCTCCGTTAGCAAGTTAATGCGGATCGCCCCTCGCGTGGGGCTGCACGGCGCTAACGCATTAACGAGCTAACCGCGCCAAAGCGTTAACGAGCTAAACATGCTAACGCGTTAACTAGCTAACCGCGCTAACGCGTTGATGCTGTGCAGCCCCACGCACGGGGCGATCTGCGTTAACTCGCTAATTTGATTTGCGGCATTAATGCAGTTATGGCGTTAACGTCATTTTAACAAGATTAACGCTGACAGCACTATTATTTAGGTTTTTTTTTTTATTTATTTGTATACAGTGACACAGAATGAGGATGCTTTATTTTTGTCACATTTGCAAGGCAGACAAAAGTGTTACCAAGGTTTACCACTAGCCAATTACTCTAAACCCCTAGTTTTAAAGTAACGTTTCACATATAAAAATGTTGGTTCATGTTGTTACTCTGCGCAACACTGAAATACACTCATATATCCCAGCGTTAAGGAAGGCAAAGCTAGCCTGATTCTTGTAATTGCAAACACAAATGCTGCCATGAAAGAGATTGTTATTTTGTCCTTGTGTAACTAGCATTTTACAAAAACCATAGTGATATCTATGTTTTTCAAACTAGTCCTGTTTTTCTGTGGAAGTTTACCTAGCAGACTCTTTAAGCAATGCCGGCTGATTTAGCAGCACAGGCACTGCCAATCTAAGCTTACAGTCTTTAACTCTGACCAACTGCCAATTAAGCTGCTCCGAGAAGCGACCGTAAGGTCTCAGCCTCAAGACCAGAGTAGCCTACATTTTGCAGGGTGTACTCCACCCAAGCCTCAGATCTATAATTTGATGACTGAAGGTTTTTTTTGTCCCTCTAAGTATGTCATGTCCTCTCTTTCTGGATCTCACTCCAGTTCCCCTCAATCCCACATTTACATTCACTTTCTTCAATCTGTTTCTCTTTGCCTTCACTCTGCCGTTTCTCTCAGTACACACTCCATGTTTTAAGATGCATACTGCATCTGTTGAAGTTCTCTTCCTCATCTACATGATTATATAAGATTTACGCTTGAGTCTGCAAGGCAACGCTAGGTCGTTATGCTTCCATCGATTGCGAGTGTGCTCAACGAAAATAAAGAATCACTGCTCAGTGATTTGGCTGCTATTGCAGCCTGCACTGGCAGAGGTCACTGGGTTCACTTTGGGCACAGAGAGAAATGGCTCACTTTAATGTCAGACTGACTCTGGTAATAATGATTGAAGCATTTTGATTCTAGTCTTTCTGAAAGAATAACTGAGGGACAAGCCATTAAAAGCAACATGGACGGAGCCCCAGTAAGCATCACTGTTGTTTAGTCAGTCGCTGGTACAATTCTGTAAACTTGTCTATGCAGTACAAGGTTGTCATAATAGTCCCTAATAGTCCAAGATCTGATATCCCAATGTTGGTGTTGTTCCTACATCATGATAATAATCGTGGTCTAGAATCAGCATTGCAACTGGCCAGTGAAGTTGCCATACCATTATGTTAGCATTAGCCAAAGGGTTAGCTAGCAAACGAAAATGAGTTACCTAAATTTGGCTGACAGCAAACCTAACTTGATAATATATGTATGTCTTGTATATAATATTAACAAAGACAACATTTATTATGCTTACTATATGTTTTTAACAGTACAAGCACAACAACTGCAAATAGTTGTTCATGCCATAAAAAGTAGATCTTTGCAAAAAACCTAAACCCTAGGGCTGGGCCATATCACGGTAATACTGGTATAATGTTAGGCAATGATAAGAAAATGAAATATCACGATAGAATATGGGTAAAACGCGCATGCGCAGTGCCTTTGTTTTCATATGCACATGACGGAAAAAGTATGGTGGCTATGGAGAATGAGAAGGGCAAAAGCGGATCATTGAATGAAACAGATGAACCAGAATTGGTTTGTAAAAATGGTGCAACTTAAGTGATGTGGAACTGCTTTGGTTTTTGTCCGTCATATAGCCACCAAAGCACATTTTTTTGTACATGGCGCTCAAAAATCTGTCAAAAAATGTTTTAGTACGACTTTGGTAAGCTACGAAGCCGCAGCGCTTGATGAATTGTCGAAGCATTATGTCTACCGTAGTCAGGAGCCTCCCGAAGTAATGCGTACTGTGCTTCAACCTAATATTACCGTATTGTGTGTGTATAAGGATCCCAAAATGGCACCTGTTAAGAGACATGCGTATGAAGCGGATTTTAAACCCAAGGCTATCAGTCGTGCAGTAGAACATGGGAATAGAGCAGCTGTGAGAGAATTCAGAATTAATGAATCAATGGTATGGAAGTGGAGGAAGCAAGAAGAATGAGTTGAGTATGGTTTGACTAATCTGACTGAAAAATACGTATTTGACTTATTTATTTGGCACACTGCAGTTTCATGTTGCAAAGCACCTCTTTTTAACTTTTGTGGATATTATACATGGTTATGCTGAGGACATGTCAGCCCATTTTCACCAGAAATGCCTTTTGGTTAAACTGTCAGCAAGGAATTTGCATTTGCACTCTTAAATTTTTATACAACTTTAATGCACATAAAAAACAGCTGCTTGTTTAAGTGAAAATAAATTGATGAGGCTTTTTGCGCTAATAAAGTTGTGGAGTTGTAAAGTGTTTTGTTTCACATCAATTATATCGTCAGTTATATCATTATCGCAAATTTTCAAATATATATCGTGATAAATATTTTTGGCCATATTGCCCTACCATACAAAACCCTATAGTTTATTGATATCATGACTAAAGATGCCAGTCCTATGACCAGTGTAGTTGACTGTAGACTGGGAATATGGCTCTAATGCAAGATGTTTTGACAGTTATTGGACCTTCTTCCAACATACATCTGGTTGCTTTTACGCCAATTGAGTTTCACAGTGCAGCTCTGTACAATAATAGTATTGCGCAGGGCCAGTAACTTCATTTAGCATCACTCAAAAGACTATATGAATTAATACCTTTTATAATATACCATCATCCCAGTTTTATTTTTTTGTCTTGCCAGTAAGGCTCGCCCCAAAGCACCTTAATGTATTTGAAAGCGGTTAATCAGAAGATATGATGGGTTGCAACATAATCTGATTTGTTGGCTCATATTGCTAGTGATGCAAGTGTCACATCACTGGCCATATGAAATACAGAAGACTCTATTCAGCATTTTGCCAAATTAGAAATTGGCAGCACATCTCAATGACAGACATGCCCTATGTATGACATTACATGGAATAGAGTCATTTAAGCATGAAATAACACTTATTGGTCAATATTTGTAGAAGTCAAACTGGATAATAATTTGCATTTTGCACAACTTAATGTAGAACATGCAATACTCACTGCAAACTGCAAACTCAGAGCACTGCAACCCCAGTTGTATAATTGTATAATTTTTAGGTTGCACATTAATGGTTGTATTGCACATTAAATAAGGTTAATTGTATATAATGATTAGAGCAGGGCGACATGACCAAAAATATTTATCACAATATACATTTGAAAATTTGCGATAACTATATAACTGACGATATAATTGACACTAGACAAAATACTTTACAACTCCACAACTTTATTAGTGCAAAAAAAAAACATCAATGTATTTTCACTTAAACAAGCAGCTGTTTTTTATGTGCATTAAAGTTATATAAAAATTTAACAGTGCAAATGCAAATTCCTTGCTGACATTTTAACCAAAAGGCATTTCCAGTGGAAATTGGCCAACATATCCTCAGCATAATCATGTATAATATCCACAAAAGTTAAAAAGAGGTTATACACACACAATACAGTAATATTATGTTGAAACACAGTACGTATCACTCCGCGAGGCTCCTGCCTACGATAGCCGTGATGCTCCGACAATCCATCAAGCGGTGCGGGTTCGTAGCTTAGCAAAGTCGTACTAAAACATTTGACAGATTTTCGAGCGCCGTGTACCACATAAAATCGTTTCGAGGTCAGTAAACACAACCAGAATTCATATATAAGGCACACGGGATTATAAGGGGCACTGTCGATTTTCAGAAAAATCAAAGGATTGATTTTAAGTGTGCCGTATTTAGAAAAAAAAACACGGTAATAACGATGACATGCTCTAGCAAAAATAGTGCTTTGTTGTGTATCTGACAGACGAAAGCTAAACCAGTTCCACACCACTGAAGTTGCAGCATTTTTACAAACCAATTCTGGTTCATCCGTTTCATTCAATGATCCACTTTCGCCCTTTTCATTCTCCATCGCCGCCATGTGCGTATGAAAACAAAGGCACTGCGCATGCGCGTTTTACCCATATTCTATTGCGATATTTCATTTTCTTATCATACCGTTCTTACCATGAACGGTATGATATGGCCCAGCCCTAATAATGATATATTACAAAAAACTATATATTTAGATGGGTGTAGGTAACTTATTATAGATCAGTGCAGGTACACATATATTATTGCAATGAGGGACTGTGTATTACATAGCTCTATTTATTTACAGATAGTTTATATGTATATATTAGACTGTATAACCAAGAACAGACATATAATGAGTTAAATAGGGAATGAATAAGCATTTGCTTCCACCCACTCATTTTCAAACAGGAAATGGTTGATATTTTATAGGATTTCAGTCTATTGAGTTTGACTGACATAGTTTTTCACATTAATATGATGGCTTTCTTTTATTTAATGTTTCTTGGGCTTTTTTTTAAATCTTTATTTACATTAGTTACTTATATGTTCAAAACTTAAGATCTCATTCATTCAACTTCCATGCTCATTTAGACAGATAAAGATATGGAACAGTTCCTGACTATTCTATATCTAGGGAAATCTTTAGTTATGAGCAACTTGCCTTGATCACAAATGACCTAATATTATCACAGTTACGTTTTCGAGTAATCAGCAGTAGACTGTTGCACCATGATGCCTTACTTCACATACTTGATCCAATCCAAAATTCAAACTGGAAACAAAGGAGTATTAATACATATTCTTGATCTGATAGTCAGCTGATTGTGCTATTTATATAAAGGATAGGGAACAACTAAATATAACTATGAGGAGTGTTATTGTACTGCCATGCCTTATGAGGTTTTCTCTGCAGTTAGGTGAAAATCTTGACGGACGCTCGAACAGCTGAGCAGTTGAATATGTCTCATCTTTGACCAGTTGCAACATTTTCGAGATTAGAGTCTAAGTCATGGCACAAGAAACCTCGGAGAGTGACTCAGCGGCTGAGCTGTGATCCACAGCAACAGTGTGGGACTCAGAGATGGAGCACCATCTGCTCACTGAAAATAATCACGCGGAGATGAACACTGAGTATATTCGAGGACCGGTGAGAATATTATCTGTTCAGGTGAGGCGAATTAAACACCAGGGCTGGATGTGGATGTAAATGTGTTGATGAAACGCAAATCACTTTCAATCCAAATAGTCCACCAGCTTTATACATAAAGTACAAGCTTAAATAGTTATCCAGATCGTAAAGACGTTAGTCTTTCTCTAAGTCAGACTCTGAGTCAGTGACCAAGCTGTTCAGGTAGCCCATCGATCACTTTAGTGTCGGTTCAGTAAAGGAATCTGCTACCTTTTGTTTTCCTTCACTGACTAACTAGGGCACCACAGTGCACCCACAGACACACACTCACACGCACAAATCCCCAAAATAAGTATTCAGAATCAACTAGGATGGGCAGCTGTTTGGCAATATTTCAACATGTAACAGGCTGGCAGGGTTTAGGATTCATGCTATGCATGCAAGAACAAATTAAATAATTGACATGTTTGCATTGGGCTGAGAGTAAAAAGGTATAGAAATAGAACATAAAATGAAAGGTGAGGGAAACTGATGAATGATTCAATCAGCTTTAAGGAGATGTACATAGAAATTAATAAAAGAGTGTTGAAAGGAGAATCAGAATCAGAAAGGGTTTTATTGCCAAATGTTAAGCAGGTTTACAACATTAGGAAATTGCTGCGGTACTTAGTGCAAACATACTGTTATACAACTCTTAAATAGACATAAAAATAAGAATTAAAAGTGCTAAGAGGATAGATATGTACATGAGTGCAGGTGGTGATCAGTGCCAAACATGGAATGATGCAGTGAACACAGTGTAGGGTCATGTGTTAGTGGTGGGAACAGTCATATGGTTATTGTTCATGAGTCCAACAGGAAGGAAACTGCTAAATGGTAAAAAAAAAAAAAATATCGCTTTCAATGTCAGATTGATTTCAGGTTATCAATGTATTTGAGTGCACATGATTTTGTGCTTTTGGGCATATTTTTCAAAGTCTCAAAAAGCAAGGAAAAGCGTAACTTTGACCTTTGAACTGTTCGACAGTATTCACAATGCATTTTGTTGTTTTCCCAGAACCTTCTTTTTCCATACTTTCTCTTCATAATAGGCTCTCGTAAAAGTTTCTTGAGGGCATAACCTATTTCTGTCTCCATCATGAATACTGTATGAACTGCATTTGCTGCTATATAAACAACCAAGCAGTCCAACTTCACTCTGAGCCAACTTTCCAGCCTGATACAACACAGCTATAGGAAAATACATTGGCAGGCATCCAACCAACCGTAACAACGGATTTGAATACAATCCATTTTGACAACATTCCTTACTGTCTGACTGGCAGGGAAGGCAATATCCAGGAGAAGGTATGGGGTTTATATCGGCTGTTTAAAAAGTGCGCACGTGCAAGCGCAAGGCTGCTGCATTTATCAAATAATTTTCACTTAATTGGTGTAAGTGTGTGTGAGCGTGTGTGTTCCTACATGTGCGCAATCAGTGGATGTGGTGGACAGCAGACCCCAAGGCACCAGGTGTCAGAGAGAGAAACAGCTGAGAGAGAGAAAGACAGCTGCTTGTGCTGTTGTGTATCAGAGGTGGTCCTAATACTGGACTGTCAGCCTAATGTTTGTCAGATTCGATTAAAGAGGTATTGTACAGAGACTGAATAGGATAAAAAGAAAACAATCACAAATGTGTTAAGTCTGGTTAAGATACAGATTAAAACAGATCTTCCTATAGAGTGGAACACATAAGGAATTATTATCACTGGAGTAAGGACACTCCAGTTATCTGAAATGACAGATCAAAAACGGATTAAAAAAATGTTTGCCACAGACACCTAAATCTTAATACATGGCTGATATCAAGGAGGCTTAAAGACCTCTAGGACCTATAAATGGTGTTTACATTATTTCCATGGTGAGGGATAAGGCTGGCAGGCCAATCCTTGTTTGTTGTGATGATGCCATCATATCAGGGAGGCTCTACGCTGTAGAGTGCAACCTATTGCCCATACATGCATCTATGGCCTTGCCTATCAGTGCATAAGATGATGAGAGAGGTTCGTTAAGATCAACATCTACTGGCTTCCCATGTTTCTCTCTATTTGAAGACATGAAAAATAAATTTTACAAAAAGATCGAGTCACATCTGGTGGGGTTCGTGATGGATACTGTGTGTATAGCATCAAAACACTCCTTCAGCCCGAGGAGACCACGGTCTAGCTCTATCACATCCACACCTTGTTGTAGCCTAGGCTGCTTGGTCCAACCCAAAATGGGGTCACTGCATAATAATCAATATTTCAGGAGGTATGATTGGTAGTTGTCATTAAAAAAGGTGCGACATGACAACTGAGTGGTTGACTACAATGTGGTAAATAACTACAAAACTGTGAGCATCTCTCCAGCACGTCCGACGCGCACTCTGCATCTCGCCCATCACTGCTTTTTGTCATATTTGGCAACAATGTGGCAGACCACCAGTGAACACGCCGATAGCTCAGGGTCTCCTAGAGGGAGACTCGCCCCTTCTCTGACTTACCGGATTTGAAAAACGCCGCTATGTCTGCCGCGTCCTTCCCAGCCTCATCTAGCCCCTCTCCTGCGCTCATGGCTGCGGTCGCTTGTGCGGAAATAGCGATAGATATCCTCAAAGTGTTAGGTTGCTGCAAGAACTATTATATCAGCAAAAGCGGGTCCTGATGCCGATCATTGAAGCAGATCCGCTCATATAGTCGGTGCTCTCTTCATTAAGCGAGAGACCTTCTCCTCCATTTTGGCCGAGAAGGGAAAATCCTGGCGACCGATCGGCGGCGCTCCCGAGTTGGGGACGTGAGGCCGACAGCCGGGGAGGAGGAGGAGGAGGAAGGGGGTGATAATGAGAGAAGGCGGAGGTAAAAGAGGAGGGGAGTAGGAGGACTGAGGAAGGAGGGCTATTCCGATTCGAGGGGTGGGTGGGGGTGGGATATCCTGGGATTCCGTTTCGGGGGGTTTTGGTGCAGTGTGCGCCACCCAAATTTAGTGTGCGCCACAGCACATCAGCAGTCCCAGGCGTCACTTAATGCGGTGCTGATGCGGGTTGCGTGGGAGTCATACCATAGAAATTTATGCTTTAATTGCTTCAAGCTCAGATATTACATCAGATGTGATATGGAAAGGCACAGATGTGAAGTTGTATTAACATATCTGACTTTCTCATATAGTCCAGGCCTTTCTAACGAAATTCTTACGAAAGAAAACACGATTTTACATGTCCACGAGGGTCACTGAGTTCTGGTGTTGCATTATTAAGTTCCCGGTTTGCTTTTAGCTGCTGCAAGGTGTCGCTTGTCTTCTCTCAGTGATGCCAATCCACCCACGCTTTTAGTTATAACAGGGTGAAAACGACCGTGGCAGAGAATGACATCATCATCCTCTCTTCATCTCCTCTGTGATGAAGAGGATGCTACAGCATGAGGTCATTTGCCCCACAAATCTAACCCAGTTCAACAGGACAGCTGCAACTCAGTCCTGGAGGAACAGGACGCTGCTGCCATCTAGGGGTTGTCGTCACATATTGCCTCGGGAGGTCAGCAGCGCTGCACGGTGGAGATGTTTGCGAATAGAAATTGACTCCGCAACTTCATTACCTCCAGCAGTTGGCGCTGTTTGTAAATGTAAGCATATTGACTAAGCCAGTGACTCTCACCCAGGAGTCCAAGAACTAAACTGGGTGCTTTTACACTTTCAGTAGAACAATTAGGTCACCTACTTGGACATATAAATAAAAAGAAAGGAAGGAAAGAAAATATAGTTAAGTAGAAATAAAAAGGTATGGAAGGTAATAGTAGTGAATAAGCATTAAAAACAGCTTCCTCAACATTTAAAATTGAATAGAAGCTCAAAGTAGTGAATTAACTAGTAGTAAGTGTATCATCAAATGACTTGAAGTCGATAACAAGAATCTTATACATCAGGCAGGTCATCTGGGGTAACTTTTATAGCCTGCAAGGTCAAGGTGGCCTATTAGCTGAAGAACCACCCATGATAGCAAGTTATCAGTAATAGTAGGCCAGAGAATGGTTGGAGAAGGTGGGAGAGATGAAAGTTGTGAAATTAACCATAACTGATAAATGTTTAACTGAATACAACAGCTGAGAATAAACAGTATAAGGTCAACAAATTAAGAAATGGTTCAAGTAGCTGAAAGCTAAGAGGCTATATAGTTAAATTCAGTACAGTGCAAATGCTTTGAGCCACCACTCATTTCTTTACATTTTCCTCGAAAGATAGAAAATAGGTGCAGAAATTTATTGAGTCATGTACAACTATACATGGCAATACTTTAAATGATACAGAGTTTGTATAATTCTAAAAAGCTTGAAAGTCAATCAGTATTTGATGTGACCACCTTTATGAAGCTACTGCCAGCCAAACACTTTTCATATGGTATTCCATGGTAGATCAAAAATTTGCAGGTACCTTTTAACATCAATGTAAATGCCGCCATCCTTCCACTGAATCAATTAAAAGAACAGATGAGGTGATGGTTCTTGACTTGTACTCACTGTTGAGTCAGTGGGTAAGGGAATGGTCCCAGTTACAGTGGCTGGTCATCTATCTATCTATCTATCTATCTATCTATCTATCTATCTATCTATCTATCTATCTATCTATCTATCAAAACTCAAGGAATGCAAATATTTAGATGCTTACAACTGTGTACTGTGCAGTCATGTCTAGGACATACCAAGAGTATAACTGATATTATTGATTTCTTCTCTCTGCTTACATTGAAGACCAATGTCAGTCTGTGGGAGAGTGAATCCCTGGAGTATGTTACTTGGCACACACACACGCACATGCACACGCCGAAAAAGGCAGAACAACAAGCACATCCTTCCACCTTTTGTGCACAAGAGGAGAGCCTACAGACAATGACATTAAAAATATCAAACATTACAATAAAACAGATGATCTACAAGTGTAAGTCCTACTCTGGAGGCCAGAAATGGAGTAAAGATTACACTAATTTCTATGCTTGTCATGGTCTCCGTGCCTGCCCTGCCGGCCCCACAAAGCTACATGTGCTGTTTTGGTTCTCTCTCCCTCTCTCTTTCTCCCTCTCTGCCTGGGCGGAGCTCACTGTGGGCTCCCGCCCTTGGCCCACACACCTGACAACAATCACCTGTCATCACCGGGAGCACTATTTGAGGCTGGAACACAGAGCCTCTCGTCGCTGGATGATTGTACTACAGACGGTAGTGTTTCTCACAGCTCCTGTGAACCTGTGCTTAGTAATTTGAGATTCGTGATTAGTTTGTGACTTCCCTTCTCTTCTGCTTCAAACCTTCCTCCCCGGACCTGTGACCTCCCTGCCGTGTGAACGTGTGTGAGTGTGGGCAAGAAGACGTGAGCGAGTGTGAGAGAGCTACCCTGTGATTCCCTGGAGTTCTGGATTCCCTTCACTGTATATCAGGGGTATCCAAACTTTTTTCGCTGAGGGCCACATACATAAAAATATAGGACGGGCTGGGCCACTTACTAGAAATTAGGTATATAACCTTTACTGTTTTAAAAATCACTTAAAAATGGTCAAATGTGTTATATTGTTGAATATAATTAAAGACAAAACTGCCTTCATCACAGTTTTCCATAAATGGATCTTTATTGATTTATTCAGAAAAAGCTTTGGTAGCTCATTCTCAGAACAGCAGCCTCAGATTTCTTCTTAGACAGAAGATTTACTCTACAGAGAAAAAACAAAGGGGAAAATGGGACGGGTAAATTTCAAGTTTGTTATTTAAGTTATTAGGCTTAGCAACACACCTATTAACGTTCGTTTGAAACGATTATCAACATTAACAGACTGAACTGGACTTAATAACAGGAGTGCATATAATTTTAGTAAATTATTCTGGTGAGTATCAGCTGCGCCGGGTATGTAAATCGGGCCATCCAGCTGCGGTGCTGATCCGACGCCACTCGTGCCAAAAAATCCGGACAAATGTCACTTGATCAAGGAGGAAATCTGCATCAGATGAGATCAGCTGACTTTGCATGTGCGTGCGCTGTGCACAGCGGTGTGTACTCTGTGTGTTAACAAGAAAAACGCATATAAGAAAGTGGTGCGCAAAAGCAGGCTAGTGACAGAATCGATGCGCATTATTGATATTTGAAGCACGTGTACCTGCACGTTAACACGGGTACTGTGGAATACATTTTTACTCACCTAAAGTGCTCGTGCTCTCGTCCACTCCCCGCAAGAAATTAGCAGCTGTGCGGCGTCTGTGGCATCAGCGCTCTCATCACATGCGATGGAGTAAAAATCAAGAGCACAGCTTTATCAGACAGTTGCAGTTTAATGTTGGCTGACGAGTCTTCAATGCGTCGCACAACTGGATTTCTGGACATGCTGACTTTGTTGAAGTCCTGCACTTTTTCCGGGCACGTTATTTCGGTGACTTTAACAAGGCCGTGTTTTATGAGGTCTCCATCCCGACCTCATATTGGAGCCTTTTCCTGGACAATTTGAGCACGAAAAAAATACTGTTGCTCACCCTGCAGGAGAGCTACCATTTGCTTTAATTTCTGATCTCGCTCAGCACCAGTGTAGGATGCATAGGCCTGATGTTTGGTTTGATAATGATGTCGTACATTATACTCTTTCAAAACTGCCACAGTTTCAGTGCAGATCAAACAGATACACGTCCCCATGAATTCTTTGAAGAAATATTCACTCTCCCACCTTGTCTGAAATTTTCTGCACTCACTTTCTACCTTTCGCTTCTTCGGTTCTGCCATGTTTAGTAACTTGGGGGTAAATTTCTCCTGTGATTGTACTTTTTGGTGGAGCAACTGCCTTGATCAACAGCAGCTCCCCCTGGTGTTAAAACTAAGAAGTGCAATACACTCAAGCAAAAGTTGAAGTGCGGGCCATATTCTATTCAATTTATAAAATTACTTGCGGGCCAATTAAAACTGGACCGCGGGCCGCAATTGGCCCGCGGGCCGGACTTTGGACATGCCTGCTGTATATATTGTGCACTGGTGCTGTAAATAAACTGTTTTTTGAGACGTCTAACCGCTCTGCGCCTGAGTTCCTACAACCAGATTGTGACAATGCTAGACTTGCTGGTCTTGGTACTCATCCATATCACTTACATCTTGGTGCAAGTTCCTGTATGTTGTCTGTCAAGGTCCTCAGTCATCCAGGTCAAAGAGCTTGGAAAGAAAGTGACTGGACTTCTTTAAGTTTCGTGAAGACATTGCACCTCTCATCCAAGAGGCTTCTTCAGTTCTGAAACCAAAACGTGTAGAGTCCCAGGTACAGGTTCTCGATGGGCATATGGAGTACAACACACAGTACCACAGTCCAGGACGAGACAACGAACATTCACGAGTACGTCAGGAAAATACCACAACCAGCCGCGTGTTCAGTGAATATCTCAGGCAGCAGAAATTCAAGAAAGAAGACCAAGAGCCATCATGGAAGGTCAGGCCCCTCCATGGTATGTACCACATGCAGATAGAGGAAGTGGCTGATATCTAGAAATCCTACCAGTAGCTGGACCAAGCTGGACTGAAGAGAAACACCCACTACGTCTTTCGTTATATTTTGCTTTCAAGAAGCCAGTCGTTTAATGTAATTTTAAAATGATTTTGAGAAATAGTTTTCCGGGCTTTAGGAATGGTTTTCAAAGTTTTCTTTGGACAATGACTTCCTTTTTCACTCATTTTAAATCCATTCTTTGTACTTGATGTTGTTTTTTCTTTATTGTTTTGTTTGTTTGTTGAACTACTTAACACTGACCTATAAATTACTCAAGCATAACAAGGAAGCTAACTCAAGGGATGATTCAATCTTGTGTCCAGCAAAGTTGATTCACCTACTGTTCACAGAAGCCTCATCAGAAACGTTCTCAGTGCAAGGATGGCTGTCAAAGAAGCCATTCTTAAGGAAGGCAAATGGAAAGAAAAGGCTCAGGTATGACAAGATACACAATAACCTGTTTCATGGAGTGATCACTCCCAATTTGAAAATTTCAGTTCAAGTTGTTGTCAGTTTGTATGCAGGAGGTCGGGGGAGAAATGTAACAGTGAGAGTCTACAGTTATTTGTAAGAGATGGAGTAAAACGTGACTTAGGGGATCTTGTCAAAATTGATGGAAATATGAATGAAGAAAAGTACTGTCAGATTTTGATCCACCACATAACACCAGTTTGGAAAATGTCTGATTGGTAATGACTTCATTTTATACCTGGATGGGGAAAATAAATACTGTACATGTGAACAGTGTCAGTTACATTAAAGTTGTAGTGCATAAGACCAAGCATATTTTGATGATCATCCATGCATCACCGCTACAGTATCTTTCAGTTTTGATAATAAAGACTACAAAATAAGAGTCGTAAGCACAGTACAGGAAAGAAACTGCTGAGCTCTTTTTTCCCACAAATTTCCCACATGTGGGACTAATAAAGGTTATCTTATCTTATCTTATCTTTGATTGCACTGCATTTACCTTGCAGGTTAACATGCTGTCAGAAATTTCATGCTGCATCATAGATGGCTTTAGAGATCATGACATTTTCATCTGGAAGTAAAAGATGGATGATTAGAATCATCACACCTCTGCTGAAAATGATTAAGAATGGTTCTATTATGAATGATTACTTCACAGCACTTCGACACATAGGTCTTAAATCAGTGCATCATTTATTATTTAAATATTCAGACGTGTATACATTTTATACTAGTGAAGACCTGACTAGGGTACTGAGCAAATACACCAAATCATTCTGCGATGGGAACCAGAAGATGCTTTACAGCAGATTATAATCATATATATATTTCTACTTGTAGTCTTTGATGGTTTAACATGTTAGACATTGCAGAAAAGCTATCAGGACAAGAAACTACAAAAGGAAGACAGCCTGGGGCTCAACATCCCTTGAAGTAATGGAGAGACCAGTCATTGATTTAATGGGTGGGAAATCCATAAGATCAGTTACAAAAGTGAGGAAAGTTGACAAATCAACACTTTGGAGGAACAGTAAAAAGAGGCAGGCACTCAAATATACACGTTGTACAAGAATGCTGGCCCATTCTTCTTTGGCAAATCTCTAAAGCTTTTCCAGATCTGATGTTCTTCTAACATGGATCTTGGTTTTCAGTTCACCCCACCCATTTTAATGGGATCAAAATCAGGGCTTGGTGTAGGCTAGTCAGTAACGTTCACTTTGGTTGCTTTGGAGGTAAGTTCTTCACCAGGATCGAATTATGTTTTAAATCATTTTCATGTTGGAAGACAAAGGGAAGACCCAGACTGAGCTTTGCTGCTAACTGCTTGAAGTTTTCTTTCCAGCTGTCCTTCTTTCTTCATGGTTTCTTCCACTTTGATGAGATTTCCAGTTCCTGGTGCACTGAAGCATCCCCACAATTCAATTCAGTTTTATTTATACTGGACCACATCACAACAACAGTCACCTCAGGACACTTAATATGTAAGGTAAATACTCCCACCACTGTGTTTTACAGTGGGGGCGGTGTTCTCTCCCTTCTTTCACCAAACATATACAGCATCATAAGCCAAAGAGCTCTAGTTTGGTCTCATCTGACCAAAGGACAGAATTCCAGTATGCATACTCTTTCTCCAGTTTGTCCTTAGCACACATCAGTCTGGCTTAAAGATGTCTGCAGAAGTGGAGATTTTCTTGGTCTGCAATCTCACAGTCAATTCCTGTGCAGTGGTTTTCTTCTCTGAGACTACAATTCCTGATGTGACTAAGTCATTGACTGGTGTCTTTGCAGTTATTCTCATTAGACACATTTAGACGCCTTAGACATATTTCTCATTAGTTTTCTTCACAGAGTCTTGGAAATCTTTTGCTTCTTGCCTCTGCCAGGCTTGTTCTGTACTGAGGGGCGCTCTTTAAATTTCTTGATGATACCTCCCACTCCAGTTCTTGACATTTGGAAATCCTGTGATAACTTTGTACATCCAACTCCTGCTTTGTGAGCATAAGCAATTCTTTTTCTCAAGTCTAAACTGATTTCTTTTGTTTTTGGCATGATGCTTCCTCGAAAGACAGCTCAAACCCACGCTGAAGTATTTATGCTGTGAGTAAATTGGAAGATAACTTTCAGTTTTAACTTGATTTTAAAGACTTTGAGCATCGCAAAGTTAAAGCATATCATTGCACAGCAGTGGATTGTGCTATGGCTCAGTACTTTCATTTTTCAGGAGCCCATGAAACTGTAAAACAATTTACTCTTAAACTCCAAAAAGCCTGCTGTTGATCTCAGTAAATGAAAGAGGACTGTCTCCCCTCCTCTTCAGAGATTTGCAAATGTGGATAAAAGAGGGGCAACACACTGGATGGAAGAAAATGTCTAAACCAGCCTAAAACAGACATTTTCTTAGGAACCTACTGTATGGAAATATTTAGTAATTCTTTCTTTAAACTGACAAGATTTTCTGCTGTTGCATTTTGTAATTATTCCATATTAAATACCGATGTTAAGTGGCACAGTTGGGCAAATAGTGTTGAATGGAGGAAATAATTTAAATCTGGCATCTTAAATCATCTGTATTGTTGTGTTGGTTTGCCATAGCTACATGGTCAGACTGGGAATGATTTTCGATCATTTCATTAAAAAATTAAAAGCACATAGGCCAGTGAACGCATAATGCTTATTTGTGAAAGAGGGAGAGTTTTCAACCTCATGTTGCAGTTCACAGGATTGAACAGCAGGTGGTAATGCTAGATTAAAAAAAAAGACCTGAGATCCAAACGCACAGCAGCCCATGCATTGGACAACTGCTTCTTGATCACTGGAATGCATGTATCATCCTGCTGAATTTATAAGAGGGGCACTTCAGATCAACCTGCTTATCAGCAATAACACAGCACAATAACGCAATAACACATGAGACGATTTTCTCTTTCATTTTAAAATCTGCTATTAAATCTTCAATGTTTTGTGCGTAAAAGTCTCCCACACTGCTGACTCAGTAACTGCAGATTTCCAAACAGTTTTATGTTAATACCAGAGGAGGCATGGACATGTAGGTGGCCCTCTACTTTGGCTCATGTAGTGCATGTTTATATCTGCGTGGTTACCCCGTGACAGGAAGTCCTCTAGATAATTCCATGGCCCTTTTGATCCACTGCTGGCTGTAATGTGAAACACCTGCAACAAAATAGCCAATAAGTGGCCCACATTTTTTTTTAAAGACCAGCCCTCTCTCCCTTTGCCCCCTTTTACAAATACCTCGTTACCTTGGAAACCAGTAACAACACGAGGGGCCTTCCTGGAAAGTGAGAGCGTCAACTAAATCGCTAGAAATTGTACCCCAAAACATAATGGAGTAAAACGCCTTTGCTTGGTCCAAATGAAGCTTTTGATATAAAACTGAGTTACTGAGGAGGCCTGTCCGTGAAGGAATGCTGGAGCCATGTCCTTCAGCGCCAGGATCGCTAAAGTGAGCTACAGGAACAGACCCACCCAGCCTTCCGTGGCTGTGGAGTCACTCAAGGAAATGCAGGTTTGATCCCAAATGCTCTCAAAAGTGTCTATAACACTTTTTCTTTTGTATTTATTTATAGTTCTGTGAGCTAGGACTCCTAGTTGCCCTTAATGTTCTGTGTTTCTAAAAGCCACCATTGTTATTTATATGTGTGGGTTTATTTTTTGGTTCGCGTGTTGCACAATTAATTGTATTATAAACAGGTAAATTATACAAAAACAATAGTTTAATTTTTTTAAACTATAAAATATATGTCGTTGATTCTTTAGACTTTTTTTTTTGTAAATTATGTCTTCAGTATCTCCGGATTCTTCTGTTGATTTGTACAAGTAAGTAAGACGATTTTCATTCAGCCTGTATCCTAGAATCAGGACACCAATTTTTCCTTTCCACTTTTCGTAACCTAACCTTTTTTGTTTTGTATTATGCAGATGCAGATATGCATTTTATTTATTTTACATCTTGTATAGTTGCTATATAGTGCAAAATATCCGATATTGTCACAAATCAAAGAGATTTTTAAATTTAATTTCAGTACGCAGCAACACTTTAACTTTGCCCTAAAGGGAAATCTGTCAGTGCAAGAGATAATCTAATGTGATTTCATTACCATATTTTCAATATATGATTATTTTTCAATTTTTTTCTGTAATTAATTGAAAAGTGAGCGTTGATATAATACTGCAGTAATTGAGCACAGGAAGATGTAGCTAACCCAGCAAGATAATGAGCTGCAAGAGTGTAACACCAGAAATGTCGTTCTCTTGTGAGAGAGGGGAGAAAAAAAACACAATGATGGGATTAATTTGCACTTCATTTTCACCTCAGGAGCTCTCTAAGCCCTTTGGAAAATTGCTCGGAGACTCACTACACTATTAGATTCTCTGGCATAACAGCAGGCAAAGATAGCTGTGGCACAACCTACTGTAATGTGTGGTTGATTGTATTGTCAGCCCCAGCCCACCAGATGGCGGGGTGTTCATAGTGTTGCTGCTGTCTTATTGGCTTTGCTGCAGGAGGCTGGATGATGTTGCCCAAAGACAGCTGAACAGTAAACTTGAAATGAGCAGTGAGTATCCAGCTTCTGTCATTCATGTGGAACTCTGTCATTATTACAGTGACTGGTCTTTGTGGGGTCTGTGACACACTACTTTTAAAAATCTCCTTTCGCTTGTAGGTGCTAAGAAAGTCAGATTAGGCCAGGATGGAAGTTATAATAGTTCATTTTATTAGTTATTTTTATAAACTTTTAAACATTAATCTACATAACCCCTTTCCATGTTAATTGGTCTTCTGCCTTTAGTCAAAGCACAGCCTTTCACACATTTTAGAAATGTTAAATAGCTATGCTTCTTTGCCTCCCAATAGCAGTGCAGCACTAAATATGGCACTTTAAACCAAGTACATGTTTAATTAGTATGCAATAGACATGAGCAATAGTAACTAAAGCCCCCTGCACTCTATGTCTATGTGTCAGACCCACTGCCATCATGCAAAATACTCCAGTTTCTTGCTTATTTTTCTACAATACTGACCGTAATGAAATAGAATTGGCTGAGGCATTCCTGCATTGTGCGAAAACACAGGCCAGATGAAGCAATGTCAGTTCATTAGAGTCAGTTTTCGGCATTGGACCCAGCGAACCAAATGCAAGGAGACGCCATGGTCCTCGAAAGGAGAATAAAGTGTATTAGGCATGACATTTATGAGCCACATCTTTCTTAAACATATTTGCTTAAGCTGTCTGTGCTTCTGTCAGTGTGAGCAGTCGCTGTGAAAAACTGTGAACTCTTGTCTGTCTGTGTCTTCAGATCTCACCACCTCCTCATTTATAATTTACAGTCACTCTCATGTTTCATGGCCGCTCACAACCAGGCAGTTCCACACAGAAAATCAGCCATGGAATAGTGAAAAATTGATGACCGACCCATTCTGTAATGCAAAGCTTTGCAACCATTTCTTCACTATCTGACTCACAGTCAAATCCTCATGGAGAGGGATGTGCCTCTCATCGGCAAGATGCGACTGTAAAAAGCAACGAAACTGAATATTAATTGGTGGCGACGGTGGGGTTGTATATGCACTTGTGCACATGCATATGTGCTCTCTAGGTAAATAATTAGGATTACCCCAGGGGTAGTGCATGCTTAATCTCATTAGGTTCTAATCTATTGTTTTTCCTGATTATTCAGTGAATTGTAAAATGTCACAAAAGCTATTTAAGTTTGCAGTGACATGGAAAGAAGCAGCACAATCTCACATTTCAGAAGCAAGAACAAGAAAATGTTTAAAAAATAAATCTCTCTAGTGTGGGGATTCCTCCTCACCTCATAACTGTCTGATCAGTGCCGCTCCAAGCAGACTTAGACAATGGAGTTCAAGGGATCTGCTAACATAACAACTGATTGAATAGCAGATATTTTTTTTAAGCATCACACTGCCACATATCAGGCACAATGAGTCACCCAATAAATCTGTTAGGCAACTTAATGATAATCATGTTACACTTACTGCTTCACACAGTGAGTTCAGTCCTATACTGTTAAAGTGCTGATCCAGGTGATGACCTTGCATCGGCTTCCTTTCCTATAAGCATCAAGTTTTACTCTTGCTTAAACTGAATTTCCATGTTAATTTAATTTCTAGTATTTTGTAGCACTTGCTTTCAAAGCAAGGTGCCATTGCCTGTTAAATTACACTACTGGCTATATCAAATGACTCGCCACATTTTTTCCTTTAAGAGGAGCGTAACACATTCTCTAATAGAGCCAATTGTACTACAATGATGCAACATTTATTTTTTTTACTCACTTTTGTTTCTGTATTTTTTTAAAAGGTTGTACCTGAAACTATCTCCCTCTAATGATGTATTCTGCAACCTTTTCGTTCCACCCCCCACCCACCACCCCCCATCCTTCATCCTATTGTTGTAACAGACTTGTAAGGTGAGAGTTGGACCTTGATAATTACCCTGCTGACAGGAGGTCATCCAACACCGCATTATCTAGTTAGCAGTACCCTTTTAGGAGAAAGAGTCTGATAATTTCAGGGCAGCAACCTTTCTCACATGACAAACAGGAAGACTGATTGCTCACATAGTGTAGCGCAGCCACTTGTTCGCTGTCTTGTCTTCTTTGTTGGAAGCTTTAACTCTCTGATGTCATGAAAAACGCAGACAATTAAGAGGGTGGAATGACTTGAAAAGAAGTGTCAGCGTGAAAGGCCGACAGCGACTATGCTGCATTTCAAGCCAGACTATCAAAACAAGGTAAGGTGACCCAAGAGTTCTGAAGTTACAGATGACTTGAGCTTCTTGACTATCAACTTTGGCCAAATGCAATTCATCATTAATGTGCCGGGATTTAGTAAACAGCGGATGTGTTTGGAGTGTGTATGTGGTGGAAAGCTTAAGCGACACAAAACCATGCAGTTGTGAAAGCAATTTTAAAGGCATTTTAGTGGGTTTCTGTTCAGGAAGGCCTGGTTTTATATGGCAGAAAGCCTAAAATAAGTTTGGCAAATGTGTCATAAAATAATAAAACAAGTGTACAAGTAATTCTGTGTCAAAAAAAAACTCAACACAAACTGCTGGACACAAGATTACATTTATTTAAAATGTATGTCATGATGTTGCAATGATAAATCCCAATTTTAACACCCGTGTTAGCATCCAAAGAACCCGTTAACACGACACTGCAAATACAGACAAAAAAAAAATGCGTTCACTAAGTGGAAATGATCAAAATTATAATGCCACATCACATATTTTTATTTTTTTATTTTTAACTTTTAACATGTTTAGGTGTTAGGCTGCTGATTATACAAATAAAACATATCTAAAATTTAGACAAACAAAGCTGATCTGTTTTTGAGATTAGTACAAAAATTACATCCAAGCAAGCAGAAAGGTTTGCTGCGGCAAACTGGACGGAAACTGAATTTAGACTTTTTGTGACTGTTGCTGTAAAAAATGAATAAAACTTACCTTTTAAAATCCACTGAATTAGTTGTCCCTGTAATCTATACTGCTACTGTTTGTCAAAATTTCATCTGGAGCTCAGAATCTTTAATTACCACTTCATCTATGCGATTTGGTGAGAATGTCCATGAGCTTAACACAGAATTCACTCCCAAGCACTTATTTGCACTGTTACATTATAGTGAATGCTGACAGCTTTGTTCTGGTGTGCTGCTAATCCTGTGAGCCAGTGATTACCTCAGTGTTTGACCCTTGTGCATCTGTGTTTGCATTCCTTTATGCTAGTTCATTAGCGTACACTACACATGTGCAGACAGAGCTGTGAGTTTTTCCTTTCCGAGCATCACTCCATCTATGGGAATTTCAGCCTAAAAGCGAGGGTATGAAGCCCCATCTCATAAAGCTCTCAAATTGCCTGTGCTTTTAAGTCGAGTGCCTCTTAACATTTTGACATATTGCTTGAACTAGAATGTCAGAATAAAGCAAGCGTTTTACTGTTCTTAAGGGATCATGTCTACCCTGACATCACCTAGCTGTGAAAAGTCATACACTTCTGATGGCAGTGGCCATCATACATAACGAAAGTATAGCCCAAACTCTGCTAGCTGAGCGCTCACCACTGACAACTTGATAGTGCTAACCCTTCGAGGGTGAGAGTATATGTCTCCCCTGTGTACATACTGATGAGAACGTGATAGCAGGTTTTAGAGAAGGTATACACGGGTTGGCTTGAAGAGACGAGGAGTTGTCATGTCGCAGGTGTATAGAAAACAGCTCTGGAGACAAATTGTTTCCAAAGTCATTCAGGTAAGAGAATTCATGCAGCAATGGAATTGTTTTTATTGTAGGGTCATTCGAGGTTTTCTCTCTCACATAATTTTCATGAGCCATTGGCTTTAACGTTTTAGACTTTGAAATGAAATGAGCAAAACTAATGGCAAAGCTTTATCTACAGGGACTGAGTTGACTTTGACAGCGTGTGTCTGCTGTTTTCTATTCCCTGGCTGATTTGGATTAAAATTGATGAAATTTATCAGATGCCAAACTGTCCCCGTGCACATTTGTGTTTTCTCTTTAATTCCAAAAGCCACAGTTTGTTTATTATAGGGATTCTCTGTCTCGCCATAGCTTATCTCATGATGGGGCTTTGTGTGCTTCTGAAAGCTATTAGCATTGTATCTGTTATTATTTGGGTCTTTCAGCGCTGGCTTCTGTGTCTGTGTCATGGGAATAACTAAATGTGGATTTGTGTTTTGCCGGCTTTTGTTGACTAGTGTATTTTTTGTGTTTGTGTATTGCATTCACTGGTGACTTAGTCTGCTTGTTTGAATAATCTGCGCCACCCTGCAATGTGCCTGTATTGTTTGTGTCTACCCTGAAGACTGAGACTTGGCTGTTCATCCAATTTGAAATAAGGGCAGAGAGAAGGTGTGTGAAATGGCTGGTCGCCTGGCAACGGTTGGCTTGGTATCCTTTTTTTTTTTTATAGTCAGTCCATGATGTTAGTGTGTGTTTATGTGTGTGTGTGTGTTCAGAGAGTTTCTGTAATGGTTTAAACAGATGGGTGTTACATTTATTTTTTCATGCAAGAAAAGATCATATTGAAAATATAATTAATATTTTTGAATCGAGACTGAGTGCGCTTGATTAACACTGATCGATAGCTCGTTCTTTTGTTTGTGATATATTCTTTACGACAGGAAAGCCATACACTGCATTAATAATAAGTGTCCATACTCTCTTAAGCCACCCAGTTTGCTTCCAAGGAGCCAGACATTCTTGCATTTTTCAAGGATCTAGAGTTTAGTAGTTCTCCAGGCTTTCTGAAGGTCTTTAAAGGTTTTTCTTTGGATTGAGGCTTTTTCATTTACATTCAGTGCAGTCTTTGTACCCGTTCATTTTCAAAGGAATGCTGATTGTGTTTGATTGTAAAGCCACTTAACACTGACCTATGAATAATCAAAGCATCCAAAAAGATACCTAACTCAAGGGATTTGCCACTGTTGTGTCTTCACATAACTTCACATTCACTTTGGCCACTTTGTTACTGGCAACCTGTGGCAGTGTGCCCTTAGAAAATATAAGTAAAATGAACAAGTGGAGGACAAAAAACGAGTGGTAGTCTTAAAAAAACTTTGATATGTTAATAAAATTCACGTAATTGTGATGGTCACTGCAGATATTGACTATCAAACCCATTAGAATTGTCCAAACTCAGTTTTTTTGCCTTGTATACTATAATTCAAAAAGTGCTCATGGGTTAACCATCTGAACTGTGCAGACTTTTGTTGTGCTTTCTAAAAACACTGTTATCTTTTGAAGTGACCTTTTAAGCAAGGAAATGCACGCAATGTGCCAATGAAAGATTTGGGAAGAAAATCCTAATCGTTAACATTTCTACCAGGATTTCTGTGAAGTGAATAATTATGCAGATTTTGCAGCTGCTGTAGTTAGACATCATTTTAGTTCTTTTAGTCTTTTTTTCTCTTTTTTCACTACAGACACTTGGATGTCAGCTTTGGTATTTCTTGGTCTTGTTTAAAGCCACTAATGTGCTGATATGTTGCTGTTCTCCCAACTATGCTGACACTTACAACCTGAGAGATTAGGATGTTTTCCACTTTAGAGACTAGTGGGCCATTTTAATTTGGCCAGCAGATCTGTGCGTGTTCAAACTGTGGGAACTTTGACATGCTCCTGATAACCTTGGCTTCATATGTCCAACTCCCCTTAGACCTAACAGACAGCATAGCTTGACCACTATGATTTCTGGTATATATAGAGTTGTCCTTTGTTTATGTCCAAGTATTTATGTCCTCCGTTACACACAAATTTTTTCCTCAATCTATTTCTTTTCTCTAAAACTTTTTTTTCACCTCATCCCATTTTTTCTTCTCTTTCCCGTACTCCTCTGTCATATAATTTATATTCTTCCCTTTCACCTTTTTGGTATTCAATCATTTTAATCCCTTCTTTAGCTCAACCTTTGACAGCTACATTCCTCATCCCTGTTTTCAATGCTGTTGCTTGATATCAATCCAGTCTTTTGGATTAGATTTTTTCCACATTGTTTTAATTTAAGTCTCAGTTCTCAACCTCTAAAGCCAAAGTTGCCAGTTGGTTTCTTGCACCATTGCGCACTACAGACATTTACAGTATTCTTGAAACTGTTATTTGAGAATAAGGCAGCATATAGTTGTAAAATCACTGTTTACTACAAGGCAACCACATGAATGTGCACACAAGGAAAAGAGAGGTGAGACAAAGAAAATACATTACTTATTATGCGATACTCAGTGTTAAAGTTTAATCCAACTGTTTCACATTGTCTAAACAGACTGTTGTATAAAAGCAGTAGCTCTCAAGAGTAATTTTGGTATAGCTATTCACAATAGGATGCTAGAAGTGGGCTTGTCTGACAAAAGCAATGTCAATGTAAAATTATTTCAAGCCAGGAACAAATATTCCTTTTATCTCCTGTTTGGTTAAAAAACAATTTCTATACAGATGAAAGGCAAATGAGTGATTTTAGATACACCCTACTGCAACGGCTTCATACAGCACCAGGTTTCATGTAATCTGTTTGTTGGCTGACCTTGTTCCTGTGTTACTAAGCAGCACGACCTGACAACCCATTGTAGCTGATTTTGCTCCCCAGACCTAAACACAAGCCACTGCACGCAAGCAGCAGAGTCTCAAGTAAAAGGGTGGCAGTGAATCTTTTATATATGAAACTCAAGTGTTTAGTAACATCAGATTAGGATGCTGCAGAACAGAATTATTCACAGTTAACTGAAATGTATCCAACTTTCTTTAAAAATTGTTGTGTTCTTTGGGTCCTGTACTTAAACAATGCCTAAGCTTCAGTCAGTTGAAAGATGGTCATGTGATGGCTGAACTGTCCATTCAAAATCTTTGAAAAATTACACAGGTTACATTTTTATTGAATGGAACTTGGTATTTAGTAATTCAAAATTTTGGAACTTTTTTTTTTCAGCAAAAGTTGAAAGAGGAGCGTGAAGCCAAGCGGGCTCAGCTGGATGGAAGACATGACTATATCCTCAGTATTGTGGCTTCATGCTTGGGGCTGGAGAAAGCAGATGTGGAAGATGCCATATTGGAGGGGAATCAGGTACTTTGCACATAAATGTTCAAACAGATTATATTGTTTTATTGGACAACTTTACAGGCCTTAAAAGACAGAAACAAGCAAACAAAAAAATGTGGTGCATCTACAATGGGACTGAACAGTGCTGAAGTTTTGTTTTCATCTTTGTCAGATTGAACGCATGGAGCAATTTTTCATTGCTGACGGTCTTCCACACCTAATGTTCTACTATCAGGACACTGAACCAACTGTAGCAGGTACCATGAAAATCTAGAGTCTTATAAAAAAAAGTGTGTGTAAGTTATATTGTGTAACTTTGCGGTACAGCAGCTCTAGGTCTATCTTATATGAAATTGTCTCTGTCACTAATAGAGATCATAAAAGTAATCCATTCTCAAGTAAATGCCACAGTATTAAAATCAGAATAGGAAGTCAAAGTTGGTTACCATGACACCTTTTGTTGTTTCCAATCCTTTATGCGAGCAGCAGCAGCACCAGCAGCTACAGCCTCTATGCCCGCCCAGCCTGTTGCCCAGCAGCCTGGTCACAGCAAGAAGTCCAAAGTGTTTGTAACAGATGGGAGGGATGTGGCACTGACCGGAGTGTGTGTCTTCTTCACCAGAGCCAATACTTCAAAGGCAGTCACCTCTGAGAACATACACAGAGTGAGTCAGTTTGTATTGTTTTGGGATATCTAAGTTATTCATTTCTTTGCGAAAGAGGAGGGATTTAAAGTCAATTAAAACCATGCAAGTGGACAAACACAAATTTAACCATGACTGTGTTGTGGTTGTGAGCACTATGGGAAGTCAACTTTTATCAATTTGTGAAACGTAATTAATGATAGGCACTGAGTGTCACAAGACAAATGTTCCGATTTTTTTTATTTTACTTGTTCTTATCATGCATGATATCCAATTAACTAAAAAAAGCTTCTTACACCCAGAGGTAGTGAGGCACTGGGGGAGCTCAGTAATGGCACTGTGATAGCACAGCTGGTTCTGGCTATTGATTCCTACTGAACACCTGCTATCTGCAGCAAAGTTAATCACCACCACTGATAACAGGTCCTGTTTGCTACAAAACACCCTCAGCTAGAGACAGAGGAAAACAGGACTCGGTGTGTATGTGTGTGTCTGTGTATTCATGTAATGAGAATGAGAGAAAGCACTTGTGTGTACTTCTCTTGCTAAATTTCATAATTAGTCGCTTCAAAAAAATTCAAGGGCACATCAGGTGTTCGGGTGTTACTTGACATTTGGGTGGATTAAGATAGAGGAGTTATTATTAAAAGGGAGGTGTCCAGCTCATGGCTGACAAAAGCTGTTCACCAAAGATTCACAATTATGTGTTGCTGGCAAATTGTTCATGAGGACTGGTGAGTTGCTAGTTAATTAAAATCAAGTCAGTTAACTAGCAGCCACGGGGTTAGTGGATACATTGTATTCTCTAGATGACTGTGCCACACCTTTGAAGGGTTAAAGTAGTATAGTACAGTAATAAATGATTAATGATTATTATTAACAATGTTTAATAATCATATTTTTTAATTCATTTGAAAACCAGTCCGTCAGCATGACCCAAACGGTTATGTTAAAGTTATAGCCGATTTATAAATATTATTGGAATTTATATCATGAAGTTTATAACACTTGGTTCAAAAAATTATAAGTAGGCCTTTGGGACCCATGGATGGTCCCGTGATAAAAACCCTTAGAAAACCACAATAACATCTGACAATCATTTAAAAGGGGTCGTATATTTTTAATTTAGTCACATATGTGCTGGTTCTCTCTTATTAGATGTGATACATTACAACCACACAAACTAATGAAATCTAATCTAATAAATGTAATATTATAACTATGATTGGTAAACATTATGTCCTTTTTGCTAGCAGTATAGTAACTTTTTTTAATGCTTTTTCAAAGTATTACAGCAGATTTTAAATAGCTTCCCAGACTCACTTGAAGGACACATGCATAGTTGGTTCATTATAGTGTCTACACTACACTAACCCAGGGAGACTTCTGCCAAAAGCCAAAAGGTTTTCTTTGCCAACTAGTAAGCTAGGAAGGTCTCTTTTGCAGCATGTTTAATATATGAATGCTAAGATTTTTATTATCTTTTTTTACTATTTTCTAGGATGTAAATTTCAATATGTTGGATACAATGGAAGGTGGTCTTTTAAAAAGTGTGGAGCAGCTGCTCTCTGAGATCTTCATTCCCACACTGAGGAAGATGAACCACGGCTGGGGAGAGGGGACAAGTCCTCAGACCCTGGCTGTCAAACAGGACTTCATATCTTCATTGGAAAGCTTTGTGTCTGTGTTGGCTGGAGCACAGGAGAGCCTTCAGGAAAAGGTAGGGGACAGACAATGTCACTAATAAAAGCACCATATTACCAAAAACTAAATTAAATATAAAATACATAGTAGGTTAGATTAACATAGATAAATAAACACAGTTTAAACATTACATGCACTTACATTATAGTAAGTGTGTTGCAAATAAAGTAACAGGACACAACTTTGCTTTCAGGTTACCTTGAAAGAGTGCGATACCTTTGACTTGAGGGTACTGAAGGGCCCGTCTGACTACGTGGCAGCTGCCAGCAGTACAGAGACCATAGAGAAGATAGAGGCCTGCATGAAAGTCTGGATCAAACAAATAGAACAGGTGAGAAGGGACTCTCATCGTGTTTCTCCTCAAACTTGATACAGAAAAAGTATTCTCATTCATTTATAACAAGTTTTCTGCCATTTTATTTGAATGTGCTTGCATCAGATGAAGGATAAACTGCAGACCTGAAGTTTCAGCAGTGATATCGAATGTCTCTATTCTGCAGGTTTTAGCTGAGAGTGACCAGCTTCGAAAGGAGGCTGATGATCTTGGCCCTCGGGCCGAGCTGGAGCACTGGAAGAAACGGATGACTCGCTTCAACTACCTTCTGGACCAGCTGAAGAGCCCTGATGTCAAGGCTGCTCTGGGTGTGCTCTTGCTGGCTAAATCTAAGCTCATAAAGGTCAGATGTGACTGTCATCTACTGCTGATTTTAAGTGGCTGTACCACATGCTCTCTTTCTTTGATATTGCTGCTTTCTCTTTTATTTCAGTGGTTTATTGTAAGATTATGTTTGGGTTTTTTGAGAACGGTGCACACCTTAATTAAGTAACGGTCTGTAATGGTCTAGTCATGGCGGGAACTGGATGCAAGGATCACAGATGGAGTTAATGAGGCCAAAGACAACGTCAAGTATCTCTACAGCTTGGAGAAGTTTTGCGACCCGCTCTACAACAGTGACCCTGTGAGAAAAGAATATTTTATCACACTCTGGTGCATTTTAAAAAATAAACCAAATCAACTGCATTCATGGTGAAGACAGTACAAATGTGCTGGATGTGTGTTATATTTGGATGTACAAAGAAATCCAAGCTATAATTTCTGTTTCATCCAAGGTGTCAATGGTGGATGCAATCCCAGGTCTGATCAGTGCCATCAGGATGATTCACAGTATTTCCCGCTACTACAACACATCTGAAAAGATTACATCACTTTTTGTAAAGGTATTGTGCAGATCAACAGGCTTTTGTTATGATGAACAATGGGATCCTACATTTTTTTTATGAATGATTGATACTGAAGCATTTTTAGGATACTTTTACATTAAGCCAACAAAAAAGTACACATTTACAAAATGATTTATAGTTTCCATTTCTTCCATCCTCATCTCCAGGTGACAAACCAGATGATCACAGCTTGTAAGGCCTATATCACTAATAATGGCGCAAACTCAATATGGGACCAACCTCAGCAAGTCATTACTGAGAAAATCAAAGCTGCCATTCGCCTAAACCAGGTAATGGATCATTTCTAAAGGAAAACAAAATGTGTTTTGTAGCAAAATGCACCTCTGTCAGTTTTTTATCAGTCAAAATATGCAGATTTAACACGATATTCCTGTCACAAGCACAGATGAGGATATGTCATTTTCCTATTATGTGAAAGGAGTTATTATATTAAAATCTTTCATTTTTATCACTGTCGGCACTGTTGGCTTGAAGAACAAACAACATGTTTGGTTCTGTATCATAATGTGTTTTCCAGGAATACCAGCGATGTTTCCACAGAACTAAGGAGAAGCTGGAGCAGACTCCTTCAGAAAGACAGTTTGACTTCAGCGAGATGTACATCTTTGGAAAGTTTGACACATTCCAGCGAAGACTGAACAAGATCCTTGAAATGTTCGCCACCATTTCCACCTACTCCGTTCTAAAGGACTCGAAGATAGAAGGGCTGGAGACGATGGCCACCAGGTTTCAAGTGAGTATACTGTGATATCAGACAGTTGTCAAATCCTGTTAATAAGACATGTGCAGGGAGGCATTGCATTAACTGATTAAATGTCACTGCCAGGCAGCTGTGTCTGTATTTCTCCTGGCATCTTCAGATGTTGAGCGTGTTGCAGTATGGTAAATGGAAAGTTTCTCTGCATGGTAGAACAGAATTTCAGGCTGCACACTTACAATGCCAGTGGCAGGCAGTGTTGGGAAGGTTACTTTTAAAATGTATTCCACTACAGATTACAGAATACGTGCCCCAAAATGTATTTTGTAACGTATTCAATGAGAGTATATACGTATTCTGAATACTTTGGATTACTTAATATATTATCATGCTGTTTACAACTACATGAAAGTGACTTATTACTATTACTGAAGGTCCGCGGCTCCGAACCATAGTAAAGGGACCTCTGGCTAATATGTCGGGTTCCTGTCGGGCTCGTAGCCGAAAAATAGCTTTACTTTGTTGTCTGGGTCAAGTTTGCTAGCGAGAGACAGAGAGAGGCGTTGGAAGGCTGCTCCAACGGAACTTATTGTTTCGGAGGAAAACACGAACACAGTGTACAGTCGAGTCTTAATAGCTTACTTACAACTGGGCTCATCAGGCACTCTTTTTGGCTGCAGTGGTTATTATTATATTTACATGCTTCCAGCTCCCGTTTCTGCTCGGTGACAGCTCGTACTTTTCCCTTTTCTCCCTCCTCGCGCTCACAGACACATAAGGGGCATGGCAGTCCATTCTCCCTGCAGCACGGACTACACTGCCCATGATGCTACATTCTTTAGGGCTATGCCTGTAGCATTCTGCCTATTAGCATAGCACAGCAACAACAACAAAAAGCCGCTCTCTCACGCAGGAAACACACAGTCGCACAGAGAACGCGCGTCACCCTGTAACCATGGCAACCGTAACGCTGCCGCCTGGAACAACAGAACACAGCTGTCAAACAAACCCAAACAGTCCTGACCCGCGACAATATGAAACAGGAAAATACAGCCGTGTAATCCATTTATTTCAACAAAGTAACTGTATTCTAAATACCACCTTTTTAAACGGTAACTGTAACGGAATACAGTTACTCATATTTTGTATTTTAAATACGTAACGGCGGTACATGTATTCCGTTACTCCCCAACACTGGTGGCAGGCTGCTGGTTTTTTTCTGTGGTTTCCTGTTGTGCAAACAATTAATTTTTTTACATCATCAAACTGTGATGCTTAAGGTTATAGTACATAATACGTTGAGAGTCTGTTGATGTAAACTATGTGTTTGTGTCCTTGCTTCTTGGGCTACACAGACTGCAGAAATGCAGGGGAAATGGGAGGTAACGTCTCACTGCAGTCTTCAACTTTTAGCAATGCATGACCCATTTTTCTTGCAGACAGCATGCAGTGGTGAAATATTGTTGTGCAGTGTTTTGCCGTACATATGCCTTAATAACAAAATAACTACTAATTGCATGAAGATTAAAACCAACTCCTTACTTTCTCTTTTTTCCCATTATTAGGGCCATAGTAATACTTTCTAAACTCAGCCCTGTGATGACCATTTGTTAATACTACAAACTTGTATCCCAACCTTTCTCCAGTTCATGGGGAGCTTCTGAGTTTCCTGTTTAGATTAATACTTTTTCACAAAGGAAAAGTGTGTGCAATGGTGTTCATTTTAGTGTACAGGCAATTCATTCTCATGTTTCACTTGTAAAATGTTTATCTAAAGTTTGTGAAACTTCCTGAATGAATAAAAACTTAACAAAATGTTTCACATGCATGCTTGAAGTAACCAAACTGAGCTAGAAGATGAGATTGCAAACCTTTTTTTGGTATAACTTGATAGTTAGCTTTGCAGAACATCCATAGCTTGCAGTAAGACACAGTTGCACTGTTACATTTCTACTAGACTAATAGACTACAAGTTCCAAAATGTATGCATTTAATTATGCATTTAATAATAATACCTTCAGAAGAAAACAGTGCATTTTATTTAGAGCTAAAAATGTTTTCTAAAATGTGTGTTTGTGTATGTCTGGATATTTTTTTTGTTAGGCTATTGTGTTAAACATGAAGAAAAAACATTACAGTTTTCTAGACCAGAGGAGAAGTGACTTTGATGTTGACTATGAGGAATTCTGCAAAAGCACTTCTGAACTCCACGTAAGTTAATTAGACAGTGCATTTGCCCTGTTTTGTGCAAATAAAGTTAATGCAAACTGACTAGACATCTGTTTTGTAATGCGGGTTAGCCAAGTTCATTTGCTGGTGATTAAGGATTCATTAGGTGGAGTTTCATTTAAAATTCATTTCATTCCGCTGTCGTTGTTGTGAATATTATTGTTGTCTGCGTTTTCCTTTCCAGAATCAACTGAAGAGTTTCATGGATAGCACCTTTGAAAAAATGGAAAATACAGAAAGGGCTCTAAATGTGCTGAAGACCTTTCAAAGGTATTTCATTGGTAACTAATTAGCATCATTCTGAAATATTTACCGCGATTTCCCTAATCTTGCCAAAGCCGCTTCATGTGACATACTGCTTAATTTAATCTCTGAACTTTTAAACTATTCTGCAATCAAAAAAAAAAAACAAAAAAAACTCAGAGTAGATATTTCATTGAAATAAACACCGGGGTAAACAATAACTGTCATGGTCCAGAGTCTCTTTATGTTTTGTGTTTATTAATTTTTTAGAGTTTTCTGTTTTTTGTTATTTTTCTTCCAGTGTTTAGGTGTTCTCTGTGCTCCCCTTGTGTTCATGTCATTTTACTTTGATGGTCCCTTGTCTCATGTCTGTGTCTCTAGCCTTGTCTCCCCTTAGTCTCGTCAAGTGTGATCAGTCCCAGCTGTGCTCTCCTCCTGTGTCCCATTCCCTCGTTATCCCTCAGTGTATTTTAGCCCTGTATTTCTCTCTGTCAGCATTCTGTCCTCCTGTCATGTTGTGTGGGTTTCTCTTGTTGTGTCCCCTAAAATTGCCGTTCCTAGTGTTTTGTTATTAGTCTCCAGTTTCTAGGTTTTGCTTTGGTTTTGTAAGTGTCTTTTGTGGAAGTTGTGCCACTGCAATAAAGCAGCCTCCTTTAGTTCATTCCCTTATTTTGAGTTCTGCATTTGGGTCCTTCCTCCTGCCTGCCACAGCCGTTTCATGACAATAACAAGTATGCTTTAATGTACAAGTAGGTTTGCTAGTTACAGGGTCCTTCTTTGCACATTTTAGCTCAAAACATTTACCAGCACATCCAAACAAAATAGAGTCATTACTGGTGCTGGTACTGATATGTGTTTATTGCTGTATTTAAATATTTTTATTGCTGCTGGGTTTGAGTTCTGCTGAACCACTTGTATCTTTGGTTTTCCCAAAAACAGACTGGGCATCCCAGATCTTGGGATTGATGAGAAGTATCAGCAAATTTTACAAAATTATGGCCGGGACATTGAAATGGTTTTCCGCATCTACATGAAGCAGAAACTTGACCCCCCCATTGGCAGGGACTTGCCCCCAGTGGCCGGTCAGATCATGTGGGCTCGGCAGCTGTACAGCCGTATACAGGGACCCATGGATCTCTTTCAGCAGGTAATATTGCATGTCTGACTTTCAGTTTAGGTTTGGCTGGTTCTAGCAGATTAATGATAAAATTGTTTGGCATTTCCCATCCAAGTAATGCATCATGTTTGTTTGTTTCGTTTATTACTCTAATTAGCATCCAGGAGTTCTTTCCACATCAGAGGCAAAAAGGATCATCAAGAACTTTAACCGTGTAGCAAGAGCATTGTTGGAGTTTGAGATGATCTACCATCACAGCTGGATGAAAAAGGTTAACGAACTGTAAAATTTATAATACAAACAAGAAATCTGACAGAGGAGCATTTATATACAATATGTATTGTTAATTCCTTTATATAGTGTTGTGATTTCGTTTGTTGCATATATGTTAACAGTTACATGTTTGAGATCATCAAACACATTTTAATACTAGACAAAGTTGATCAATTTAAAAAGGAGAAAGCTATCTAATTATATCTGGCACTGTGTAAACAAGTGATTTGGTGAAAATGATGGATGACTAAAAAGGACACTAAGGCTCCTCTCAGATCTGCCAAAAAACATCTTAATGCTCCCCAATATATTTTGTGGACTGATGAGAGTGACATCCAGCACAAAACTAATGCAGCATTTCATAAAAACAATATCACACCAGCTCCTGAAGGACAATGTCTGGCCATCGGTTTGTGCCTTGAAGTGGAACAAACTGAAGTGTAATCGGGTTATGTAGCAGGACAACGGATATGAAAAACACCAGGAAGTCCACCTATGAAGGTCGAAATGTCTCAGGAGCTGCAGATGAAAATTAGCTAGCAGCTAAATCTGGTACAATGCATCCTTTCTCTATAGAGGTTCTGTTTTTGCTTGGTCACTGACAAATAAAGTGGAAATGACAAATAAATAAATAAACAAAATGAAGGGTTTGGAGTGGCCTGGTCAAAGTCTGGACTTAAATCAGATTGAGGTGCTTTGGCATGACTTCTCCTTGAAAACCTTCTAGTGTGGCTGAATTAAAACAATTCTGCAAACAAGAGAGAGGCAAAAATCTTCTACAGCGAGATAAAAGAATCATTGCAGTTCTTGCTGGAAAAATCTACATTTTGTCCATACTTGGGTTATCTTTGTCTAATATTAAAATTAGTTTGAGGATCTGAAACACAAACTGAACATCTTTTCTCCCCTCTTATTCACAAATTTTCCCCCTGCATCTCTTCACATAAACCTCACTAAACACTTTATACCTCAACGCAGATGGAGGATGCCAAAGTTGGCCTGCAAACCTCTCTTCTGGTCAGATCTCCAGAAACTGGCGAGTTATTTGTGAACTTTGACCCAGAGATTCTGACGCAGATCAGAGAGGTGAACTGCATGACAAAGATGAATTTGGCAATCCCTCCCTTCGCTTTTCTACTGCTGCAAAAACAGGATGTCCTTAAGAAACACTACAATAGAATACAGGTGAGCATAGCACACAGTTGTAGCTAAAATTTCAAAAATGCATACAGTGAACAACCAAATGATCAAAGCTGCATTTATCTAGGAATATAAAACATCCTGGAATTGTGTTCGAATTCCACACAGACTTAAAAATGACTAAAATCGACAAAAGCCCATTTTATTGTCAACTGAAAAATTCAGTTCATCCCTTTTGTGTGATTACAAAAATGCACCAACATGCATCTATCTCATTTCAGCTGATGTTGAGCGAGAACACTAGAGTGCGTGCTAAGATTCAGAGTGTCTTTGAACAGCTGGCCATGCCACATGTAGCTAAGGTAAGTGGACCGACCCTCGGCTACCAAAACTAGCAATTGGGACATGGAATGTCACCCCTCTCATGGAGAAGGAGCCTGAGTTAGTGTGTGAGGTTGAGAGGTAGCGGCTAGATATAGTCAGGCTCACCTCAATGAATGGCTTGGGCTCTGGAACTAGTCTCCTGGAGACTCACCCTTGGTGCGAGGTGGCGGGCTGGGGTGGGAATCCTAGTGTGATTGACCGAGGAGTAAAGGACAGTCAGGCACAGGTTAAAGTCCAAAAAAGTGTTTTTTATTTAACCCAAAAAATAAACTTGGGTAAATAATACAAAAATCAACATCTTGGGCAAGAGATCAAAGCAACTGAGCTCTACTCAAAGAGTGTTTTCCTCCCTACCCTCACCTATGGTCATGAGCTTTGGGTAGTGAGTGGGTAGTGGAGGAGGTGACTGGGGAGAGGGAGGTCTCAGCTTCTCTACTTAGGCTGCTGCCCCAAGACCCGGCCCCGGATAAGTGGAAGAAAATGAATGGATGGATGGATGTCTGTGAAGGTTCTCAGTCATCGTAGTCTAAGGATGGATGGTTTCCCTCTGTTCTTTATCATGTCGATGTCAAATCCTTCATGTTGTGCGCACTCCAGTTAGCTAAATTATGTTTGCCAGTGCTAGCTAATAAAGCTTTGTTTTGATTTTATATTTCTCTGCAAAGTCCTGCATTTCAGTCCATTCTCTGCCTGGAACCCAGCACCCCATGAGAGTAGTGATATGATTTTAAATTGCTCTTCCCAAAGAGCGTCATGTGATTACATAAAAGTTCAAAATAGGACATTTAAGAAAAGCATATCCCTGGTATCCCATTTTATTTCCTTTCATTTCATTTTATTTTATGTTTTTATTTTCAATTGTCTCTAGCAAGTAAGAACAACACACAAAAAATGTTAAATCCCTTTTTATTGTTGCTTGGTTTCATCATGCATCTTTTCTAAGCATTAAACAGGTGACAGGTATGAGACTGACTGTCACAGCAGGTTGCTTACAAAGTGCATCACCATCATCATACCATACATCACTTACTTGACAGGTGGATGAGGCTATACAACCGGGTTTGACCTCCCTCAACTGGACATCTCTGAACATTGACAAGTATCTCGACCGCATCGACAAAGCGTTGGGTAAGCAAAAAATGTAACGAGATCGATCCTGTACACGCTGACACGAGACATTCCTGCAACTCAGCACTGGCTGCGTGTGATAACATTTACATTAATGGATTTATTGCATAGTTGGTGTTCTCACAAGTAACACTCATATATTCAATAGATTCTTTCTCCCCTTGATTTTTCCCTCTTTCCCTTATTTTTGGTGGGTTTGTGTCCCTCTCTCTCTTTTGTGTTGTTTTTTTTTTTTTTGTCTGTTTAGCTGATCTTGAGTTGCTGATGGACAGAGTGAATGACCTGGTGGAGTTTAGAATAGAAGCAGTACTGCAGGAGATGAGCATATCCAACCTGTGTGTGCTGCCAGAGGATGAGCCTGTGACCTGTGAGGAGTTTGTTCAAACCACCAGGGTAAATAAGGACAATAAAATAAAAGTATCAGCTGGGTTATTGTTGCTCTACTCAGTCTGTGTAACTATGCAGACATAGTTGAAAGATGCTGTCATTATTTATTAAGTGGGGGTTTGGTAATTCTCACACATTTAAAGTACTTTTTTGTAATCAAACGTTATTTCTTATTCTAAAGATTAATTACATTGAACTGAACTGTATATCTGCATGTGTCTAGGACCTTTGCATAAGACAAGCCCAGAAAGTGAACATGAAGAGCTCACTGGTGGAGGAGGCAGCTAATGAACTGATCAACATGCTGCTAGAGTTTGACCACAATCAGAGAGAGGAGGTGGAGAAGTTTGAGGAAGAAAGCTGCACAGAGAGCAAGACCATAGACCACAATGACAGTGAAGGTATGCTGACAGTTTCCTTTCATGATCAAACACAATACAGTGTGATAAATTATGATTCAATGCTGTAAGAGACAAGTTAAAAAAGGCAGTTCAAAAGCATTTAAAGGAAAGGGGATTACCTTTTTTAGAACCTTGTTGTTTTTACTTTTATTATAATGCTGATTTATTCAAGGTGAAGTGTTGCTGAAGGTGTTCATATTGACTGTAAATGTGTCGGCTTCTTAGGTGATGACGAGCGTCTCTTCTCCAGAAACACGCTGCTACGTTCTGCTAGTGTTGGTCCTTCTTCTCCGTTGGTGAAGAGGAAGAAGAAGAGGGACTTGATGGAAGTGATGGAGCAGGAAGCCCAGGAGCTGCTGTCCTACTTCAACCACCGTAACGTGGATGCCTTGCTCAGAGTGACGCGCAACACCCTTGAGATGTTGCGCAAGCGCATACATACATCCTCACTCATACATTTCTCTGGTGCGTCTAGTTTAATTGTTTGCTATATTTCTGTAAAGGCCTAAAATATTTAAAATAAGCTCATAAAATGTCTATTCCAATACTTTATGTGTGTTACCCTTCTCTCCCTCTGTAGCTGCAAGTGACCCAACCATAAATGGCAAAAGCAGCGATCACCATGCAATCTTCAGAGTAAACATGACCCTTTCCATCCCTAATATTGTCATGGTTCCAGCTTTGGAGGAGGTTCAACAGGCTCTAAACCGCGCTGTAGAGTGTGTAGTCAGTGTCAGCAAAGGAGTCAGCCAGTGGAGCAAAGAAAGGATATCTAAGGTGAATAAAGGAAACATTAATTTGTGACAGTATTTAGCTTGATAACTGTAATAAACTGTTAGAATTGCTCTTTTTGAACTAATGGTGTCGTGGTCCAGCAGTGTACTAAATAAACCCCGAGTTTTTACATTCCCCTTTCCAGAGACAAATGAATGAAAGGCGAATGGCAGCACTGAAACAAGACAGCTCTGAGAGTGAAACAGAGGACGGAGCAACAACATACAGAAGCTTGGCTGGTAGTAGAGAATATTATCACTTTCATAGCTTAACCTCAGACCTTCAACAGCTCCCAACTGTGTCAGCTCACTCGTTTTAAAAATTTTAAGATTTGCTGTTTTCAGCGTACAATTACAACTCAATTTTACAGCTCAGCAGAGCAAGCAAATATCTGACCAGGGGCAGAAACACATAATATTGCTTGGGAAGGAAAGTATTCAAGAATTTCATATTTAATGCAAATTAAATGCATATTTAATTATAAAGTGGCAGGGATAATCAATTTCCACTAAGAAAAGCACATTTTACTTTTAGAAATTATATATACAGAGAGAGAGAAAAACTAAATGGAAGTAATTCCATTATTAACATGTTCTCTTGTAAAAAGACCTGTAACATATGATTATTTAAAAAGCCCAGAAGTTAATATTTGGAAGAATAATGTCCATCATTTCTGCTCAATGTGTTTTCTATGAACTTCTGTCATTTTCAGATGGCAGTACCTCAGACATGTCAGCTTCTGTGATCCAGGCCATCCCGTTCCAAGCCAGAAATTACTACAAGAGTGTGTCTGAGAACAAGGAAATAGCCAAGCTAATCTCTGTACTTAGCACCTCTATCACCTCCAGTAAAAAGGTACATGGCACTTAATTAAGCTATACTGCACATTTTATATGAAACTAATCCAAACTTAGCTGTACAGATTTTTCTTTTATTAAATCATGCCATACACTTTTTATATTTCTTTATCCCACATTAACAACAGATATTTCTGTATATTTAATGAATATAAATGTCTTTTATTTTTCTATAAGTGCACTTCATTTCATATTCTCCTGTTGATATTAATGTGCAGGAAGTGGTGACCGCTCTACATCACTTTAGCCGTTACCATCACATCTGGAGGAAAGACCGTGAAGAGACCATGAGGAAGTAAGTTGAAATGTATGGTTTCTATTTAAATCTGCTTATCTGACATCGCACTAGTACTATTTTTGTTTGTGTTTTGAACAGATTTATCGAGGGGAGTCCCTTGTTATCAGAGTTTGAGAGCCAGATTCTTTTCTATCGAGATCTAGAGCTGGAAGTAAACTCTGAACCAGAGTATATTGCTGTAGGAGCCTTGGCGCTATTCACAGGTCTTATTAAGTTACAAATTTAAAACCAGCATGAATGAGATTTTCTAGATTTTCATCAAGTTAAATAATGCTCTCTGCATGCTCATATTACTTTCTGCCAGCACCCTTAAAGATGTCCCTCTCTGCTGAAATCAAGAATTGGATGGTGGACTACGGACTTTACTGTAACAGGAAATGTCGCTCAGAGATGGAGCACATTTTTGCTTTTGTAGATGAAGCAGGAAAAAAACTGAATCGACAGATCAAAGACCTGGATGACATTCGTATTGCCATGGCTGCACTGAAGGAGATCAGAGAGCACCAGATATCTATTGATTTTCAAGTTGGGCCCATAGAGGTAAACCACAGCATCACATATTTATTGAAGCTCTTTTTATACACACAAATACACACAGTGGGAAAGAGACATTTTTAGCTGTTTGAGTTTATGAGTCTGTACAAGAAGCTCAGAAAGAAATAATTACACATTTGCACATTCCAGTTTTTGTCAGGTGGAAGGCTTAGTATCTTATTTTTCCTCACAGGAGTCCTATGCCATGCTCCATAAGTATGAACTATCAGTGGCTAAAGAGGAGGCTGAAAAAGTGGATACCCTGCGCTACACTTGGGAAAAGCTCTTGTCCCGGAGCACAGAGGTGCAGAATGAGCTGGTCGCCTTGCAGCCAAACTTCAGAGAAGAACTGGTCAGCAATGTGGAGACCTTTCTGGAAGACTGCCAACACTTTTATCAAGATTATGAAAAGGTAAAATATCTATGGCTGTTTGCTCTGTTTCAATTAAACTGTTGATTTCAATTCAACAAAAAATGTTCAGTTAATTACAGTTAAGGTTTGTTTTAATAATAGCTACTAAAAAGACACTTTTCCCTCTCTGTTTAAGGACGGTCCCATGGTTGTGGGACTTGCACCCCAAGATGCCAGTGATCGGCTGATCATGTTCCAGGTTGGTTAGTGATTAATTATTTTGTCTCTCTGTCAGTTAGTAAATATTTAGATCCTGCATTGACCTGATGCCTCAGAAAAGCAGTTACTTGATACTAATGTTAAAGCTATTATATATTGAGCTATTATATTTTTATTATTATTATTATTATACTATTACAGTTTCTATTTCATTGTTAGCAAAAGACAGATTTTTTTAATTCTGTATAAATTATACTCAGATAATTACAAATGTTTTACCTCAAACGTGTAATGTTTTAAAGTCCATAAGTAAGCTGTACCTGATCGTAGCTCTTCTCCTCTTCAGAATCGATTTGACAACCTGTTTAGGAAGTACATCACTTACACGGGAGGAGAAGAGCTCTTTGGACTTCCTGTTACCCAGCATCCTCAGCTATTGGAGATTAGGAAGCAACTGGCTCTGCTGCAGAAGTTGTACGGCCTTTACAACAATGTCATCGATACAGTTAATGGCTACTATGATATCCTCTGGGCTGACATCTGCATCGAGAAGATTAATAATGAGCTGCTCGACTTTCAGACGAGGTTTGACAATTTATTTGTTTGTTTTTTATTCAAGCAACTGTTGAACTCTTTTAACTGTAGATGCAGTAACATGAGCTTATGTTAATGAAGAAGGAGACGTTTTCAGGAAAGAAGCTGAACTCGAAACAAACAAAACTAGGTGTTTTTCTGCAGAAGCAGAATTAAATTAAATGATTTTCATTAGTCCATCCATAAACATCACTCCTATTTTCAGGCATTAAAGAAAGTGCTTCCTCTCACTTGCTACGATATGGAAACTTGTTTCGAGATGTTATAATTTCGAGATACTAACCCAAAAGTTTTACATAACAACAAAAAAAATGATTTTATTTCAGTGGCAGAAACAAAGCTTCCTGTTCTTCATCAGCACTGCATTAATATTTCAGCCTCACAATGCAAAGCTAATCTTTGCCCTTTATGAGGTCACATCATGTGTCAAATGGACACTGAAGGGGAAAGAGGCTAATAAGATACAAACTAGTTTATTTTACCTAAAGAAATTAAGAATAACTTTTAATATAGCTGGAAGGGATTACTTGACAATGAAAATCTAGATAAACATTAGAAGCAGTCAGAAGGAAAATATAGAGCTATAGTCAGAGCTGAAGAAGAGAGGATATTTGTTTCCTCTGGCAGAAATGTCAGCTATCTGTTGTGAAGGTGTTGATTTGGTTGAGTGAAGCTATGAACAGACACTGATGCATGAACTTTTGCTCTGTGCTAGTAAGGAACGATACCCCAAAAGTTGCCCAAACAATGACTCTTGTAGCGTTAATACCAAACTTGAAGTGTATTGTAATACTTTTCCTTTAACAAACAAAATGTCAACTATACATCTAATCTAGTTCATGTCAACTTTACTTGACTTCAGCAGAGCTAAAGTGTAGTTTAGAAAGAAGACAATAAATATGAGTTTGACTGTCATGTCCTGTGAACTACCAGGTGTCGAAAACTGCCTCGTGCTCTGAAGGAGTGGCAGGCCTTTCAGGATCTGAAGAAAACAATTGATGAATTCAGTGAGTGCTGCCCCCTGCTGGAACTCATGACTAACAAAGCTATGATGGCCCGGCACTGGAAGAGGATAACGGAGGTTAGTGAAACATGGCCACTGGTGTAGCACTGCAACTGAATGTTATTCTTGACTGAAATCAAGTCATCACCAGAACCTAATGATAATGATAATAGCTGTAATTTGTCCTGTTTTGTATCCAGGTGACTGGCCATACCTTTGAGGTGGAAACTGATACATTCAAGCTGCGTAACATAATGGAGGCTCCTCTACTCAAGTATAAAGAAGAGATTGAGGTACAAACGAATCATTAGCTACTAATTCATGGTGTTTTCTTTTTTATTTGATATAATAAATTCCAAATAAAATACAAGTTTGGAAAATTGTTCGGAGGAAATGAAAACATTTAAAAAGTTTAAAGAGTAATATATTGAATTAACTTTGCCAACTGATATAGGTGGTCCTGTTCAGTGCAAACACTGATCCTGTTTTTTTCAGTGCATATGCATCTGTTTGCTATTAGCATTTTTATTGCTAACATTTAAAAACATTTGGGGGGCGGGGTCCTTGTGCAGGATATCTGCATCAGTGCTGTGAAAGAGCGTGATATTGAACAGAAGCTGAAGCAAGTGATCGCTGAGTGGGACAACAAGACTTTTACATTTGCCAGTTTTAAGACCCGTGGGGAGTTGCTGCTGAGAGGAGACAGCACATCAGAGGTCATTGCCAGCATGGAGGATAGCCTAATGATCTTGGGATCCCTTATGAGCAACAGGTACGGCACTGTTGAGTGTCATTATCATTAGTGTCTGTAGTGATGATCTTCTTCCACAGCTGTGGGAAATGTAGACATTAGGCGAGCCACACACAGGTGTGCGTCCCTAAGTAAGGCTAACGTGATGATTTACCTTCTTTTTCAGGTACAACACCCCATTTAAAGCCCAGATTCAGAAGTGGGTTCAGAATCTCTCCAACACCACTGATATTATCGAGCACTGGATGACTGTCCAGAACCTGTGGATCTATCTGGAGGCTGTGTTTGTGGGTGGAGATATTGCCAAACAGTTGCCTAAGGTGAACAACATTTCAGGATGTGATTCATATTGGTTATCAGGCTTAAACATAGACTCCAAATGCAGTTTAAAAGGCAATTTCAGTTTAAAAGGCAAACAAGTTACACTGAACTGAAATTACTCATTTGCAGTTAGAATTTTTTATGTAAATTGTGTATCTTTACATCATTATCAGATTTCTGGACAATATTCTGGATGTTTAGGTGCAGTGTAGTGCATTAATGTGCCAGGCGTTGAGTTTCTTTTATTTCCATTTTCAATTATTATATTTCACAGTCTCTTGAGCAAAATAAATCACTGATCCAGTCAATGTTTTCAGGCCACAGTGTTTTGACATTTAAAAGAAGGAAAAATAATAGTGAAATGTTGCCATTGTAAGATTGTTTTACGAGCTTACTTCTAAAATCGGAGCCAAACAGTGTCCAAGCATTTAAAAGAAACAACTAAATACAAAATAAAATAATAAAACAGTCTGATCATGAGATAATTGACTAACTCAATCTTTTTAGGAAGCAAAGCGTTTCTCTAACATTGATAAATCATGGGTGAAGATCATGATGCGAGCCCATGAAATGCCCAATGTGGTACAGTCATGTGTGGGGGATGAGACCATGGGACAGCTGCTTCCACATCTCCTCGAACAGCTGGAGATCTGTCAGAAGTCCCTAACAGGGTGAGTAGAAAAAACTAAAAACACCACTATGGACCATCTTTTTAGGTTCTAATGAACTTAACCACCAAAAGAAAGGTAGAAGATTTTAAACGATAATCAGTAGTGAGGGTAAGTGAAGTGACTGATTTCCTTTTTATGCTGTACAGTTAACTATCTGGTTTATTGTATTGTCTGATGATACTTTGGTATTGATTTTTTTAAAATTATGTGGTCAAACAGTTATCTGGAGAAGAAGCGTCTGCTGTTTCCTCGTTTCTTCTTTGTCTCTGATCCTGCCCTGCTGGAGATCCTGGGCCAGGCCTCTGACTCCCACACCATCCAGGCCCACCTTCTCAATGTCTTTGACAATATCAAGTGTGTCCAGTTTCATGAAAAGGTGGATTATGTTCTTTTTTTGTTGTTTATCTTAAACACTTAACCTTCTGACAAGAGAATTTTGCAGAACTAAAAGCTCAGAAAAATATGTGATTGTAACATGAAAGTAATAAAATATAATAGCTGCTTTAATGTCAAATTGAATGAACTAATCAGAGTAATGTAGAATTTGAAAAATATACATTTTATAAGAAAAATAACTTCATCATTGTTGTTATAATAATCGATCTAATCAATGTTGCCTTTCACAGATATATGACCGCATTCTGGCCGTGTCATCACGCGAAGGAGAGACTGTGGAGCTCGACCGTCCCGTCACAGCTGAAGGGAACGTGGAGGTGTGGCTCAATGCTCTGCTGAAAGAATCCCAGAGGTCTTTGCACCTTGTGATCAGACAAGCTGCTCTGGCTATCCAGGACTCTGGCTTCCAGCTAATTGACTTCCTCAACTCCTTCCCTGCTCAAGTAAGTCATTGTTAAAATCAAGGAAGTAATCTACCTAGTTTTAAAACATTGATTCGACCACAACTGACTATCCTTGGGGAGCAAGGACGGCACTGCTCAAAAACAGAAACCTGTGTAGCCTAAAGACCCAATCACCTATGAACATTGTGATAAACTCTAAAACCAATTCTAAAGAAAGTTGGGATGCTGTAAAATGTAAGTTAAAATAGAATGCAATGATTCGCAAATCTTATAAACCCATATAATAAATCTAGCAAATGTTTAAAACTGAGAAAACTATTTTGAGATAAAATATTGGCTCATTTTGAATTGACTACAACACATCTCAAAAAAGTTGCGACAGCCAACAAGAGTCTGGATAAATTAGTGGTAGTAAAAAAAACAGCTGGAACATTTAGCAACTAATTAGGTTATCTGGCAACAGCTCAGTAATATGAGTGGATATAAATAGAGCATGTTAGACGAAAAAACTGGGCTGAGGTTCACTAATCTGCAAAAAACTAAAATTGTAGAACAATTACAGAATGATGTTCTTTAGTGTAAAATTGCAAATATGAATTTCCCGTCATCTACGTTACATGATATCAAAAGATTCCAAGTATCTGGAGAAATCTCTGTGTGCAAAGCACAAGGCTGAAAATCAATATTGGATGCCTGTGATCTTCAGGCCCTCAGGCAGCACTGCATTACAAACAGACCTGATTCTGTCATGGAAATCACTGCATGGGCTCAGGAACACTTCCAGAAAATGAATGTGTAGGAGCACAGTTTGCTGTACAGGCTAAAGCTCTATGCTGCAAAGAAAAGGCCATGTGTGAACATGATCAGAATCACTGTTATATTCTCTGGACCAGAGGTCATTTAACACTGACTGAGCCAAAGTGGAAAACTTTTTATACAACATGGAGACCACATCCTCACGCAATCTGTCTTTATTCTGCTCTCTCTCATGGTATGGGGGTGCATCAGTGCCTATGAAACTGGCAGCTTCCACATCTGGATAGATACCATCATTCCTGAAAAGTATGTAAATGTTTTAGAGCAAAATATGCTCTAATCCAGTCATGTCCCTGTCTTTTTCAGGGAACAACCTGCATATTTCAGCTAAATTGCATACTTTGTAGAAGGATACTCTGGGTTTTTAACTGCCTTTCATCAGTCCAGACTGTTCACCACCTGGAAACATCCTGTGCTGGTCTCCCCAGTTCCCAGATGTTTACTGACTGTTGTTAAAAAAAGAGGGAATGCCACACAGTGGTAAACATGGACCTGCACTAACTTTTCTGTGATGTGTTGCTTCCATCATATTCAAAATGAAGAAGTATTTTTTTTCTTAAAAGGGTGCGTTTTCTATAAGTATTTGTTATTGTTTCTATGTTCTGTTGTGACTAAAATATGGCTTTTTGAGATTTGCAAATCATTGTGTTCTGTTTTTCATTTACACTATAGTCAGCATCCCAACTTTTGGGAATTGGGGCTGTTATTTTCTCTGTAAATTATGGGGTCTGGTACTAAACTGCTATAGTATTCCTTCATCAAAACAATAGTTAGATTTCTAAGGTCATCGGTACATTTGACCATTATGATGTGTTTTGTTTTTTGCACGTTAATGTAGGTGGGGTTACTGGGTATTCAGATGATTTGGACAAGGGACTCAGAGGAAGCTCTGACCAATGCCCGATACGATCGCCGCATCATGTCCAAAACCAACCAGTTCTTCCTGGATCTCCTTAACACCCTGATTGACATGACCACAAGAGACTTGGAGGCTGTGGAGAGGACCAAGTATGAGACCCTCATCACTATTCATGTCCACCAGAGGGACATATTTGATGAACTGGTGAGTATGTTGATCATTCAGTAAAAAGAGGCCAGACATCCGAGCTGGGATCAGTTAGACTGACGCCGAACCGTGCACATGAACGCTTTGCAATTTCTGTTCAAGATTAGAATCTCCGGCTCAAAATAGCAACCACTCTGTAAACTGTGTTTGATATTCAGACTCCCTAGGGCTGCCATGTCAGAATACAAAATGTTGTTTACTGCAGCGAGTAAATTCTGTCGAAAGTAGTCAGAGGGGTTTTAATGGCAGTCAAGTAATATTTAAAGTCACGACTGTGTTTGAATCTCCACTTAAGGCATAATAAGCATGTTGCTGAACCCCAAGGTTAATAGAAGCAGTTTGAAGAAACTTTATTTGGATGTGTTTTTTTTAGTTCTTTCTAAAATCATTTGTATTTATTTACCTCTTACCATTAATTTGTCCTGCTCATGTTCCTTTGTCCTGTTTGTTTCTAAACACATTTTTGCCTCACCTTATTTCCTCTCCAATAATATATCACACTGCTACTTTTCTACCCCCACTGTATTTTTTCTCACACATATTCTGCTTTTTATCTCTTCTATTCATTACTATTCTAATTCATTTTGTACTTTTTCCCATTTGCATCATTTTAACTTGCTGGACTTTTCTCTTCCCTCCTCTCACTCTCCCCTATCCTTTACCTTCCTTTCTTTCCATTTCACTTCATGACCTCTTCTTTCATCCTCCACTTTCTTGCTTCTCTTCTCTTTCCACTCTTTTAATGCTACCCTCCTGTCACTGAAATCCCTCCTCACACATCCTGCCCTTCCACCTTTCTTCCCCTCTTTTATCCGGCTTTCATCTCTCTTTTCAAATAATCTTCTGAGTGGTGCCCTTCAATTTCTTATTCTTCACATGCCATCTCCCTTCTCCCTTCACTTCTGTTTCCATCCCCTTGTCTCCTTCTGCCCTCTCTTTCCCTCTTTCCCTCTCTCTTATCGCTACCCTTTCTCCGCCTAGTGCCGGTTGCATGTCAAAAGCTCCAGTGACTTTGAATGGCTGAAGCAGTGCCGTTTCTACTTCAATGAGGACTCAGACAAGATGATCATCAACATTACAGATGTGGGCTTTGTCTACCAGAATGAATTCTTGGGGTGTACCGAAAGGCTTGTCATTACACCTTTGACGGACAGGTAAAGCAGACATACGTGCGTAAAATGTATCATAATGGCAAAAGTCACATGCACACACACTAATAAGAAAATAAAGGAAAAAAACAGACCTAAACAGCAGTATAACTTTTCTTTTTTGCAGTTTAAACAAAGACAGTTTAAGTCAGAAATGCATGCTGCATCATGCATCAGTTATTTTAGGAACCCACTTTAGATTTATGCTGGAAACTTGACCATAAATGTTCGTTGTAATGTCAAGTTTCATGGATTAAACTTTCTGTGGTTGACTAATGACTGGATTTGTAAAGCAAAGATAAAAAGGCAACTCGGGGACTGTGAGGATGAGAAATTAGAAAGCAGGATGAAGCGGGATGAAGCAGTCTTACACAGCGATCATCACCTCTGTAACTAACAGGCGATATGAATGACAGAAAGAAAAGGAAAGAGGATCAGACAGAGTGAGGGAGACAGCAGTCCAACAACAAGAAGTGTCTTAGTAACAGACACAGAGGGTAAAATATGAGAAGAGACAAGGAGGGAAAATAAGATGAGGAGAGACAAGGAGGAGATGTGAGAGGACAGCACTAGGGAGGGAGTTACCAGCTAACATCAGACAGCAGCTCTCCAAAAAAGTGGCATGCTGGCCTTATGGCTAGAGGCGCCAAGACAGCTCTGATTTTCAATCATTTTCTCATGCTATCTTTCTCTGCCTGAAAGCCCATCCACTTCATTCTGTTCAGTTCAGATTTGATTTGGTCTTTTTTTTTGTTTTGCTTGCTATCATTGTCCTACCTCCTCGCTGCCACCACATCACGTTAAAAAAGGGAAAGGTGCAAGTGGTCCTAAATTGTGGCAAAAAAGATGTTGGGATAAAAAAAAAGAAATCTGGTTACGGAGTGGTCAGATTTAATCTGTATCTGCTGAAGGAGAGAAAATATGTCAGTATCCCAGCTTTACCATGATTTTTACCCCGAGGTCAGTCATTGTAATGAAGATGGAGACCAGTGACCAGAGGGCTAGGTCCTGTTGTCAGTCATCCTTATTGCTGATGTGTCCTTGAGCAAATCGCTGAATCCCCATCAGCTTCAGGGGCAGGGTTCTAAAGCTTAATCCTTAAACCTTGTGGAGAATGAGATCACGTTCATTTGTGGTCATTTTGAGTATGGATATTATTAGCTGATGAATTTATGAAATGATTTATGAAATTAGATTGTCATTATGTTTGTGTGTCTACAATTGGACAGGTGTTACATCACTTTAGCCCAAGCTCTTGGTATGAGTATGGGTGGAGCACCTGCTGGTCCAGCTGGAACAGGTATAAAAATTAGTCACACAGTATCTATCTATTTTTTGGAAATTACATTGAATCAAAAATGCAATATTTTATAGAAATGAACACCTAGAACTGGTATGCACAACTTATGATTTCGGAATGGGACAGACATGTTAAAAAGCTGTTCCAAGGTTTGCCAAGTGTTAAAGTAATTGAATTTAACTGTTTTAAATATAGATAATTTACCCTTCTAGACTCTATACAACTCAGGTCATTTAAATGAAGAATCAAACAACACAGCTATCTCAGTCGGGAAAGGCTTCATTACAGAGTTAGCTTTAATAGTTTCTATTATGAGATCATTTGTTATCAGGTTTTCTATCAGCATACAAATGGTTGCAACTCAGTTTAGGCTGTGAAAATGTTGCCTTTTGTTATCAGGAAAGACCGAGACCATAAAAGACATGGGTCGCTGTTTGGGAAAGTACGTCGTGGTCTTCAACTGCTCTGACCAAATGGACTTCAGAGGCTTGGGAAGAATATTTAAAGGTGAGAATCACTAAGTAAAGTCATGCTATAAGTATATTCCCAGAAAGAAGTTTAAGGCTTTGGGTTATCAGGTTATAGACCTGTGTTTTTTTGCTAATAAATCATAACAATGTAGATTAAAAAAACCAGCAATCACACAATATGTAATGTCAGATATCTTAAACAATTTATTTGTTTGCAGCAGACGGACCATAACTCTGTGTTTATGTGATTTACCAGGTCTGGCTCAGTCTGGTTCGTGGGGCTGTTTTGACGAGTTCAACCGCATCGACCTCCCAGTTCTTTCTGTGGCAGCCCAGCAGATCGCGATAGTTCTCACCTGCAAGAAGGAACGTCGCAAAAATTTTGTCTTCACAGATGGAGACAGTGTTGACATGAACCCAGAGTTTGGCATCTTCCTTACCATGGTTAGTAATGGAAGTAGAACAAGACTGCTAATATGTATTTGACTGGTCAGAGGAGATATATAAAGGATGCAGTTCTTAACATCAGTAAATTTACACCTTAGTTAACAGAATGAATATTGAAGTGTATGAGCTGTATCTGTTTCAGAAGGTGACTGGACATGCTGTGCATGCATGGACATCAATATTTACTCTTGGCTGTTAGATTTATCGCATAATGATTCCTTTTTTTTAAAGCAAAAACTTTAATCTTGTAATGAAAAGCGAAATAAATCACAAATAACACTAAAATGGAATTGAACTCTAACATGTAATATTTTATAAGTCCATTTTTGAATTAAACTCAAGGCTGTGCCTGCTATTTCATGTGATTTATTTCTTAGAGTAATAGTTAAATCGCTTTATCTCCTTGCCTCATTTGCTATCCTGAGGCAAGTCATTAAACATAACAGTGGAATTATTCTTCCCTGTGGCGAGAGGGGTCAGAGATCATTTTCCTCTTTTTTACTCTGTTAGTGTGTGTGTGTGTGTGTGTGTGTGTGTGTGTGTGTGTGTGTGTGTGTGTACATTAGTATAGACAAGCTTTGTGAAACAGGCTATGTCTGTAGGCTGTGTCTGCTGAAGTTGAAGGATAGCGTTTGTGATGACGATGAACTACATTCCAGTATAAACTTCATCCATTTAGTTTCATTGTTGTTGCATTCTAGTCTGTCATCTAAATTTCTAATGTAATAGAATGGGCAATGTAGCATTTACTCCTAATTATCATTAAATGTTTTATTTCTGTTTTACTCCATTAATATTCATTGTTTTGTTATTCTCCGTGTAATCAGAATCCAGGTTATGCAGGTCGTCAGGAGCTTCCTGAAAACCTGAAGATCAACTTCCGCTCCGTGGCCATGATGGTTCCAGACCGTCAAATCATTATTAGGGTAAAACTGGCCAGTTGTGGGTTTATCGACAACATGGAGCTTGCACGCAAATTCTTCACGCTTTACAAGCTGTGTGAGGAGCAACTGTCCAAGCAGGTATAAAAATGAAAATTGAAGATCTTTCTTTTAACCTTGCAGTAACAAGTTGAAAGTGGTAGAACTTGCATTGAGTGTGGGAGCATTTTCAAGCTGCTGCTAAAAATGCATAAAAAGGCTTACTGACACACAGGCTGCTGAAAATAGAGTGTGATGCTTGGGAATGGGGTCAGAAAAGGACTTAGTTTGGAGCAGGTATCATTGTCACATGACTTAACAACAAGGTTGTTTCAGACGCAATTTGTCTTTTCCATTAATGTAAATGAAACTAAAATTATATTTATGAATGTTCAGGTTCACTATGATTTTGGCCTGCGCAACATTCTGTCAGTTCTGCGAACTCTGGGAGCAGCCAAGCGAGCCAACCCCAGTGATACAGAGTCTACCATTGTCATGAGGGTTCTAAGGGACATGAACCTTTCAAAACTGGTAAGTCTACAAAGTACACAATAGGGCATCAAAAAGATAACCATGCTAATATTTCATGTTTTCACCGGGTTTTGCAAATTTGTGTGCACATGTGTTTAGATCGATGAGGATGAGCCACTTTTTCTGAGCTTGATTGAAGACCTCTTCCCGGGCATCCAACTTGACAAAGCAGGCTACCCTGAACTAGAAGCTGCCATTGACAAACAGGTAGGAGAGTTTGAAGAATGGATTTATCTGTTATTGACGAGAAGAGTGAAAATCCACAGTAACACCAAGTTTGCAAGATGGGGGAACAGGAAGGGGAAACGATGGAAAGAGGCAGAAAGAGAAATGCGAAGGCTGAGTAAGACTGTCCAAAAGCCTAATGGAGAGTGAGGCCGCCGTATTTGTCATGTCACACCTCAGGACAGGACATCGAGAAGGATATAAATGGTGGCATTTATTATTTGTAAAGGACCTAACCCGAGGACTTGTGAAAAACAGTGCAGGAAGTGAGAGATGCAGTTAAAAGTTAGAACTTTTAGATTTTATGCTGTTTTGTTGCTGATCAGTTAAGCAAGTGCATTTGATAGTATTAGTTTAGTTTTTCATATATTGCTTCTGCATTTTGGCTTAATTTTTTTAATTTTAAAAAAAGATGTTTTGATGTGTGAAACCTTAAAATTGACTGAAGGTGTGCTTTTTTTTTTCTTTTTTTTTTTTTACCACGACTGTATACTAAGTTATTATACTTGTAAATACAGTAAAAGCATTATTGTTACAAAAATAGCTGGAATTGTAACTACTTTGTTTCTTCAGGTGGAGGATGCAGGCCTAATCAACCATCCTCCTTGGAAGCTAAAGGTCATCCAGCTGTATGAGACTCAAAGAGTCCGACATGGCATGATGGCCCTGGGGCCCAGTGGGGCTGGAAAGACAACTTGTATACACACGCTTATGAAAGCTATGACAGGTAGGATTTAGTGTATTTTGTCGCATGTGAGTTTAAAGAAAAAGACACCAACTTGTGGTAAGCTTGTTTTGAATCTATTGTACTGTAGACACGAATATGTGAACAGAATAACTGAAGAAATATACTCACACTGGGACGAGATATCTATTTAATTTATGGGGTATCTTATTAAATCTACATATTTTTAGGGTAATATTGTTACTTTTGCAGTGTTGGGAAGGTTACTTTTAAAATGTATTCCATTACAGAATACCGAATACATGCCCCAAAATGTATTCTGTAACGTATTCCGTTACGTTACTCAATGAGAGTAACGTATTCTGAATACTTTGGATTACTTAATATATTATCATGCTTTTTACAACTACGTGAATGTACTATTGCTGTGATTTATTACTGTTACTGAAGGTCCGCGGCTCCGAACTGTAGTAAAGGGACCTCTGGCTAATACGGCGGGTTCCGTGTCGGGCTCGTAGCCGGAAAAAAGCTTTACTTTGTTGTCTGGGTCAACTTTGCTTGCGAGAGACAAAGAGAGGCGTTGAAAGGCTGCTCCAACGGAACTTATTGTTTCGGAGGAAAACACGAACACAGTGTACAGTCGAGTCTTAATAGCTTACTTACAACTGGGCTCGTCAGGCACTCTTCTTGGCTGCAGTGGTTATTATTATATTTACATGCTTCCAGCTCCCGTTTCTGCTCGATGACAACTCGTACTTTTCCACTGGCCTTTTTCTCCCTCCTCGCGCTCACAGACACATAACGTGTATGGCAGTCCATTCTCCCTGCAGCACGGACTACACTGCCCATGATGCTACATTCTTTAGAGCTATACCTGTAGTATTCTGCCTATTAGCTTAGTACAACAGCAACAACAACAACAAAAAGGCGCTCTCTCACCCAGGAAACACGCAGAGAGAGCGTCACCCTGTAACCATGGCAACCGTAACGCTGCCGCCTGGAACAACAGAACGTAGCTGTCAAACAAACCCAAACAGTCCTGACCCGCAACAATATGAAACAGGAAAATACCGCCGTGTATTCCATTTATTTCAACAAAGTAACTGTATTCTAAATACCACCTTTTTAAATGGTAACTGTAACGGAATACAGTTACTCATATTTTGTATTCTAAATACGTAACGGCGGTACATGTATTCCGTTACTCCCCAACACTGTACTTTTGTGACCTTGTCATGTGTTTAATATAATTATTGCTCCATTAAAGTATTATATTATCCATTATATTAACTTTAGGAAAACAGAACATGTTTCTGCTAATATCTAATTTTCTTCCAGAATGTGGTCATTCTCACAGAGAGATGCGCATGAACCCCAAAGCCATTACTGCACCTCAGATGTTTGGCAGACTAGATGTGGCCACAAATGACTGGACTGATGGCATCTTCTCTACACTGTGGAGGAAAACACTGAGAGCAAAGAAAGGTCCAAAAAGTTTCTTATTGTGCACATATTTCACACTTGGATATTAATAAAGCAAAAAATCATTGGTAAACATTTTTTTCCATGAGAACTTTGACAAACCAGTTCAAGTAGGTTATTGCAATTAAGTATTAATATGTTGGGACAACATTGGAAGGTTCAAAGGAAACAAACCACTGTTTAATCTTCCTATTTAGTTCTAAGCTTACACGGATAATTAAAAATGTCTGCGGGCAATTGCGTATGCATTCCATGTTTGCTTTTATGTGTCTAAGTACACATCTCATCTATTAATTACTTGTTCTGATGGTGTTTTGCATATCTATGAGTGGGGTGTTCTCTGCGTATTTGCATTATTTTCCTGCTGCTACTTCCTGCTCATTTGTAGAGCTTGCTACTTTGGACAGAGTGAATTCCAGTGTAGAAAAGTAGATGTGGCAATGTGATAGGGCAGCAGCTCCTGAGTCGAGTAGATATTCCTCAAAGAAAAGAAGTACTTTGTGAAAACAGCTGTGTGCTGTCCACGCTCATTGTGTTTTAACTGATGCAGAAACAGCCTCGTGTGTATCATCTGGTAACTTCTGTGTAAAACACGTGCTCATGTCTTATGTTAGTAGTCATATTCAAAGGAACTGATTTCTCAGAATTTAGAGTGTAAACCACATTCATTGTCAAACAGCAGCTTTATTGTGCGATATTGCCTGAATGTCAGACAACTGTCTTTTGCTTGTTTCAGACGCAATTTGTCTTTTCTGTTTCTGTTTTTGGATGTTTTCCAACTTGGAGGAGAGCGAGGAGGAGAAACGGATTTCTTTGTTCATATTTAAAATTCCACAAAATAAATGACTCAGTTCTTGTTTTTCTTGCAAACAGATAGCTCATGATTGCTGGTTAGCCAAGAAAACATTTTGAACTCTTTTTTTATGCACTAAATTCATATTCAGAAATGTAGCTCATTTTTGCTTGAGGGTGACAGCACAAGGTCTTCATACCACCTCATTTTCGTAATCATGTAAACAAACACTTTTTTCCCCCTCACAGGAGAGCACATCTGGATAGTGCTGGATGGGCCAGTTGATGCCATCTGGATTGAAAACCTAAATTCAGTTTTGGATGACAACAGAACTCTTACACTCGCAAATGGAGACCGAATACCAATGGCTCCCAACTGCAAGGTGGTATTTGAGCCGCATAACATCGACAATGCCTCTCCAGCCACCGTCTCACGCAATGGCATGGTGTTCATGAGCTCCTCTGTGCTCACCTGGATCCCCATACTAGAGGTGAATGAGCTTTATGAAAAACTGGTTGTAATTATTTTTGTTTCATTTTGCAAAAGTTTGAAATCAAGGTATATTAAGACAATATTTACTTATGAATCATATAATTTAAAACCTGTGCACTGCATGTAGTTTTGACTAAATAGAGTCATACTGTTGCTGCTTCTAGGGCTGGTTGAAGAAACGGTCCCCACATGAGGCAAAGATACTGAGAGAGCTCTTCTCTTCGTCTTTCTCCGAGCTCTACCGCTTCTGCGTGCAGTCACTAGAGTTCAAAATGGACATGCTAGAGGCCTTTGTAATCATGCAATGCATAAACATGCTACAGGGACTCATACCACCTAAGGTAAGGTATTCCCATCCACTGGACATGCACACGAACAGCAACTGATATATATTTCATTGATAAGTGCTGTCAAGACAAAGTGACTCTTGAAGTAGAAGTGGAAATTTATAGTGAGACCAACTCGTATTTATGTTTCCAAAACCTTTTTTAAGCACATTTATACCCATTGTACAGACTGGGACTCATAGTTTTGTCCATATATTTTGTATGTTCAGTTTCATAGACTTGGCCTAACCTATGAAGTGCTCATCTCCTTTTTGGGTTCTTTAATTGATCCCTGTATTTCCTCATCTTAAAATGATCAATTTACAGGAGCAGTGTGGCGATTTATCCAGAGAGTTCTTGGAGCGGCTTTATGTCTTTGCATTAATGTGGAGCGCTGGGGCCGTACTTGAACTGGATGATCGGAGGAAGATGGAAATCTGGCTTAGAGGAAACAAGAGTATTCATCTAAACTTGCCAGACATTCCTCCTGACAGTGAGGACACCATGTTTGACTACTATGTCACAGCAGATGGTAAGCATGGCTTCATTAACTTTCAGTCAGATGGCGTTGTTTAGTTACTGGGTAGGCAAAAACATTATGTCTCATGTTGTACTTATGGAAAGTACATATATGTATATAAAATTATTTTTAGTGATACACTGAATTAATATCTTTGGGTTAATTATTTTGAAAAATTATTGTCATATTTTGTGTTGATCTCTACAACAAGCTTTATCTTATTAAAATTAAATATTTTTCCAGGTCATTGGGTCCATTGGAACACCAGAGTGGAGGAATACATTTATCCATCTGAATTCACACCAGAGTACAGCTCAATTTTGGTCCCCAATGTGGACAACGTTAGAACAGACTTCCTAATCCAGACTATTGCAAAGCAAGGCAAGGTATGGTTACCAGTTAGAGTAATTTCCATCCAACAGTCACATCATCAGCAAACACTAGTGACCCGCTTCCAGTGACAGCCATACACGCACATGCTTTAATGCATACTGTTAAACTGCCTCCTCCATGTTTGATAGACAATGTGATGATGTTCCACATACTTTTCTTTTCCCATCATTCTGGCACAAAGATTCTTAGTTTTAGTTTTTGGATAATTGTGCAAGGCTCTTTTTAGCTGTTTTCTATTTTCAAAGTCTAATCTGACCTTCCTGCTCTTGAGTGTTTTGTGTCTTTTCTAAATCCTCTATATTTACATTTATGAAGGTCTCATTTGTTTTTAGACTTTGACAATGAGTCATGTACTTTCTCCAGAGAGACAACTTGAAATAAACTTTGGATAACAGTTTAAATGTAACTACAAAATCAGCATCATGTGTTTATGCTCAGCAGATGCGGAGGATATGCTCTTACTTCCCCTTTGATCTTTCCTCATAGAATATGCCATAGACTTGCCTCTCTTGCATTGGAGGACACGGTTAACTGTTTGTGGTCTTGTTCTACTGTCGTCCTTCTCATGTTATCCTATAACGTGGAAGTTAGTTGGGATAATTTGGACTGATGGCAAATGTAAATATGTTTGTTATAGGCTGTTTTGCTAATTGGAGAGCAAGGAACAGCCAAGACTGTTATCATCAAGAGCTACATGTCAAAGTATGACCCTGAGACCCACATAGGCAAGAGTCTCAACTTCTCTTCTGCTACTACACCACTAATGTTCCAGGTAAAGCGGCAGGTCACCTGCCTACTTTTCTCTTAATTTAGAAGAAACAGCAGTGTGTTACTTTTTGAATTTTTAACTTAAAAGGAGCGTTCAGTTAAAAAGGGGGAGAACTCAAATGCGCGACACCACAGGCAGGTAACAAGAATAAAGAGCAAACTTTCAACAAAAAATGAAAGCTGATGCAACAGAACATAACGCCAAGAGATCAAACACAGGAATTAGCTGAAGGCTTATACAAATAGTAGTAAAACCAAAAACAAAAGAATATGAAGGATGGATGCAAAGTACAATGAAACCAAAATAGACACTAACTAGGAATGAGGGTGGAATACAGCTGAGTAACAAGGCATATTATAGGCTCCTTACTGCGCACACTCAGGGACCGATCGAGTGATGAGATACAGCTGAAGTAGTAAGGGTAGACAGCAGTCACACAGCCAAAGACAGGAAGAAAGTAATCGTTTCAATGCAAGGCAGGGGGCAGTTGCATAAGGCATTGCCAACCTGGATGAATCACAGAGCAGGTCTATAATGAAAACCAACACCATGACTGTGTTCATTTGCCATTAAAGAATATGAACATGTATGATATTGATGATTGGTGATGAATTACATATCAGTTGAAATTAAAAGATCTCCTTCTTTATCTCGCTGTACTTTTTCTTGCCTTTTTTCACCCTGATTTTTTTTATGCCCCCCTCATCCCTCCCTTTTTTCCTTTTTTTTTTTTTAGAGGTCAGTTGAGAGCTATGTTGATAAGAGGATGGGGACCACTTATGGACCGCCTGCTGGGAAGAAAATGTCAATTTTTATAGATGACATCAACATGCCTGTCATCAATGAGTGGGGAGACCAGGTCATTATAACATTTCTACTGGCATTTTTTCATTCATAATACTGGTTAATGATAAATAAATGAAAACAAAACTTTTCTTGATTTAAGCTTCTTGCTTTCAATCACAGGTGACTAATGAGATTGTCAGGCAGCTGATGGAACAGAATGGTTTCTTCAATCTGGAAAAACCTGGAGAGTTCACAAATATTGTGGATGTTCAGTTCCTGGCAGCAATGATTCATCCTGGAGGGGGCCGTAATGACATACCACAGAGACTGAAAAGGCAGTTCTCAATCTTTAACTGCACCCTGCCCTCCAATGCTTCAATAGACAAGATATTTGGTGGGTAAAACACTGCAAGAAATCATTTTTCTGCAGTCATTTATATTTGGTGGGATTACTTCGCATTACATGTTCATACATGGCAAGGCCTAAGGCAGGAATTATATAGGTATTCCTGAGAGACATACATTATTTTATTTGTTCTTATTTTACCATTTCCAGGCAGTTGTGTAGGTGTTGTGTGCTTGTAATATAGTTGCCAATCACATATATATCACAGCAAGTTAGAAGGATGAACTAAGTACTAATAAATGCTATCATACAGTGATTTCACAAAGCACACTGTATCCTTTACTTTGGAAAAAAAATATATAACTTTTCTAAACATCGACTTTATGACACAGGCGTGATTGGTGAGGGCCACTTTTACACAGGACGTGGTTTTAGCGAGGAGGTCCAGAGCACTGTACCTCGTTTGGTTTCCCTCACGCGTCGTCTCTGGCAGCTGACTAAGGTCAAGATGCTTCCAACTCCTGCAAAGTTCCACTACATCTTTAACTTGAGGGATCTCTCCAGGATCTGGCAAGGCATGCTCAGCACCAATGCTGAAGTCGTTACCTCTGTCCAGGTGAGATGGATTTTGCATGCTTAATTACCTAATTTTTAACATGACAAGTAGTTAAGAAACTTGACAACATGTTGAGATTTCCACTGGAGAAACAATATTTTTTTGGTCACACATGCAGGATTTTTCCAAGGACAAATATGCATGACTGAGTAAGTGACAAACAGGGGAAGTGGCAGCAGTATGAAGCTGAGTGGCAAGAACTGTCACAGGAGGCTTGCTGAGGTTGAAAATAACTAGGTTAAAAATATCAGCTGACAGTCTGACTTCACATTCAATAAGTCAAATAATACACTAGTAATACAGTTTTGCAGTAACTAAGCTACCCCAGTGCTTTTACCTATTACCAGTCATTATTTTTTTTATTACTTATTATTATTACTTTATCACATGTAGCTAATTACCTTCTGTCTAACAGAAAAATAACGCGAAATATATTTTCCAGATGTTGATGGCACTTTGGAAACATGAGTGCAAGCGTGTGATAGCGGATCGATTTACGATGCCTGATGATGTGGAGTGGTTTGACCAGGCTCTGGCAAAGCTGGTGGAAGAACATCTTGGTGAAGAGCACAAGAATATGGTGGACTATGGAGCAGAAAGATATTTTGTTGACTTCTTGCGAGATGCCCCTGAGGCCACAGGTACTACTGAGTCAGACTATATTGAAACATATATATATTTAAGATTTTCTCAGTTTTGTGACTTGCTTTCATGTTTTTCCTCACAGGGGAAGAACCAGAAGACTCAGACTTTGATTTGCCCAAAGTGTACGAGCCTATTGAATCACATGAGGCTTTAAAGGACCGTCTGAACATGTTCCTAAGCCATTACAATGAAAGCATTAGGGGTACTGGCATGGATATGGTCTTTTTTCAGGATGCTATGATACATTTGGTCAAGGTACTCTAAAGAATTTTTTGTTGTGTTTGTGCCAACCAAAATAATCTACACTTCCTAACGTTTTCATCAGTCAGTGTTTGTACATTTCAAAGTTCTCCATAAATGTTTTCAGACCACCTTAAAGCCCAAGGAATATCCTAACAGTTTTACTTCAAGGAATATAAATTGTGAAGTGTTCACAAACAGTTGCTCACTCACAGACATTTGCACTCAGACACAGATTCCTACTTTATCTTTTTAATGTATTCCTACTTTGCTTGCTATTTTCTTTTGTTGCCTACAACTTACTGCAAATTTAAACATGCTTATTTGACTCTAGCTCTGTGTGTATTTGTAGGTGTCGAGGATAATCCGAACACCGGGAGGTAATGCCCTGTTGGTGGGTGTTGGGGGTTCTGGCAAACAGAGCCTGACCAGATTGGCCTCGTTCATAGCTGGATACAAGATCTTCCAGATCACGCTCACACGGTAGTGTGCTGGCAAAAATTAATATTCATATTCATATTGATATTATTAATGATGATACTAATTATATATTAGTGTAAGTAGGGTGGTGTAAGTTGTAAACCTCCTAAGGATTGGAGTGTGGAGTGGTAGTAACACCTTTCATTGTCAGATTTCCTTTTCTGAGTAATTCCTTCACAAAACATGTCAAACTAAACTTGTTTTATAATCGTTAGATTTAGTTATAATCTAATCATTAATCATATAATCATCTATAATCAAACCATTAAACTCAGAACCTTTGTCACTGATGAGAAACATTCTGCATTATCAGCTCTCAGGCCCAGCAGCTAGTATATTCTCATTAGAGGTACGTTTACAATTTGAAGGAAAATGAATCAGATATCACACTAATTATATGATATCTCAGAAGCTCTGGCTTCACGAACGTACTAACTCACCATCACTAACTCGTGCTTCCAAACCTGTCAAATGGTTTCCTCCTTCAGTCCCTACATTCATTTATTGTCACACTTTCCACCGGTTTGTTCCCCAAACAGATTTTAATGTTTCCTATTAATATTAATGAACCACATGTTTGTCCTCTTAGCTTCACAGCTATCCCTGGTGAAAACAGATACCTCTATTGTGTGTCCCCTTCCTTCTTTTTCATCTGCTCTCTCTGATACACACATAAAACTGATTTTCAGATGCACATCCAGTACAGATAGGTCTCTTATTTCATGCAAACTCAATTTACTCTCTTTCTCTCCCTCTGTCTGTACAGTAACTTAGACTTTCTTGTTGCTTTAATGTACACAATTTCTTTTAAACTTTGTTATTCTAACACTATTATTCCTACTAGAGATTTTTTAAAAGCATTTATTTTGGTATATATACTGCTGTGATTTCTTAGAAGCACACTAGACTGCATATAAAGAAGCATTTCTATCATCACAGCAGCCCTGAGTGGCTAGTAGTCATGCTGTCTGTGTCCGGGCTCTTTATCCATATGGCTGACGCAATGTTACTTTTCACTTAAGCAGCTTTTCTCCCTTGAGTGGAGAGGTTACTCTTTACCTGTATCTTGCTTAACTAGCTTCATTGCTCTCAAACTGGCATTATTTTGTCCTCAAATATTATTTCTTCTTTTACAAACTGGTCTACTCATCACTTTTGCTGGGTTGAGTTGGGAACAGGTGTGTTTATTTTTAATAACCAGCAATGCGTATCTAGTCTGGCAGTCACAGCGTAACTCCCAGCCACTTAGGGCTGTTGTTATAATTTCTTATTAACTACAGGATGGAGTATCTCATCTCACTGATAGTCATTAAAGAACCAGAAGAAAGTAAACTGTGGTTTCTCTCTCATGTTGTTTATGCAGTTAATATCTCCAATTTGCAGCTTCTTCCATTTTCCCTCTAACTTATTTTTTATCTGCCTCTTTATAATTCAATAAATTTGACATTCACACACTAAAGCAGGTGAACCTTCAAGCTAAGATGTGCTTCACTTTCATTGTCCAAGCCTCAAACTGGTGCGCCGACACTTTTTTTTTTTTTAACCGCTCTCACCAATAAATGTAGTTTGAGCTTCAATCTCATGAGAAATTTCATGCAAATTGGCACATAAATAGATGAATTAAAGTTTTTGTGCGATCTAGTTTTCTGCTGCTGCACTTTTTTATTGCATTTAACTACGTATGGATGATTTTTAGAAGCTGTAAAATTAGTTATTAGTGAAGAAAGGGTGTGCATATTTCTTTTATGCTTTTCTTTTCCAGCTCATACAATACATCCAACCTGATGGATGACCTGAAGAGTTTGTACAGAACAGCTGGCCAGCATGGAAAAGGCATCAGCTTCATCTTTACTGACAACGAAATAAAAGACGAGTCCTTCTTGGAGTACATGAATAATGTGCTGTCGTCTGGAGAGGTCAGCAGCACACACAAGGAGAAAAGATTTCAAATAATCCGTATTCATAGTAATATAATCCTCTACTTAATGTGGGTCACAGTTAAGGCTTGAGACCAGAACAACAAGAGAATATGCAGTGTGCAGTGTTTGCAAGTTGTATAGTTTTAAATTAAATAATCGATGAGAGGTTAAGGTATCTTTAAAAAGGCAGCTGGATGCTTCTACTTCTTTTATATCATTAATAGACAGTAGTGATCCAGTGCTGTGCATGTGCATGGACTGCATTGGCTCTGTTGTTGTTTTTCAGGTGATATCACAGTATATCCTATGGTTCGTAATCAGGAGTTATAGCTTGGGAAACAGTTACTTAGATATAAGTTACATTATAACTTGTTTTGAGCGCACTAGTAGATTCTTATTTGATAAGCTGCCATGTGATGTTGCTACCATGATATCCATTTCTCTTTGTGGATTTAGCTAACTGAAGTCAACAAGATATAAGCACGTTTCACAACCTATATGGCCGATTTCTAACCCCAAGATATTTTAAAGGTAGTATAAAAGGTGGAATTTGGCGAGATGAATCTAATCTTCATCATCTTCTTAAATAGAAATTCATGTATGCTACACTTGACGTAGCCTAATATTGACCATGAACACACTACAGCCTGCTCTGTACCAGTCCAACTTAGTGTGTCGCTATTAACTTCAACACAGTGTTTGAAAGTAACTGGCATAGCCTGCACTAAACTGTACCAAACTGCCCAGTGCAGTATTTTCATGGAACTTTTGAATAATATAAAGGAGAATACTTCAGTTTGTTTTGCAAGATGTTTCACCAAAAACACAAGTCAGCAACTTATCATGTCTGATTTAAAAACTCTAAAATGAATTTTGGGGCAAAATGCGCAGACATAGTTTGTGTGTTTTCTGATATTTGTTGAATTATGTGAAAAGTTACTCGAAATTACCCACCTTTAAAAAAAAAAAAAAAAAAAAGACAAAGCAAAACAAAACGAGTTACTCTATTTATTCAAACTCCTGTTCTGTAGCGCAATAATACAGCCAAGTACAGACTCTAGCTAGCGCTAGTAACTTTAATAATATCAGCACCATAAAGCCATCACAGTGTCAAGAATGAAATATGGAATGTGCTGAGAGCTTAAGCAGACTGAAAAATGTAATCATTCTTATTATGTACTGAGCTGTATCATGCCGTCACTGGAAGCGACACCAATATGCATTCTGTTAAATTTAATTGCTCATTAGCTGAAGGTGCTGGAATGGCCTTTTAGCTTATTCTGGGCCACTTCAGTCTCTGTTCATAAGGCATTCAAAATGTTATTCATACCTTTTATTTCCTGTCTTTATAATACAGGTTTACCTTAGTTATATATTCTCTAAAATGTTTTTTTTCCAAAGCTAATCTTGCTTTTCTAGACTGGTTTGGACAAAGACTGACTGACTTTTCATTGACTTTTCTGCTAAATGGCTGAAATTTCTCAACACTTAATGCAAGTTTTGTGTTCATCCCCTAAAATTAAATCAGAAAGTCTGAAATTTAAGCTTGCCATAAAACTGTAACTGTTTATAAAACTGTTTACAGAGCTCAGTTAGTGTTGGTGTTGAAAAATATATGGTTCCAAGTTTAAGTAAGAGGTTGGAGTCTCATTGTCTGATAGTCCATCTGAATGACTCATACTGATATTTTATATTAGATAACGTTACTGTAATTGGTCTGTCAGGCACTACAGTACAGAAAGCTACTTGGTGCTTCCTTAAGCACGTTTTCAATCCATTGGTGTCTTTGTTCTGCAGCTTTTCTTTGCATGCTTTACAAACTTAATGTTTTACATTGCATGCATTTTATATTTACATTTTTGTAATTTGCCTTAGAATTGCTATATAGTTACTGGAGAGGTGGACTTTATTAGAAGGTGGTGTTTATTAGAAAACTACAATTCATGAATTCTTTGGCACAAGTATGATTGTCTGATTTACATATTATCTTTTTATGAAAGCGCTGGCACCAGCTGTTTAACAGTCACACATAGTTTTGGAAAACCTACACACTGTTGTACTCGCTCAGATAGCTGTGTATATTCACTTCAAGTCAGCTTAATTTCGTTTTGTTTAAAAATCATCAGTTTGCAACCCGAGTCTACTCAAGGTGCTTAAAATTGTGAGGTCAAGCCCTTAAAATATTAGAGAGAATCACAGTGGTCCTCTGCAAGCAATTACTTGGTGACATTAGGGAGAAAGGACTTTATTTTAACATGAAAAACCTTGGGGCCTGGGTGAGAAGATAAGGAAAAGAGCAGGATAAAGAAGCATGTTAGAAGTCAACATTTTTTTTTTGCACTGCATTCCTCTTTGAGTGCAGTAAACATTTCATGAATGCGATCTTAAGAGAGCACAAGTCATATCAGTTCAGTGCAATTTTAAAAGTGTATTTTCCTCACCATTATAACAGAGTTGCAGTTATTTTCTCTTTGATATTTGTAATGAAATGAAACTGTAATGGACAATCACATACAAGTACACCTCTATGTACTACAGCATTTTTCATTACATCTGCTGAAAGACTCTTTCTCCACTCCCAGAATTTTGTTTTCATCTTTGTCCTGCCCTTTGATTTTTTTCCCCGCTAGTTCTTATGCACATTTCTTACTGTCTTCTCTCTACTCGCTGGTTATATTTTCTCTTCCCTTTCCTTCTCATCTTTGCTCCTCCTCTCCATGTTTGTTTACACAGTTGGGGGGGGGGGGGGGTGTATGAATTGAAATGAACCCTGTATGTTTACATTTCGTTATTCGGGAAGTCACTTAATAAAAGAGGGCGAGTTCTCTGAGTTCTTTTAAAAGTCAGATCAATTCATGTGACAAGTATTAAGCTTCAAGTGAGGTTTACCAGCACTCACCAAGCTGAAGCTCTTACACTGTTCGAAGTCAGTGGATATCATTGGATTTGACATTTAACACTATGGGAACACCATGATAAGAGCTATGCAGTTGCTTTTTCCCTGTTAGTTTCCCACTTGTTTTCCCTTCTTTCAATTATTTCTTATTTCTTTTCCCATCTTTTTGTCTTCTTTTCTTCACATTTTCAACCGGAACTTCCTCTTTTCTAATCTCGTGTATGTAAACGTGTCTGCGTGTTCTATTTCGCTGTCTGCCTGATAATAGTATTATTGTTTCCTCCTCATCTTTGACCTTTTCCCCCTGCTCCCGTGTCACCTTTTCTTCTGCCTCCATGGCTTGATAACAGTTTAAGCAGCAGCTGCATTACCAGGGGGGGTAAATTTAAGTGGTGAACTGGGTAGAACGGCATTGGGGTTTTTTTTATTATTGTTTGTGTGTAGGTGAGAGGTTTGTAGGTTATGTTTGTGTTTGGTTGTAGAAGGGAGTTTGTGTTGCAGTAGTATTAGGATGTTTGTGTGTGAGAGAAAGTGACAGAGATGAGAAACAAAAAGGAAAAGCAAGCTGTTAGTGTGATATTGTTGTTTTTGTGAGAGTAACAGATGGTTAGGGACACGGTGCTGCTTACCACAACACCACATAGTCCCCCAAGACACTGTTTCACTTTCTTAAATCTGAGTTACATGTTCTCTCTCATGGAAACTGGAGATTTGGAGAAATGACTCAGCTTAAAACATTTAAACAGTGAATCTCGTACCTTCAGCCACTTGGTTAAACTTGTACCCACACAGCGTGCTGTTTTAAAACTCACCATTTCAAGATTTCTTGCCAGCAGTCACATACATTTAGTTCATCAGCCAACCAATGTACACTACTTCTACTGAAATTGCTAAGGAAAGAAGTTGAGGTAAGAAGAAGTGACAACTATTATGAAGTGTGAGGAAGAAGAAGATCCAATTAAAATAATGTTAAAAAATGGTCAATAAAACATAGTATTGTGTAGGGAAAGACATGAATGTTAGAAACATTCACGTCTTTGGACTGTGGGAGGAAGCCATTGTATCTGAAGAGAACATCCAAGGTTTGCACCCACAGCCTTCCTGTGAGGTGACAGTGCTAACCACTGCATTTAAAAACTGCAACTGCTAGATCTCTGTATGGGAAATCTTTGATCAGATCAGAATGAAAACTTTCTCTGTAAAAGATTTGGTTGGCACTATTATCGGAGTAGAAATGTTTGAGCTTTAAAATACACAGCAGTACAGGTACTGTGGCTTGGGAGCGGCTGCAGGGGAGGATGAGACACAGCGGAGCTCCATCAGCTCATCACACCCCCCCTGTTGAAAAAAGTATGCCGGGACCTGGCAGTTGTTGGACGCAGCTAAAAAACGCTGCGGCCATGAGTTGTAAGAGACGACAGCCGAAATTAAGTAAAGTGTTAAACGAGCGAACTACAGTTAGGTCCATCATTAACGTTACATGGATGCATTGATTTCAAATAATAAGAGTATCAGTGACATTAGTGGATGTTTCTGCCTTCAGGTGTCCAACTTGTTTGCCCGTGACGAAATAGATGATATCCTCAATGATCTCATCCCTGTCATGAAGCGAGAGTTTCCCCGGCGACCTCCAACCAACGGAAACCTGTACGATTACTTCATGTCACGAGTTCGACATAATCTCCACGTCATTCTGTGCTTTTCCCCTGTTGGGGAGAAGTTCCGGAACCGAGCGTTGAAGTTTCCGGCGCTGATCTCTGGTTGCACCATGGACTGGTTCAGCCGCTGGCCCAAAGATGCACTAGTTGCAGGTATTTTTAACAGACAGTTTTATTTTCACAAATGTGACCTGTCTGGTGCGCGCATTTCTTTTCAAAAATGTATGCGGTACATGTTATACTCAGTTTTCAAAGTGGATGCTGTTATATGAATATAAGATATCGACTTTCTTTGCGTTCTCTGAGGTTTTTCTCCAATTAATAATGTCCTGTCTCGTTTCTTCCTGTCCTTCAGTTTCAGAGCACTTCCTGTCTGTTTATGACATAGACTGCTCAGCCCAGGTTAAATGTGAGGTAGTTCAGTGCATGGGCTCCTTCCAGGATGGTGTAGCAGAGAAATGTGTGGACTACTTCCAGAGGTACAGTATATATATATATATGTGTGTGTTTGTGAAGATTATATGCATATATGTGAAGATTGTTTTATGTGTGTCTGCAACGCATGATGATTGTCATAATATTTAGCATGTTGCAGTATTAATGTAACCCAATTTGTTTAAATCTAGATACCGACGCTCCACCCATGTCACACCCAAGTCTTATTTGTCCTTCATTCAAGGCTACAAAACCATCTATAAAGAAAAGAGGTCTGAAGTTCAGACTTTGGCCAACAGGTAAATTGTTCAAAATGAGTTCAACAATGTTGTGCAAATGATAACATATCCAAGTTTTGTTGCCATTTAAGCAAACAGAAACCCAGATAGTAGACAGATAGTACACAGAAGCAACAAGTTTGCTGTAATCATATTTGACTTGATCAACTGTATTCAAAATTTCTCCTCTTTAGGATGAATACTGGTCTCCAAAAGCTGAAGGAGGCATCGGTGTCTGTGGCAGCTCTCAGCAAAGAACTGGAGGTGAAAGAGAAGGAGCTACAGATTGCCAATGACAAGGCTGATATGGTACGTTTGTAGACAGGGAGGTATGTGTCTACAAAGTATTTGTATTTGTATGTGTGTGGGTTTAAGGTTCAAAAAGCATACAGAATGCTTCAGCTGGCTTTTTTGTTGCATTTGTATTAAAACAGCAACACGGTCTATGAACTAATGCTAGTTTGTATTAGACACTAATATAACATTTCATGCATAAAGAAGAAATTGAACACAGAATGAAGAGATGAAGTGTTTATTCTGTCCGTTGCTGGGAATCAGGCTTTCCAGTGATTGTTTTGGGAATATTGTATTGTTGCGTAAAATTACCCTCCTGCAGTGTGTGAAATAAGAGAAATTGATGTTTAATGGGGCGAATGTGTATTTTTTACAGTCATGCTTCAGTATAAGTGAAGCAGTTTAAGCCGTCTCTTTTTTTTCTCCATTGGTGAACGCTCACTCTTGTTATACAGAGACCTCTATATCAGGTAGAGCCTCTTCAGTGTTAAAAATGCTCAGATCTGCCATCTCCCATTGGATTGAGCATTCTGTTTTCTACTTAACCACACTTACGATCTTTTCTCAGCTGAGAAAGTCTACCAGCTTCAAATCATTTCTCTGTCACTTATAATGTGTGTTTGTTTTCTTGTGCAGGTGTTGAAGGAGGTGACAGTAAAAGCCCAGGCAGCAGAGCGAGTGAAGGTAGAGGTACAAAAGGTGAAGGACAAGGCGCAGGCCATTGTGGACAGCATTTCAGCTGACAAGGCCATCGCTGAGGAGAAACTCGAAGCTGCCCGGCCAGCTCTCGAGGAGGCAGAGGCTGCGCTGCAGGTATGGGATGTTGAAACAGCAATGTTGAATACATGCCTCCAAGGCTTCCCTCCAGACTTAATTTTCTCAGGTGGACATATCAGACGTCTTTTTTTTGGTTTGTTTTGTTTTAAATCACTCAGAGCCTATAGCCATGCTAGAGATTCACAACATGCTACACGAACCATTTCAGTTTAAATGTTAAACCTGAGTATTTTTTTGAGTACCACATTGGCGGTAATGTGAGTGTATGTGTGTGTGTGTGTGTGTGTGTGTTGGACCGGGGGTGGGGGGGTGTATTATAGGATAATTAGTTTTGCAAGTAGTTGATCATAAATCACTTAATTAGACAAATTAAAATGATCTGAAGATTACAAAATGTGCTGGAAAAATGATTACAATTAATCATTCAACAGCAACATGACATTGTTGTCTGAACTGGCTTTCATGAGCCAAATGTCACCCTAATGTTAGTGCCAGTGAAAAAAGGCGGGAGATCACCAGAGTCATCAAAGTTCATCCTGTAGACACCATGAGTCTTGTAGCTATTAGATTATTTCACTCATAAAAAAGTTTTTCCTGTGTCACAGCTTTAGGGGGGTGAATGTAAGCATGTTTGATCCAGTGAAGCAAAGCATGTTTGCTTTTGCCTTCATGATCTAACCCTACAATATAACTTGAGTATTTAAAAAAGTGAGGGCAGTCTTTTTGTGCTTTAATGTGTGACTTACATTTACTCAATTTAGATTTCTCCTGCTCTTTAACTATGTATTGCTTCAGGGTGCCACTTAAAGCCCTCTGTGACTTAATGTGTGAAGCTGTATGAATGTTTCTGCCTGCAGCCTTACTGTCCTGGTGTGTCTAAACTTAGTATGGTCGTCTGGTGCCTCTAGCTGCATTGTAATTAAAGCTGTCCTCCTGGGTAGATGGTTGCATGCAGATCTCCTGTGGCATTTCCCTGATTTAAAAAAATGTTATCGTGCAACTGCATATAGAAACATCGGATTTCTAAACAGACAACCCAGGACACTTCCTAATGTTGCTGGTGTTCTGCAGTATAGCGAGATTAAAGTAAAAGATATTTTATAACTTATTCAAGAGCATCAGTTTTAGTGGCAGAGGAGTTGAAGGAATTCATGTTTCCTTTCTTCAGGCTTTTCATACCACACTGTCACATTAAAATATTCACAGACAGGTTCCCTTTCCTGATTAATTTGGATATTCACCCAGCCTTTAAAAGGACCAAGTTTGTGTGTGTGCAAACTCAAGGTAACAGTACCATTCTATAACATTTCCTTGTCATACAAAAGGAGCTGATTTGCTAATAGTTACAGTGGATTAATGATGGCAGTAAAGCATAAAATAGTTTTGTTTTTATAGTACTTGCTGAACTGGAGTGATGATTTTTTTTTCTTACAATAGGCTTAGTAAGAGATTTTCATAAGAAGCTGTAGGAGAATAGAGGATATAGGCTAGTGAAAGTAGAAGTACATGATAACCCAGACTGTCTGCTGGCTGACACTCTAGTGGGAAATTCAGGCTTGGACTGAGTGGAAATGGAGCAAGGAGGAGAGAACAGAAATGAGAAGTGCAAAAAAAAGAAAAGATAAGAAGAGAGTAAAGCAGCCGAACAGTTCTCACAGGAACATTTTCTTTACTGGTCTGCTGTCTCTTGTTTTAATCAGTCCCTGGAGGTAATCCTGTGTCACCCTCTCCTGAACTCCTCTCATTCTGCCACAGTTTATACTTACAGTCTTTGTGTTATTTCCCTCTGTCTCTTCTTAGTAGCGCCTCTGGTTATATTTTCTCTGCACACCTCTGCTTTTATATTCTGAAACTGGAGAATTAGGTATAATCCTCATTAATGTATCTGTCTCTTCTTTGAACATGGTAATGAGAAACAAATGATTTATTCTTTGTTCTCGTCATAGTAACGCGCTGCTCTAATCGTCTCCTAACATGCTCTGCGTTTGTCCAGTTTGCTGGAGTCAAATCCTTACTCGACTTACTTGTCACATGTTTCCAGCTCTACCATCGGGGTCATGCCATACAGTAAATGACTGTTCTAAATTCTCCCGCTCTCCGTTTGTCCTCTTTGCCCACATAGACAATTAAGCCGTCGGATATTGCCACAGTACGGACACTTGGTCGCCCCCCTCACCTCATCATGCGGATCATGGACTGCGTGCTGCTGCTCTTCCAGAGGAAGGTCAACCCTGTGAAAGTTGACCCAGAGAAGAACTGCAACACTCCTTCATGGCAGGAGTCATTAAAACTCATGACTGCTGGAAACTTCCTGGGCAGTCTGCAGGTGCAGTAACATTTATTTAATTTGTATATAGTTAAGACTGAAGTGCTCATATTATCTCAACACATGATTCAGGATTTATGCTTTGTGTTATTTGCCATGTTTAACATGAATGAAAGCTACATTCTACATAATAGAAAGGACTAAACTTAGACTCTAAGAGTTTATTCTCTGCACTTCCATAAAAGTGGTTCATGTCTTATTAAAATATTTATTTGTAAACACCTTTTATTTTAAACATAACCCATTGATGCCCTGATTTAAATAGTTTTTTTTTCATCCTGATGCAATTTTGGTCTCAATTGAGTACAGGCTCTATTTTCTGTCTTTGTCCCTTTCAGTATGTATGTTTTTCATTTACTCTGGTTTTGTATACCTTTGCATAGATTTGCATTTTCAGCATTTGTCTAAATGCACAGGCTGAAATAAGTCCCAGATTAAACCACCGCATACTCATTCTGTTTTTTCTGCCTCTTTTTCCCTCCTGAAGCAATTCCCCAAGGACAGCATTAATAGGGAAACTGTGGAGCTCCTGCAGCCTTATTTCGAAATGCCTGACTACAACATTGAAACAGCCAAGAGGGTGTGTGGCAATGTAGCTGGCCTAGCATCCTGGACCAAAGCCATGGCCTCCTTCTTTTCCATCAACAAGGAGGTCTTGCCCTTGAAGGTAACAAACAGTATTGTAGATCTAGTAGAGTGGTTCCTCAGAAAAGCAGAAAGTGAACTGAATTATCTACTATTCCACTGACTACCAGTTGGCATCTGTAAGTTAAACTCATCCTTGCAAATATGTATTATGAAACGCCTCCTAAAATGTGTAACATTAGGGACACACACACACTTTTTGGACTATTCTCCCAATCTGATGAATATGAAACATTTCATTCTGCAGAAAAGCCACAAGCCACAAAGGCACAAAAAGAAACATATTTCCATTTCCAGACTGCAGCAGCAATAATTTGCTGATGGTAGAAGTTTGAAGTGCAGCAAAATTCAGAAGTATTTATCCACTGATTATAAACATTGGGTGCATCTCAGATTTTCAGGGCTTATGTGATTTAATCCTGTGATACAAGCCTGAAAATGGATTTCCTCAGACTCTTTGTACTCAAAGACTGCTGGGTGAGAGTGAGTGAGAGAGTGCTGGGTGGGGCGAGACCATACTAATCAGTATCTGTGAATTTAGGTTATCCTATAATGTAGGATTTACTATGTGTGAGAAAATATAAAAATACTTCTTTTAAGATCATGACATCCTCATTTTATCCAATACAGTGAAACATCTTGTTGATAATCTGGCATGAGCTGAAAATAAAAAGATTACATTTTAGACACTCTTCATGCTTTCTACAACTGAAGGGAAGCACTTTTTTGTATTACATCCAAGAGACTGATATAATCTATTTTTCCTTATTTATGCAGCAGACTGCACTATTTATTAGCTTTATGTCACCGTTTCTGGAATCCCTGTGAATTATTAAATCCACACACCCAGATCTGATATCTGCAGAAAATATGTGCAAAGTCTTGATTAATACTGCACAGCATCACACATCACAAGTTGTGTAAGCTAAAAGCTTACCAGCTGAGCCTTCTCTCACCTTCATGCTTACCCCAGAGATAAAATACAAACATAATAAATCTTTATTTTTGTCATTTTTTTGTGTGTGCCATTTTTGACAACTAAATGGATCAGCAAAATCAGCCACTAAAGGTGAAGTAAAATGTTTAACAAAAAGAAAAACGGTTAAGTGTATTGCATCCATGATTGACCTTTAAATCAAACATTTTCTTGATCTGTGGCTGTTTTTGGGGAAAAAGGAGCTAACATTTTCAATGTTAGAACGTTTCTAAAGTGTTAATATTCAGCCTTACCTTATTCAGCAGTTAATTCTTCCAAAACAGAAAATTATTTGGTCAAAAAAATATAGAAATATAGAAAATATGTTTAGAGATAATGTAGTCTAAACACGATGGAAAAGTGGATATAAAGATGCCAGAGAGTGCCAATGACCGCTTTCTAACCAGAAGCAACTGAACTTTACTTCAACTAATCTCTCTTTTACTTATCATTTTTTTAAAGGGACAAACTTACTTAACTAGTCACCCTCTAAACCGAGTGTCTCTAGTTGGATGAGTGTGCCAAGCTGGGTCAACGGAAGAGGTTACAGAATCATGAGAAGCACTACACAGAGTTGCTTGCAGAAGCTTGTTAGCTACAAACAATACAAAACTAGCTAACAAGCAATCTTTAGTTCGTGCAATCAGGAAACACAGCATGGCATGTTGTTCACACTGTCCTGAATAGCAAAGTGGCAGCTCTTTTAAAGCTGCTGCTGTGATTAGTGCTGTATTCCAGTTGAACCACTGCACTGGGGCAACTGTCCTGTCATTCGTGAGAGAACGCAGAGCAGGCCAGGAGGCAGGATGAGAGACAAGTGCAGGCACCAATCATTAACAGGGGCTTGCACATGCTAATAAGCATACAAAACAGACAGGGCTAATCACACCAGATGAAGGAGCGAAGTGACCCATGGCTGTAACATGTGCTTTCACCAAGACAAAAGGTAAAATTCTTCTGAAGAATCACCCACTCAGTTAACTACAAGTAAATACAAGCTGGTGTGAATGTCTGATGGGTCATAGTCATTTAAAGGCATTTACAGAGTACATTTATGCTTTTGGAAATGTTGCCTGATGATGACATCTGTTGCTGTCACCCTTGTTGTTAGTTCTCATTCAACACCTCTCTCTTTTCTTAACTGCATTCTATTCTTTTTGCTCTAGCCACCAATTTCTTTTTCCTTCTTTCCACTTTGTTTCCCTTATCCCCCTCCAAACACACTCACACACAGCTACATATACACACATCAACACACGCACACACTGTTTTTCATATGTTTTGTACAACCTCCCTGAGAACTCTTGGCGCTGTTGTTTTATTTTGACCTTTTGTGGAGCACAGCCTGCAAAACAGATTTTCTGGTTTGGAGCCCAGTGGTGTTTTCCCTTTAAGCTGGATACAGAGATACAGTCGAATGGACAGACATGCAGAAAGATGAGAAGGGATGTTCCCCTCAGATGTCAATTAATATTAAATAGCTATGTTTTTTCCTTATCCCACACCAAGCACACTCTCAAGTTTTCTCCAAAGCTCTTGAGCTTCAGTGTTTTCTCTACAAACCTAGCTCTATACACAAACTATCTTTTTGCTGACTTCTGTCATCTTCAAACTCTTTCTTTCAGTGTTTATGTCCATTCTTCTAAAATATCTTACTAACCATTTTCAGACATTTCTGCCTCTATTAGATAGCACACTGGTAAATAGACAGGAAAGTGGGGAACAACACACAGCAAGGGGCCATGGGTTAGAGTTGAACCCTGGCTGCTGCATTTAACCTTTGTGGCTTGCGCATGCTGTGAGCTAAACTGGCACCCCACTAACCATTTAACTATTTAATTACTTTTTCTCTGTTTTTCACAAATTCTTTGTTCCATTGTTTTTAATCCTCACCTCATTAGGTTTCTTTTCTTTTCGATTTTTTTTTAGCAATCTCACCAGAGAATGTACCATTAACCCTGAAACTATTAATGTGCAAAAAACAAAGCAAACATACAAACAAACCATCACAGCTCCTTCCCCCCCGGCACTCTTTCATTATTTCTCTCTGTCTTTTCTAGGCTAACTTGGCCGTGCAGGAGAATCGTCTGACCATAGCTAATGCGGACCTTCAGAAAGCTCAGGCTGAGCTAGATGCCAAGCAGGCAGAGCTTGATGTGGTACAGGGGGAGTATGAGAAAGCAATGATGGAGAAACAGGTCAGCAACTTCATCAAAACACAACTGTAATTTAGTTCAGTACACAAAACCCGTGTGTTGCTCCTTCCACTTTGGGAATTTAATACCTTTATCTTTTATTTGGAAGTGCAACAATTACTATAGTTTATTATTTGTTACATGATATTTTTTCCCATGTTCTTCAAGAAAGCAAAATGTTTTTTGAGAATATTAATGTGCCACTGATGTAATAACAATATTATTATAAACTGCAGTATGTACTTTGACAATTATACCATAAGATCTGTGACAGCCTGGCAAAAAGGAAAAAAGGGACTGAACCTTAGTTACTGAAGTGACTGAGTAACACCAGTTAATCCTCTGTGGAGGTCTGTGAGAGCATCTGGTCTGTGTTTTCCCATGTTCAGTACACTTTGTGACATGAAATGTAACATCTTAATGGAACAGCAAGTGAATCAAGACTCCCTGATTAAGAGACCAGGACGGGAACAGGTTATAATGTCATGATTAAGATGCAGAGACTGTTCATCTTCCAGGGCTAAAAGTGAGACTGAAAGGCTCGTTGCAAAGGCATTTGGTGTTGATGATGGACAGGAGTGGCTCCAAGTGAAGACCAAAGTCTCGATGTAAAACAGAAAGCAAGCTTTATTAGGAATGCAGTCGAAGTCCATAACTAAACAATAAAAGGCAAAAAAACAGAAAAAGAAAAAAAGAACTGGAAATCTAGATGGCTCTCTGGATGAAGCCTGGGAACACTAGGCTCATGGGAGGGAAACAGATAATCTGACCAAGAAGTAAAGACTTTGCAACCCCTGACAAAAATGATGAAATCACCAAACTTGGAAGATGCTCATTCAGCTGTTTTAGTTTGTATAAAATAAGGACATAGACCTAGAGAAGATGTGGAGGGTTAAGGAAATAGTGGTACCTGTAGTAATCAGACCACTCGCAGCAAATCCTAGGAACGAAGCTGAGATCTCTGTTCAGAAGAGTGCAGTCCTAAGAACAGCTAAGATACTATGCAGGAGCTTTAAGCTCCAAGGCCTCTGATAGAGGACCCGAGCTTGAATCACAAATACTGACTGCAGGGCGAGTGGGGAATATAAATGCTGACAAAATACTGTTTAAGTTAACATGCTTAAAAATATCATAGCTCAGTCATTAAGATACTGATGATCTAAACAGAATCTGATGGACTGTAATCAAGTGTTTTATTCAATTATGTTTAAAAGGCGAGTTAGATTTGCAGCATAATTTACCATGGTGATATAACTCTGTAAGAAGTAAACCACCTTCACAATACAAAAAACCCAGGGTTAGCCCTGAAAGTACCAGGATAAGATGAAATTCTGCTTCATAGCACAGGCCACAGGCCTTTTTCAATATTTCCCCTTTATAAAGTGGTAAAATATATTTTTTAAAAATGAGTCCTGGAAAGCAAAAGAAGACAGATAAAGTGAAGATAACATTAACAACAATAGCTTGGGGCAATACAAGCTTCCCAGGGCGTGTTAATCTGTCTGCATTTGTTTGTAATCACAGATTTAACACCTAGCATTTTCTTTATTTTGCCCAAGTCACTGTGTTCCTGACACATCACACAACTTCTTCTCTCCGGTGACCTGTTGGAACAGCACCACCTCTCCTTTATAGTCCTCTTGATTTACAGAAGAAGCCCTCGGTTTTTCTCTCCTGCTTAACAAAGCACACACTTCAGCAGTGTGGAAGGGCACTGTGTCCCTCTCTGTCAAGCAAAAAAGCCTAAAGTGTGGCTTGCGCATGCAGTGAGGGGCAGTTCACTGGTGAGCAGCTGAGGGAAGAGGTAGAGGCAAATATTCTTAGATTCATGCGTACTAAGTTAGATAAAGATGGCGGGTATGTAATTCTGATGAACAGAGATGAGCTTTTAGGGGTTTAATCCATGAATGTGCAGATGGTGGAATAAGACTTGGATAGAGGCAGACACACTTGGACAGACACACAAGGCTAAATAGTCACATCAACCTACTGACCTGTTTGCGGGCCCCTTTCCCATCAGACGCTGCTGGAGGATGCTGAGCGCTGCAGACACAAGATGCAGACAGCGTCCAGTCTCATCAGCGGTCTCGCTGGCGAGAAGGAGAGATGGACGGAACAGAGCAAAGAGTTTGCTGTCCAAACCAAACGGCTCGTGGGTGGGTTTCACAGCAGGTTTCAAAAACACAGATTTAGCCTCTGCAACATAATAACAATTATCTATCATAATAATATAAAGTTCTTTGTGTGATATGGGAAATGTTCTGTGGATGAATAATGTGAAGTGAAAAATCTCTGTCTGATGATGCAGTTATACTTGGAGTTATAACCTTAATGTGTCATGTCGTTATTGTATGCTAATGCTTTTAATTTATCAGCGGGATAGTCGTGATGCTACTGTTTGACATGGAATTTCTTGCACTTTTAAAATTACCCCACTAATATTTCGGCATGTTCTCATTTCAGTGCATAGGCAGTGCCACATCTGATTAATATGTAACTGATACACTGATGTGTACTGATAAGTATGTATACGTAACAACGCTTGTTCCTGTTCCAGGTGATGTTCTTCTGGCCACAGCTTTTCTTTCTTACTCAGGACCTTTCAATCAGGAGTTTCGTAACCTTCTGCTGAACGACTGGCAGCGAGAGCTGAAGCAACGTTGCATCCCGTTTGGTAACAACCTCAATCTGACTGAACTGCTCATTGATGCGCCCACTGTTAGTGAATGGAACCTTCAGGTCAGTGATCTATTTTGCCAACTAGAGATGTTTTTACATATTAATGCCACATGTAAGGTAGCACAGCATTATATACCAGCAAGCCCAACTTCAATAACCCTACAAGTAGGGCAGTGCGATATGACCAAAATCTCATTTCCCGATATAAGACATCTATCGTCCGATAACCATATAAATTACAAAACAATTACATTTTCTGTAAATTCTGTGAATCTCGGGCAGCTCGACTTGCCTGAAGTGTTTCCAGCTGGGCGTAGTGTACCTGGAGTCGAGTGTTTTAACCGATGCATGAAGCTATACATTTTTAGACATACGTTGTAACGGCCGCCGTTTTCTTTGTGAGTATTTATTACACGGCGTGCTGCGGGGAAAAGCCTGTTCTAACGTTTGAGTCTAAGGTTTATATTTTAGCACCTGACGGCTCTTTTTTGCTTCTCATCCTAAACACTCTGCATACTCTTTCACGTGGTTCAGTTTATTTTGAAAAGTCTCAACAGGATCTGGAGCTTTATTGTGAAAGGCTTATGTGGAAAATAAACAAGCGGACACGCGATGGTTTTACCGTCATTGTTGCTAACGACAACGCATCCATAATGTGGTTAAATATAAGAGAAAGAGAGAACTTTAAGAAATTAATATAGCCACTACAGTGACCATCAAAACGATCAAAAATATTGCTGTAAACAGTTTATTTTGTGACACCACGAAACAAACAATAGCGTAAAATGAAACGATACATATCCTTATATGAACAGCCCTACCTACAAGCATCACTGCTGTTTAGTTTTCTGTCTTCATTTATGCTGGCAGCGATAGCAGAGCTGTATGTTTTAATTTTTTTTTCAGAAATCTCTCAGTCAGAACATGGTATCATGTTTAGACAGAAACTAGCGAGGTAACTTCCTGCTAACCTATAACTCTAATCTAACCTATAACTATAATCTTATAAATTCTGTTTTCATGGATGCCTGTATATTAAACGAATTTGTTACACCTGGTAAATCAGCAACGCTGATCATTTTATTAAATATGAAAGAATTTAGACAGTTTTTAACTCTCAGTGATGTGCACTGTTTGTTCGACTTTGGGACCTGAAGCAACGGAGTTTTGGACCCAGATTACTCCGCTAACATTTTTGTTAGCTTAAGTTGTTTTAACGTTTGTGTAAATGTTAGTTCATGTTAACAGTCATATTTCTTTTTTTACCCCTCAGCAGTAAAAAGCTGATGAGGTGTTGTTGTCAGTCTGCTGGGTCGCCAACCGGGTGGTGTGGACGCCCAGTTTGTAAATAAGATAACTTGAAAACCAGACAATTTAGGATTTTTAAACTGATACCCTAGGTGCTACTAAAAGGCTGATGGGTAGCACTGGTAGCTGCTAGTATTTTTTATTTATCTTTCAAACGAGGATCCCAGGAAACATTGATTGCTGGACTATTTATCATTGGTGGAGATACTGTTAAGCATCAAGATTGACCCTCACCATTTATTCATGTTGTGTCTTACAGGGTTTGCCAAATGATGACCTGTCCATTCACAATGGCATTATTGTAACCAAAGCGGCCCGCTTCCCCCTCCTTATTGACCCACAGACACAGGGAAAAATCTGGATCAAGAACAAAGAAGCCAAGAATGAGCTACAGGTTCGCAAAACTATCTTCTACAATTTTGTTTCAATGTCTGAAGCATATAAAGGTTAAATGAATGCATCCATTCATCCATCCGTAATGCAGCCTTTTGCATTATACCAAGTCTTCTTCACCAGTCCAAATGTCCTGTGCCCATTTTGATTTTTAGTGGCCTCTAATATCAGAATCAGAATCCTAGAGGAAATTGTGTGTTCACAGTTCCAAGTAAGAACAGTTACTACCAAGTTAAAGTACCAATTAAATAATACAATATAATACTAATTTAAAAATAGAACAAAACAGCTCTAATAAATGAAAATAGCTCCAATTATAAATATCCCAATATATTAGACAACATTGAATATAGACAAAGCTGAAATTGCAGTGCCCTTATATTCCTGTATAGGATGTGCAGATCATAAGGGTGTGCAACTACTGCAGTGTGTACTGGTGGTTTAGATTCATGAATTTTACAGAGAGAGAGCCACAGGCAGGAATGATTTCCTGTGTCATTCAGTGGTGCATTCGGGTAATCTCAGTCTCTCACTGAACGTGCTCCTGTGACTGGCCAGCACGTCCTGGAGTGGGTGGGAGGTATTGTCCAGCATTGTCCTTATCTTGGAAAACATCCTTCTCTCTGACACCACGTTTAGAGAGTGCAGCTCCATCCCCACAATGTTACTGGCCTTGTGGATCATCATTGCTTGTTAGTAACTGTGGTCCTAAATTCTTTTCTGCCCTTGGTCCTTCCTGCTGTCCAGTATACAGAGCACAATGTCAAAACCCCCCACAAGAAAACTACCACCAATTCTGCAGACATAATAAGCTAAGCAAAAGTCGCTGACCCTGTTAGGGGCAATCTCTAAGCCGAGTGAATGCATTCTGAAATCCCATTATGAGCATCCTGGAGACACATTTCCTCCAGCGGTAGGTTTCAACCCTTTCTTCATGTCACATCATTAGAAAAGGCTTATTTATTTTTTTCTAAAAATGGCTCACTTGAAAAGCAATTCTTTGTTAGCTTGAATAGTCAGAATCCGCACATAGAGGCTGACCTTTGTAGCTTTGAAGGAAAAGTGAGGAAACCACACATGTGTCTCCTACTGTTGGAGACAAATATTATTGCTGCTGAGGTCACATAGGAAGGTTATTGTATTGTACAGTAAAATCAATATTTTTGTCTGTTTTGTAAAATGCGTCTCACATTTAGCCCATTTATTTCATATCCTCAGGACAATATTGGGCTCTGTGGTGGTGGTCATCCAAACTGCACATTGAAATCAGACAATTACCATTTTAAAATGTATTTTCTTGTCTGATCTCAGATCACCTCACTGAATCACAAGTACTTCAAGAACCACCTAGAGGATAGTTTGTCTCTTGGTCGACCCCTTTTGATTGAGGATGTGGGGGAGGAGTTGGACCCTGCACTTGACAACATACTTGAGAAAAACTTCATCAAAACTGGCTCCACTTACAAGGTAACAACACAGAACGAAATAATCCTACTTAGATCCACGTGTTAGATTTTACTTTTAGTTAGAAGGGTATGAAATGGGCAGGCATGTTCAAAGACTAGTGGTCAGTATGATGGGAATTTGCCAGCTTCTCCTTGGCACGCCAGCTGTCACATCTGGACTGATAGGACTTGATAAGCTCAGACAGAGAAAAACAAGCTCTCTCGCTGACACTGCACAGGTAGTGTCGGCTGGAAGAGAGTTTTAAGTATGAGTATCATTGGCAGCCAGACCACATTTCCTAGATCATATTAATTATTTTGAGACAGATTAAAATGTGCTTGGTAAGTCTGGGAAAATGGTTTACACTGTGCAGTGTACACTGTACTTTTTCCTCCTTTATTTTGCTGGTTTTTATAGAAGGTCGGCATCATTAGATCTTGTCAAAAAGGCACAGTTGGTTCTCTTGACTCTGCTTTGGGTATTCAGACAGTTTTGAAAGCTACATTAACAAAAAATACAATAAAATATAGTACTTCAGTCCTTTTAAGACATACTCAGGGAAACAAACATTCAATATGTCACCACTTAGAACAAGGGCAAGTGTCGATACTTTAACAGACTTCTGTTGCATAATGAAACTTCCTTTTCTTTTTTATTTCCATCATTTTTGTTGATGCCAAGCAAGTTAAATTCGCCACATAAATTAAACTCAATCAGTTGTTAAAGTAACATCAAATTAAATACAGTACACAAAGTGCATTCGGTATCCTGTATTAGCTCACATTCTAATGCTGTGGAGCATTGAGCCAGTGCAGATGGGATGTGGGTTGATTTGAGTGAATATTATTTTGTTGGGCGAAATAAACAAACCGTCGCTACCTGATGCTATTGCGTGAGTTGTGGGTTTTTGGGGGCATGTTAGTAAAAAAATAAAAAAAATAAAAAAATTGCTCAAATCAAATGATTTTACAGGATGAAGGCTGAAATTGCAGCATACTTTTGCAGAGTGCTTCCTGTTCCTGAGATGTGAAATGCACCGATTTTGACTCTATTGCAGCTTCAGTTTTATGTAATGTTGAAGATAATTTTAGTTGGGAAAATTGCAGATCACAGTTTGAGTGGTTTTGGTTTCATTAGCCAAATTAAGCTTTGGAAGTAGACTCTGGGTACAACAGGACATTCATATGTTTTTAATGGAAAAAATGGTTTGCACTTTTGAACAAAAAAAACATTGATATTGTGCGCAAATGTCTTTTCTGTGTTGCTAATAAAGATTTGAACAATTCCAATTTCCTGAAAACACAAATGAGAACACTGTAAATTAATTCTGTACTCTATATGAACTTTTAGCATCCAAATACACCCAGATTAATGTCCAATGGAAAACCAGAACTCCAACCAGTAATTCCAACTCTGAGCTCTTTATTATGTTATTTGTAAGAGTTAATATTCTAAACAGTAACACACATACACCCTCTTGCAGGTGAAGCTTGGTGACAAAGAAGTGGATGTGATGAAGGGCTTCAGGTTGTATATGACCACCAAGCTGCCTAACCCGGCTTACACTCCTGAAATCAGTGCTCGCACCTCCATCATTGACTTCACTGTCACCATGAGAGGACTGGAGGACCAGCTGCTGGGCAGAGTCATCCTCACTGAAAAACAGGTATACAAATACTCAAAATGGTAGCCACTAAAGCCAGAGGATACATAATTAAGGAACATATTTAAATTAGGTTAGCATAATGTACTATTAGATTGTACCCCTTCATTAATACTGCTTATGTGCATCCTTGTAGAACCTGAAATAAATCTTGAACAACATTTAAATGCAGACTCTCTACATCTTTCCCAATCTCATTTTCTCTCTTTAGCAGGAGTTGTACTGTGACATTAGAACGCCGTTTGAATACAAACAATTACAATCGCCCTGCTTTGGTCAAACACAGTGTGAGTGGGGAAAAAAGTAACCCAGAAATAGTGCTCACATGTATCAGTACCAAGCATACGCACAAAGACACAGACAAGTGACGTCAGTCTCACTGGGGAATAGATTAGTGAATTATAAATGCACCAAATGCAGGACTCATTGATTGTCACTCTGAAAAGGCTGGTCCTGTTACAGAAAAACAATTTTCCCTCTGCTGATAGGTGGTCATGAAATGAAAAATTTATTCCAGATGGGAAGAGGCTTGTTACTGTATCTGTGTACTAAATTTGGATTTAATCAAATAAGAGCTAAAACTACTACCTCAGCTGTAAGCCCTGCCTCTTGTCTTTGCAGTTTGTGCAGTTTTCACAAACCCAACATCGCTGTTGAATCGTTTCTTTTTACTTTCAGTCACACTTCAATTCAAGGTTCAAGGTTCAAGGTTCTTTATTTGTCACATGCATAGTTATACAAGTATAACACACAGTGAAATGTATCCTGACACGCTCCTCAACATGTGCAAAAAAAGGGGGGGGGGGGGGGGTAGAGGAATAACATTATAAATATATATATATATATAGTATATACATTGGGTGAATGTGCAGTAGTAGCAGCAAGCAGGTGAATTCTGTACATTAATATGAATAGACATCTGACTATTTTACAGAATGGACAATATAAACATATTTAAAGTTAAAGGAATTGAGTGTCTGGAGGAGAGTCTCAGTCAATTATAGATGATGTGAGAGGGCGGGTGTGTGTGTGTGTGTGTGTGTGTGTGGGGGGGGGGGGGGGGGGGGGGGGTTGGTTTAGGGCCCGGATGGCTTGAGGATAGAAGCTCCTCTTGAGTCTCTCTGTCCTTGCCCGGATGATGCGGAAACTTCTACCAGATTGTAGAAGTTGGAACAGTTTGTTGCCAGGATGGGACGGGTCCTTCAGTATCTGCGTTGCTCTAGTCCGGCATCTCCTGGTGTAGGTGTCCTGAAGCGGGGGGAGAGCAATCCTGCAGCAGTGTTCTGCTGTACGGATCACTCTCTGGAGAGCTTTTTGGTCCTTCACACAGCTGTTTCCAAACCACGATGTCATGTTCTGTGTGAGGATGCTCTCCACAGCGCCTGTATAGAAGATCCTGAGTGTTAGAGTGAATTGTTAAATGTTTGTCATTTTTATGCTGACCATCCCTACGAAAGGAATTTCACTGTCCCCCTCCCCAGATTCTCGAGGTTCTGGGTGGGGGGCTGTAGTCTTTTATTACAGGCAACATCCTTGTGAAGGTCTTTTTTGATGTAAGCTTCCTGGTCTCTCTCTCTCTCTCTCTCTCTCTCTCACACACACACACACACACACACACACACACACACACACACACACACTCTTACTTACATACAGAAGTTCACACATATACATACAATGCCTTAGAACTATGTGGGCGTTGCTTTGCTGTGTTTTGTGTGAACTGTCTCTCAATAAAAGGCAGCGAGAGGAGGCCGGATTTGGGGTTATTTTCGTGCTGGACACAGATGAGGCCTCCCTTGCGCAAGTAATCGATCGAACGCTGTTGCCTTGTTTTCTTTCATGATGAATAAGTCTCTAGAACTAGCGGGGTTTGTGGGAACAGACCCAACACTGAGGATCTTTGGAGAGACCCTGAACTTCCTCAGTTGTCGTAGGTGATACAGGCGCTGCCTAGCCTTTTTGGTCTGGGCCTGAATGTGGGCAGCCCATGTCAGGTCTGAGGAGATGTGGACGCCAAGATACTTAAAGGACTGCACCCTCTCTACTGGAGCTCCATTAATGATAATGGGCTTGTAGTCTCTGTGCTGACTCCTTCTGAAGTCCACCACCAGCTCCTTGGTCTTGCCGACGTTCAGCTGGAGGTGGTTGTCCTGGCACCATGATGCCAGATTCTTCACTTCGTCCATGTAGGCCGCCTCATCGCTGTTGGAGATGGCACCCAACACCACTGTGTCGTCAGCAAACTTCACAATGGTGTTGGAGCCGTGGGTGGCCACACAGTCTGAAGTGTAGAGGGAGTAGAGCAGTGGCGAGAGGACACACCCCTGTGGTGCTCCTGTGTTGATGGTGATGCTGTCGGAGACACACCTACCCACCCTCACCACCTAAGTTCTGCCAGTGAGGAAGTCCAACACCCACGCACACAGACGGCTGTTGAGTCCCAGATCCCTCAGCTTTGTGAACAGTCTGCAGGGCACTATTGTGTTAAACGCTGAACTGTAATCAACAAACAGCATTCTCACATAGTTACCCTGTTTCTTGTCCACGTGGCTGAGGGTGGTGTGCAGGACGTGGGCGATGGCGTCCTCAGTGGATCTGTTGGGTCGGTAGGCGAACTGGAGCGGATCTGTGGTGTCTGGGATGGAGGAGGAGATGATGTTCTTCAGCAGCCTCTCAAACACCTTCATTACTACCGAGGTCAGCGCAACTGGCCGGTAATCGTTCAGGGATGAGGGTTTGCTGTTCTTGGGCACCGGGATGATGGTGGATCTTTTGAAGCATGTGGGGACCACAGACTTCGCCAGGGACTCGTTGAAGATGTAAGTGAACACACCTGCTAGCTGGTCAGCACAGCAGCGCAGCAGACGGCCGGTGATGCCGTCTGGCCCCGCCGCTTTCCTTGTGTTCACTCTCCTCATGCCGCTCAGACGTCATGCTCCGCGATGCTGGTCACCGGTCTCTCGCTGATGACGTCACTGTCCTCGGTAGTCAGGCGGTAGATGGCATTAGCCGCCTGGCTAACCTCGAAACGGGCGTAGAACTGGTTCAGCTCATTGGTGAATGCAGAGTCGGCGTTGATCGGCGCAGTGTCCCTGGGTTTGTAGTCCGTAATGGTGTGTAGTCCGTGCCACATACTCCGTGTGTCGCCCTGGAGGAAGCGGGACTCCACACGCTCCCGGTACCGGCGTTTAGCATCTCTCACCGCGCACCGTATGAGGCCGCTTTGTAGGTGCTCATATCGCCAGTGGCGAGACCCGCGTTGTAGGTGGCGGTCCTGGCGTTTACTGCAGCGCGGATCGATCTGTCCATCCACGGTTTCTGGTTTGGGAATGTGGTGACTCTCGCAGTGGGGATAATCTCCTCCGCTAGCATATTGACGAAGCATACTGCTACTTCCGTAAACTCGTTGATGTCGACTGCGCATGCTCTGAACATGTCCCAGTCGACGTCGTCGAGTGCGTCCTGTAGTGTAGATTGGGCAGACCACCGTTTCACCTCCCTCGTGGTTACTTCTTCCCTCCGTATGTTTTGTTTATACTGGGGAATGAGGAAGATGGCGTTGTGGTCAGACTTCCCAAAAGCCGGGTGTGAGACAGCTTTGTAGCCCTGCTTGTATGGTGTGTAGCAGTGATCCAAAATTCGATCCCCCCTCGTTGGACACGAGACATGCTGGTAAAAGTTTGGCATGACTTGTCTGAGGTTCGCTTTATTAAAGTCTCCTGCTACAATTCTACACACATATGCAGTAATAGAAAGGGTATGAATACTAATTCTGTCCTCTCAGACCCACTGGTTTCAAATCAGCCTGCTGTCTTGACCATAATAATTCTCATAGTAAAAGTAAAATTATAGGAAATGTAAAAAAAAAAGCATTTTCATAAATATTTGTGTATTCATATTATACATATATATTCTGTTATATTATATTATATTTAAAGAGCATTTATCATCGATAAAAACCTGCTGTAATAGTGTCCAACACAGCAGTTCTTAGGAAAATATGCTTGCAATCTACAATCAAAATAGCAATATAATTGATTTAAAACACACCTGCCACTTAGAAGTGGTAACTGGTGAGTGGGTTTTTTTTATACCCGCTTAACGGCAGTCAGTTTAATGTGATGTGGATAGTCGGCCTACTTATGAGCCACCATTAAATTTGGCTTAGATAACAAGACAAATCTTGTTTTAGTTTAATCTCTCGCACTCTCAGAACAAAATGTCAAATTACTGTCTCTCATACTCTAAAAGGGGTTTAACATGCTGGTCAAATTTATGCTCCCAGCAGGCAAGACTGTGGTGTAAATTTTGATAAGACCTGCTTTCCCCAGTGCAGAAATAACACTTTTGGACACTTAGAAGAGGTAAGCTGGAGTCATTTGCTGGGGCTTACTTAGGACTACGGAGAAAAGGGCGACAACATAGCTTTACAGGTCTTATCATCACCATGAGGCTCTCCTCTCCTCTCGGGGCGTTTTTATTCTTCACATGGATTCTGTTCATCTTTTCATTTAGATAAGGTAATTATTAATTGTTTTTGCCAATATCTCATCTTCTTGACCTTCACGTGGCTGCAGATATTAGTAAGAATAATATAGACAGCTACCAGAGGCCACCATGATAGACAGGCACCAGAGAAGAATCTAAAGCCACAGACAGAATCAACTCATCAGAGCAATGCAGAATCAAAGACCTTTGATTTTAATGACAGGCTTTCTCTAGCACCGTCCTGCAGCTATATCTGCTCATTGGGTTGTGTTTTCTTTGCTTTTATGACACCAGGAATTGGAGAAGGAGAGGACAGACCTCTTGGAAGATGTGACATCTAACAAGAGAAAGATGAAGGAACTAGAAGACAGTCTTCTCTACCGACTGACCAGCACACAGGCAAGAAACCGCAATGTGTCAGAAATTTTCTTTTTAGAAATGGTTAACTACATTGCCACCAGTGAGAAAATGTTGTATTTATTTGCATGGGTGAGGTTGGGGCCAAGTTTTGTGCATTCTCATTTTTTAATTAAAACTAGAAATAGTTTGCAGCCTTCTTTTTCTTTTTCTCTTTTTCTTTATAAGAGATAAATTATGAAAAATAACCGTTTTTACAATTTTTTTGTGTGTGTGTTTTTTAGGGTTCCTTGGTTGATGATGAGAGTCTGATTCTTGTCCTTAGCAACACAAAGTGTACGGCTGAAGAAGTAACTCAGAAGTTACAGATTGCCGCAGAGACTGAGATCCAGATCAACGCAGCCAGAGAGGAGTACCGGCCAGGTAAGTTAAAATGATTTAAAAACAAATTTCCCTCTTTTTTTTGTGTTTTTCTTTGGTGAAAGTAAGCCTGCAAAGTGTCAGTCAGCCTTCAGTTACACAAATATTCTGCTTTTAATTCAGATGAAGCAGTGACAATGAGCCCTTGAGCTTTATACTCACACAAAATGTGAGACATATTGGTTTTAATTTAAAAATACAGGCTACAGTTAACAGACCATTCTTTCAAAAACCTGTTTAAAAATGTCCTTATGAACGATATTGCTTGTTTTGTTGGAGTTTGTGCATTTGTGTGTCCCTGTGTGATTTCAGTGGCCACCAGGGGCAGCATCCTATACTTCCTGATTACAGAGATGAGTATGGTGAATGTCATGTATCAGACGTCTCTTAGACAGTTCCTGGGACTTTTTGACCTTTCTCTGGCCAGGTGAGGATACGCTGACATTTACCATTTTCTGCTTCCTTTAATGAATTGGTTTGCCAATAGTAATTTGTTGTGTGTTTATATGTATATTGGAAAGTCTTTGCAAACTTCAAATCAAGGAACTATTGTGCATTTAAAACACCATACCTTTCTAATGTAAAAACCTACAAGTTATTACTTCATGAAGTTGTGCAATCATTACTAGTAGTTTATATTTGATTTTAGAGAAGTTCTCACTCTTACTACTGGCAACTATAATTTTATGACATAGTAACAGAATCTTCAAGTTGCTATGTTATTTAGAACACCTGTTTATTTCCCTGAAAAGGTCTTCTAAAAGCCCTATCACAAGTAAACGGATCGCCAACATCATAGAGTTCATGACCTTTGAAGTTTATAAGTACGCAGCACGGGGCCTGTATGAGGACCACAAGTTTCTTTTCACTTTGCTGATGACGCTGAAGATAGACATGCAGAGCAACAAGGTCAAACACGAGGAGTTCCTCACACTCATTAAAGGTAAGAGGCAGATGCAAACACTGAAGGTTTTGTTTGTACTGGTAAATTGTTGTTTTTGTGAGCACATACAACCATGGGTTAGTTTGAATATTTGGAACGTTTCAGTGGGGTCATAACTCATGTTGATTACTGGCATTTAGATGTGCATAAGTATTCTTTATTTATTAGGTATTTAACTGCATATTACAAATATAAAGAATAGAATATTTGTTACATGAAATAACATCAAACAATGCAACAATATTTCTATGATCTACTAAAATACGCCAAATGAAATCTATTTAGTACACGCAGGAAAACAAATAAAAGATTAAAATGCTAAGACCCAAAATTGTGAGTTTCAACACATCTGCTCTGAGCTATGAAAAAACATGGCTTGTATTAACAAAGATTCTTAGTACTAAGAATTTAACAACATGCCACCGTTGCAACAAGTCAGTTTGGGAAATTTCTTCACTCCTAGATATTCCACCATCGGCTAAACTACAAAGTGTTAGACCATGTAAAGTTACAGGGCGGGATCACTGAGTACTGAGACACATAGTGCATGAAGGCTGCCAGTGCTGTGCTGACTCACAAATTGTCCAGAACCAAAGAGTCCCAAACTTCCTCTGGCATTAACATCAGCACAAAAGTGTGCACCGGGAGCTTCATAAAATGGGTTTCCATGGTTGAGCGGCTCCTGTAGTTAAAGTGTTTGTGAGCCAATGCGGCCACGTGCCTTGTGGCTGGGGGCGGCCTGCCCGGGTTCGGGTGCCCTGTCTGTCTCTCCCTCCGCCTTCCTGTTGTTTTTTCACTGTATCTGTCAATAAAGCTAAAACAACCCCCCCAAAAAACAGAGATTACATAAAAACTGTAAAAATGATGCGCACGTCGATTGTGTGCAACTACATGTGTTATCAGTGTGCTGTGGCAACTTGACGTTTGTGGAGAAACTGAGATTTTTGGAAACGTTGATGCAGGTTAATTGCTAATTCTGTTGCTTCTCTGATTTAGATGGGTGATTCTACAACTAACGAATAGATCATTTAGCTAACAACACTCATGTTCGATCACATGGTTGTAAACATGATTATGATATTTCTTATGGCTTGTTAGAATGAACAGACAGATTTTTTGAAACATATTCATCTGGACAAAACTGTTTTCCCTACTTTTTCTTAAAATTTATTTTAAAAACACCATTTTAAAATAAAAATGAAAATACAAGGGTTTCTGTAAAGCTATCATTCACATCAAAACAGCCTCAAGGTTTGTTAAAATTGCCATCTGTTTCTGCTGTTTGCTATTTTTTAACCATATTTATTGTTTATTTCAAGGAGTAGACTTGTTTTAAACCTCATGACAGAAACTATGCACAATTTGAACATATTGACACTGTAGCAGTTCACTGAATATGATATGGAGTGCTCCTCACTGTGGGGATAAAACCCAGCAATGGCAACTGGCAGAACCAGAACAGCCACAGTCTGGTGCATGCACGCAGCTTCACCATCTGTCAGCTCCGGCCTGATAAACAACAAATTACAATTCTGATGACTTTTTCTGTGTTTTTGAAGATTGGGTTTACATGTTTACATTTGTTATGTGTTTTGGGATTTTAGAATGGAATTTTTTACATTGGATCCTCCAGTTTGTACTTACAGGTGTCTATATCTGTAATTGTTCATGTTCATATTATTCAGGAGGTGCATCCTTGGATCTGAAGGCTTGCCCCCAGAAACCAGCTAAATGGATCCTTGACATGACCTGGCTAAATCTAGTAGAGCTCAGCAAACTTTGGCAGTTCGCTGATATACTGGATCAGGTACAACACACACTTGATCAATTTAGACATGCCTTGACAGCTGTATGATAGTGTCCTTTAGCCTACAGAAAATCTACCCACTTGGACTTTTATCTTTTAAGTCTTCAGATAGCAGTTCTAATCTATCACATACACACCTGCACACACACACACACACACTCACATACACAGCAGTTGTCTCAAGGTGCTTATTAAATACTTTTCACAGCTCTTCTTTGCTCTAGTAAGCATGTCAATATCAGTCTCATCATGGCTCACTTCATTTCCCTCTTGTACATAGACACACACACTCATCATGATGGACTGTCACTCACACTTAAATACACACACCCTTGTGGATGAATGACAGCACTGTGGTCCCCATGGAGTCAAAACTCAGTGCTCTGTGAAATGAGCTTAGTTGGAGAAACTTCCAGTCAAATACTTTTGGCTGAGCATGTGTGCATACACAAAGTGTGTGTGTGTGTGTGTGTGTGTGTGTGTGTGTGTGTGTGTGTGTGTGTGTGTGTGTGTGTGTGTGTGTACTTGTTTGAATATCTTTGTGAGGACAGTCACTTGTGGGGATGCCGATCCTCATGAATTTGAAGGCATTTTTGAGGTTCAGAATGTGGTTTTAGCGTTACAATTAGGTTATGGTTAGATTTAGAGTTAAGCTTTCATTTCTGATGGTTAGAGTTAGGGAAAGCATTATGTCAATTCAATGTCCATACTAAAATGTGAAAGTCGTATGTGTGTGTGTGTGCACTTGGAAATAGACATTTGTTTTTTTATGCATGAATCACAGGGATAGTTGGATTAGCATTTCAGATGCAGGACTTAAATGTGTAACACACTCTGTTTTATCAGTAATTACTGTTAATGTACTCTTCAGCAAAGCACTAGACCCCTAAAATACTTTAATGCTTTCAGGGCTAATAGACAAACATAAGCAACTCTCAGTTTAATGTTAAGTAGCAGCAGGTAGCTTTTTGACTGCAGTAAGTAGTCATTAAAGGGCATACTCTTTTTCAAGATTACACACATGCCTAAATATGAGCAATTTTAAAGGTACATTTTTATTGAGATTTAGAAGCAGGGCTTGCTTTATCCCTTTGAAGTGACTTGATTTCTTAAAGAAACTAGTTGTTAAGATGTTGTTAATACAGCTTTATTAGGAAACCTGCCTAATTTTTTCTAATTTTGTTCGATTACACACAGTTATCCATGGCAATGCTGTTGTTGCTAAATATAAAAACATGCGTGTTTAAGGTAATTTATGATTCTGACTTGACCACCATATGTGTCGGTACCTGAAGTTTTTGCAATGGTGATAGTTTGTAATTTGGGCCTAAATAAGCAGTTTTTCCAAGAACAACATCCACCCACAGGTTGGGAACGTTTTTGCTAGATGTTATTGGATTAGCCCTGGACTGAAGCTGGACTGGTTGAGGCCTCCCTGGATGTTGTGGCTGTGTAGCAAATTAAAGTGAAACGCTCTGGATTAGAGAGGTGGTGGAAAAAAAGAAAAAAAAAACAAGGTGAAGGTGGTGGACTTTCTGTCTCCTGATCTGACCATTCAGGTGTTCAGGTTAAAATTATATTTCTAACTGTTCTGCTTTTAGCAAAGTAACATTGAAGTTGGCATTGTGTATTTCTTCATAAGATACACACCAATGGTATAAGTGAATAGGCTAGTTTTCTTGCAGTATTATTGTAAGGACAGGTCTGACTTTCGATGTTATTCAGACAGAAGTTTTGAGGTTTAGTCAAGCATTTAGTGATGATGTTTGAAAATGTTCAGTTGTCTTCTTCTGCGTCTTCACTTCACTTTAAACTGAATTTTTTCTTCCTTTATGTTTTTGTTCCAACAAAAACATTTAAAAAAAGCCTATTTCACCTGTTATGTCAAAGTGAGCCTTCAGTTTTGAAGAGTAACACTTGCTCTCAGTCTCAAATCATTGAATCTACGATAAATTTGGAGCAAAAACAGTCTTTACTTGTTAATGTGTTAAGTGAATTTCAGTCTGGCATCAGAACTGGGCACAGTACAATTACTGCTGCTTCAGAAATGACCTTGTGGATTGAACTGTAGAAAGTAATTTGGACTTGCCAAAAAGGGCATCTAAGAACTAAGTCATGTTTTGCTTGGGGATCAAATACTTAATTCTCACAATGATAGGTGAATCAATTTGTAACTTTTATGTAATGTGTTTCTTCTGGATTTTTGGTTGATATTCTGTCTTTCTAAATTGAAATGAAACAACCATTAAAAATAGAGACTGTTTTTCATTTCATTGGAAGTGAAACTTACAAATTGGCAACTTACAAATTCAGCAGGGGGTCAAATAATTGGTCCCTCCACTATGTATGTGTTACCTTATGACTGACTGCTAAACTGTCTTGGGTATATCCTCAATTTTGCTCATTTTTTTTCTAAATTTGATCCTAAAGTATGTGAGAGTTTAAAGCTATATTGATGAGCTGTATCCACTGTTATACAGTTAAAAGGTTATTGCCATGCCATTGCCATGCCACTTCTGCTAGTCTAGTTTCCTTTGTGCTTCGTTGTGATAAACATAACAATATTAGCACAATCTGTTGGCATATTTTGTGCTATCACACATGCAGATCGCATCTTGGAAGCACATGGTGTTTACAGCAGTGTCAATTCATGGCCTCCTGTTATTGCATAATCATCTGAGTTAGGTCACGCGTTACATGTTGTGTCCGTCTGTGCTCGTTATAAAATGAAGTGCCATAAATAAGACTTCTTCCATGCATGAGACTTCAGCTATATTGTCATGAATTGCTGTGTGAAGCAGGCAGGATAGGACAGAAATGCAGACTCACACTCAGAACAGCTTTATTGCTGGACGCCAGGAATACAAAACTAAGTAAACTGGGAATACACATGAACTACACAGGCAGGCAGAACACACAGCGCAAATACACACCAGGGCAATTGAGGGAACAAACTACTGGAGGGAACACAGCTGAACGTGATCTAACTAACGAGACATGGGGACACAAAACTGAACATGATGCACACCAGACAGGAGACTATCAAAGTAAAACAGGAATCACTAAGACAGAGACCAAGTCACACAACTTGACACGGGAGCTGGGAGGAAAGAAAATTCAGGGAAATGAGACGCACCAGGGAGATAACGGGAGGAGGGGGACACGGAAACAGTTAAGGGAGATGAGACGGAGAGAGAGAGCGAGGGAGTGCACATAATGAAAACAGAGAGGGACACAGTGGGCAGAGACACAAGGGGAACCTAATGGACAAGGAACCAACCAGGGAATATAAGTAACTCAAAACAGACTAAACTTAAGACTGTTAATGAACCTAAAACAAACCATGATACAAAATGACACCAAAACACAAGAAACTCCAAATGTTAGGTCAGCATGACCCAGAGCCATGACATATATTTCATTGCATTAACAAAGTGGATATTATTTATATAATGTATTGATTTAAATGTAATGCTCTAGCCTCTTACCTATATTTTACAACATGAGTTTGAAGTAGACAAGACTGCACAAAAATGATAATAATTGGCACAGACCTGTTGCGCAGGTGCAGAAAGGCACACGGTCATCATTGGCCTTAAGCACATTAGTACTGTTTGGACAATTTGTGGCGTGCATAATGAATACATTATGATATTTAACACACACATAGGGTACATTTCATCCTTTTTTTGTTGTTACTTATTAGATTTCTTTTGTTGACCACTTTGAAGATCACTTTGTGTCTAAATATGTTTGAAGTGTTCACATTATTCTTTTATCTTTTCTGCAGATTTTGATGTGCTGTAATACAGTTAAAGTTTTGCCCCGTTTTATATTTGTTTCCCACGTCAGAGCTTTTTGTCACAGATAAGTCTTCTTACAGATAAGTCGTAACGAGAAACAGTGGAAGGCTTGGTTTGACAAGGAGGCCCCAGAGGAGGAAGTAGTCCCAAACTCCTATGACCAGTCTCTTGACTGTTTTAGACGGCTGCTCCTCATACGCTGCTGGTGTCCTGACAGGACCATCGCACAGGTAAGGAGAGACATGTTTATGCATGGCTATAGAGGACAGATACAATGATTAAATTCAGTTTTCTTTATATAATGCCAATTCAAAACAAAAAAGTTCCTTGGAGCATTAACATTGTAATAACTATTATAAGTTCCCCTGTGAACAAGCCTTTGGTGACGGTGCTCCAGAATTAATGATTGGGTCCTTGGCAGAAGCTGGTTTAGGTTCAGAAAGGGAGGCCATCTACTGCGACTGGTGGAGGGAGGTGAGGGATAAAGAGGAGAGAGAAAAGGAGAACATAGAAAGACCAAGGACAAAACATAAACTACGGGAGTGAGAAGGGAAATATTAACAGTATGAATATTGCAGTGTAAATTTTAAAAGCATCAGAAGAGTCTAACCAGCCTATAGCAGCATAGGATGGCTAAGGGTCACCCAATCCATTTTCTTTAATTAGAAAGCCAAACATTGGTTGTCTGTTCTGTTTTTTGGTCATGCTTTTGCCTTCTTTATAATATACAATACTACAAGTAGGAACAGGCAATGTAAATCTACTTTTCTCATTTCTATCATAGTGCATTTTCAATAGTATAGACTGCAATTAAAATGAATAATTACCACTAAAGAAAGAGAAAAGGCTTAAAGTTGCTAATCTGAGAGTTAATGGCTTAAAGCTTGGGAGGAGATACCTCCTGACTTAAAAATACAGCTACATAAATGAGACACGGGCCACAAAACAAGAATGTATAATCTCTTAATCTTCACTGAAAGCTGCTTGGTCAAAGCTCTTCTTGAGATAAGAAGCCGCTTGTATAACTTGTTGTTATACAGCTTTCACCCTCCAGCCTGCTGTGCCTGAATATTTACAGTGGCTAAAAGATATTCAGTTTTACTGATGGATAGCTTTCTGGCCCACTGAAGACAAGCCTGGAGTCCAATTTATTTTGTTAAACTCACAGTCCAGTCCACAGTTGCCCTAGCTTTAAGGGTAAAAAGAGTTAGCCAGTAAAGAAAATCCTTTGAAGAATTATCTCACTTCTCAGCTTTCTAGAAAGTAAATTTATTCCAATATATACTATTGGACTACTTTGCTCAACTCTTTGCATTCAAAAAATTACATCTGCTTTGTGTCATTTTCTTCCCTTTAGGCCCGTAAATACATAATGGATGCAGTAGGGGAGAAATACACTGAAGGGGTGATTCTTGATTTAGAGAAGATGTGGGAGGAGTCTGACCCACGAACACCTCTCATCTGCTTTCTTTCAATGGGCTCAGATCCAACTGACTCCATTATAGCACTCGGGAAGAAGCTGAAAATCGAGACCCGATATGTGTCCATGGGTCAAGGACAAGAGGTCCACGCACGCAAGCTTCTGCAGCAAACTATGGCTAATGTGAGTAGTGGGATATTACTGCTGTTTTAGCAATGCAGACGTAAGCAATACAGATGTTCTGTCTCTAAAAATGTGGTTTGGAATTTATAGAAATTATTGAGGGTTTTCTTGAACTCATTTATAGTCCTCGTCATGGATGATAGGCATACCACTGTGTTTGTCCCCAGGGTGGCTGGGCCTTACTCCAGAATTGCCACCTGGGTTTGGACTTCATGGATGAGCTTATGGACACTGTGACAGAGACAGACTTTGTCAACGACAGCTTCCGCCTTTGGATGACCACTGAGGTCCACAGACACTTTCCCATCACACTTCTCCAGATGTCCATCAAGTTCACCAATGAACCACCACAGGGCCTCAAGGCAGGGCTTAAGAGGACATATGGCGGTAGGTTTGGCTCCCTTAAGCTCACATTAAAGAAGTCCAGAAATACTAATCCCAGTTTAACAGATCCAATTTATCTATGTGACAAAGAAAGAGGACCTAAGAGAATGAAATATATTCCAATATTGATGTGTACATTTGGAGAAGCAGATATACAAATAGACCTCTAATCCATGATAGGAATAAGTAAGTGAATAAAAAGATGGAAATGTGGGAGAAACACCTGTTTGATGCTATATTTATTGTATTCCATATTTTTTTTTTTTACCCATGTTACCCAAGGTTGGTAAAATTTTAAAGAAGTCTGAGTTATCTAGTCTGTGTTTTGGTCCAAAACATAAGGGTGAAGAAAAGAATCTTTAAAATGTATGAACCAGCTGTCTTTTCCTGGCTCAGATGACATGGTTCCTGGAGGGGAATTGAGAGCGTATCTTCAGCTCTTGAATTCTGATTTCGATTAGTAATTGCAGTTTGGTATTATATCAGGAAGAAGGTATTATTTTGACTGACATATTCAGTTCATTATCTTTTCTCCCACGTTTACACAACAAATCCTGAATGTTCACTAAAAAGGAAATCTGTGTGTGCATGTTTGTGCAATGCTTGGTTTTAGAAGTAACTAACTTTAGTCAGTTATGGATTATTGCTTTGAATGCTGACATTTAAAGCTTATATATTTCTATAGATGTTACACTTAGCCTGCTTTTGGGCATGCAGTACATCTTTTTGACCTGCATGTCCCTGACCAGGTATAAACCAGGACCTTTTGGATGTCAGTAACATGGCGCAGTGGAGGCCGATGCTGTATGCAGTAGCCTTTCTTCACAGCACAGTTCAGGAGAGAAGGAAATATGGCCCCCTGGGATGGAATATCCCCTATGAGTTCAACCAGGCTGATTTTAATGCCACTGTCCAGTTTGTTCAAAACCATCTTGATGACATGGATATTAAGAAGGTAGGTAGAGTGACGCTTATTATTCTGTGTGATTAGGACTCTTGACCACAAACAAATGTTAAAAGGGTTGAGATTTAAAGAAAGGATATTGTAAATACTTATCAACAACAACCATCTGCTGGGAGTTTTAGAGCTTTCTGACTGTGTATGTATTCAGTCTGCTCACAAATTATATTGCACATTCATGAACAATTTTTTTGTCATCCTTTATCACTGTTTTATCATCTCCTTAGGGTGTGTCCTGGAACACAGTTCGATACATGATTGGAGAGATTCAATACGGTGGTCGTGTGACCGACGACTATGACAAGCGCCTCCTCAACACCTTTGCCAAGGTGTGGTTCAGTGAGGAAATGTTTGGACCTGCATTTAGCTTCTACAAGGGCTACAGCATCCCAAAGTGCTCCAGTGTTGACCAGTATCTAACATACATTCAGGTCAGTCTCTAAAAATAACAGACATTTGTTAGTGCAACGTGTCTGCAAAAAATGCCACTGTGTCAGTGACTGTTGCTGCTGTCTTGTGAAAATTCATCTGTTTCCAGACTATTTCTCAGTTTTTTCTCACTCAAAGTTAAGTTCTGTGATATATTTATTGTTTAGCGGGGTGTCATTTATTTATTTATGTTTTTTGGTGTTGCTTTCTTGTGATGTGCTCTTGTTACATCCAAAATGCACTCTATGTGAGATTTCACAGATTATATATGATTTATTAGTGTGCTTAACTTGTAGGTGTGTGTGTGTGTCCAGGGGCAGTTCCTGAGCTTGTTTCATTAAAGGTAGTTTCATTATGGCTACGTTCACACTGCAGGCGAAAGCGCATCAAATCCGACTTCGTATCCGATCATGGTATGACAGTGTGAACAGCACAAATCCGATATTTTCAAATCCGATCTGGGTCACTTTGTATGTGGTACTGACTCTGATACATATCTGATGTTTTAGAAAGTGACTGCTGTTTGAATGGTCATGTCGCATTAAATCGGTCTTCTACGTCACTGACACAAGACAGACGCCAATTATCAGCGCCCGATAAGACATCGCGAACGCTTCCTGGCCATCCAGTGAAACTGTTTGGAAGACAACGTTGGAGAAACGTGAACATTTTATTTGTACTGTATAATCTGCAGATTCTGACAGAAATCTGCAACTATCCTTTGAAGCACCGCTCCTCTCTAAAACAGCAATAAGGATATTTATTAGGCCATATGTAAAGAACAAAATAACTTTATAACTTAAGGCATAATTGGGATACGCAAAGTCCGAAACAAGTCTTTATATTAAGGGCTAGGGCTGGGCGATATGACCCAAAATTCATATCTCGATATTTTTTTAGCTGGATGGCGATATAAGATATATATCTCGATATTTTTTAGCTGGATGGGATATAAGATATATATCTCGATATTTTTTAGCTGGATGGGATATAAGATATATATCTCGATATTTTTTAGCTGGATGGGATATAAGATATATATCTCGATATTTTTTTTAAAGCCATAAAGTAAGAACAAAAAGAGAGTTCTTAGTCAAAGCTGTGTCCCAGATGTCACACAGGCACTTTTATTACCATATCCTCTTTGTAACCACGTCTCTTAACAGGTGCCATTTATGGTCCTTATACACACACAGTACGGTAATATTACATTGAAGCACAGTACTATTACTACGCGAGGCTCCTCGGTAGCCGTAATGCTCCGACAATCCATCAAGCGGTGCAGCTCCGTAGCTTACCAAAGTCGTACTAAAACATTTTTCGACAGATTGCTGAGCGCCGTGTTCCACATAAAATCGGTTCGCGGTCATCAAGCACAACCAGAATTCATACATAAGGCGCACTGTCAACTTTTGAGAGAATGAAAGTTGACAGCCCCTGGGCTGAATGGCGTTAGCGTGGTTAGCTCGTTAGTGTGGTTAGCTCGTTAACACGTTGAGGCCGTCCAGCCCCACGCACGGGGCGATGCGCAGTAACTCGTTAATGGAGATTTGCCGTGTCCATCTTGTCGCTGCCTGCAGGTGAAGCGATGGGGGAGGAGGGGGAGTTGTGTTCAGTGAAGGAGAGAGGCGAGGCAGAGTAACGTTGCGTAAAGACAAAAGTGGACGAAAGAGAGGCAAACTTGTGGCTCCACAACTATAATTATAACGTAACATAGACTATATCGATATAAAGGATATTGTCACATCTTATATCTCGTATAAAAATATATCGATATTTTTTAAAAAACTCGATATATCGCCCAGCCCTATTAAGGGCCATCAGTCAAACAATACTGTTTGGTCTGGGTCTAAACAGAGCGCATTGTGTGTGACGTCTTTTTTGCGCATGCGGACCGCTTTGAGGGTTCACACAGGAGCGTGTTTTCTGTCACATTTTATTTGTAGTGTGAACAAGCAGACAAAAAAATCAGATTTGATCAAAAATCGGAATTGAGCATTAAGACCTGCAGTGTGAACGTAGCCTAAGGCGGATGCTTATGGCTGTCAGGCTCAGCAGGCCTATTCTATTTGTGCTGCTTCTTAAACTGAGAATGACAACACAGCCTTAGAAAACTCATGCACAAACCTATACATATGCATTCAACAGCATGCACATATAGCATATTAAATCTGTAAATGTAGGTCAATTTCAATTTTTTTTGTATATTTTACTTCTGTACGCTGCCAAGACTTGATGTTAAATGCAAGTTTCCACTCGTAGCTTTTATTAAAGATGTTAAACAGAAGTCTTGCATCATCTGTTCATGAATTGAAGCCATTTTAGTACCCAGTTATGAATTGGACAAAGTTACATAAGGATTGTTTTTAGTATTTGGATGAAAATTCTTTACATGAAGTCCAGAACCCATAGTCATCATCAAATGCCTTGTTTCCTCCCTTGAGATGCTCTGCCAGACCGATACTGTAGGCGTCTTCAGTTGTTGCTTGTTTGGGGTTCTTTATGTATTCAGTGTCTTCACTGAAAAGCATGGAATGAAGATAATCCAATTTCTTTCCCTTGAGAAACTCTTTGGTTGCTTTTCTGGTATACATTGGGCCATTATCCATTTGCTCTGTGAAGCTCTATCCAATCACTCTTGCAGCATTTGGCTGAACCTGAGCAGAGAGTATCCCTGTTCACTTCACAATTCAGCCTGCTATTTCTGTTAGCACTCACATCATGAACAAAGACTAGTGATTCAACTAGCAGTCATGCATGACCATCTATCTATCCACACATACATGACACACACACACACACAAAGGGCTGTTGGTCCCCACAAGTATAGTAAACTTCCAATTTTTGGTCCCCACAAAGATATGAATACATGCTCTCTCACACACACAAATCCCTATAAAGAATTAAAAGAACATAAATTGGCCTATTGAAAAAAAAATGTAGTAAGAAACACTACATTTTTTTCAATAGGCCAATTTATGTTTAAGAAAACCCCAACAATCAAAATGATCCCCTCTGAGCAAGCACTGGGCGACGGTGGGAAGGAAAAACTCCTTTGTCTTAAAAAGAAGAAACCTTCGACAGAACCAGGCTCAGATGGGGCGGCTTCTGTCAAGACCGGTTGGGGGTGAGGTAGTTAAAAAACTACTCTAAAGGTACAGCATTACTGCTTTTTGATGGAAATGGGTGGAAGGATGGGTGTTACATCTGGTTTCATTGGTGGTCTTACAGGTGGTCGGGGTGTATATTCAGCTTTTTTACAAATGGGCGGGACAGGACTAGGTCGTGGAATAATAACTGGTTGGGCGGGTGTAGGTTGCTTTCCGCTTCTGGATATAGGTGGAACACAAATCCTACGAAAAGGTTTGATAGTTTGCTTTTCCGTTGGTTGTGTGACTGGAGGAGCAGGTGTCAAATTTGGCTTTTTCTGTCTAATGGGTGGCAGCGGAGTCCGCTGTAACTGTTGTTGGATTTTCTGCTCTTCGTCAGAGGTAACGTCCCCGCCTTTTCCCCCGACCCTCAGAGCAAAAGAGAAAAGGGATTCAAATGTTATATTTCTCAGTATCTGTAAACTGCGGTCCCTCGTTTATCGCGGGTATTATGTTCTAAAAATAACCAGCGATAGGTGAAATCAACTAGCCAATTTTATTTTTTGACGGTGCAAAATGTTTCGTTGACATCCAGTACTGCACTTCAGAGTCACACTGCTAGCGATCGATGCGGCGATTCTGTACTGTACAGGAGAGACGGTACGGAGGAGATCGTCTGCAGCGATCAGGACGCAGGACACAATGTGATGTAAGAAAAAAAAAAAAAAAGCATGCAAACTTGCACTTAAAAATCTGCGAAACAGCGAGGTGAAAGGTGAACCGTGTTATAGCGAGGGACCACTGTAATTTTGAAGGTAAGTCACAACATACCCTTCGTAAATACTAATGTATAGAAACCCCTACCAGCAATCATTCATTTTTTGTGTGGCTTTTTTTACGGTTTGTTAACATGCTGTGTAGGTGTGTACTTGACTAGCTGATATCGACATAACGGGGGAAACATCTGGTTTGACTATTCTTCACCTGTAGTTTGAATGCTGAACATTTGCCTGTTTAAATCATAATAACTGTCACTATACATAGATGTGCTTCTGAATGTGGCCGATGTGTCTTCTGATTTTGTAATGCAGTTCTGCTTGTGTTGAGTGATGTAAACAACTGATCGATCTAAACTCTTTAAAGGTCAAAATTGATCATTAGATTTTTTATGACACAACAGTGGTGAGTGTTCCCACCTTCTCCTCTTTGTAACTTAACGCGATCTTTCCGTTTTCGAGTTTTGGACATGATTTTTGGAGTATATCGTCGAAGTAGCGATTGACCGCAAAGTAAAGCTACCGGAAATGTACAATCCTACATCCGGTCTCAATCCAGGAAGTTAGCATTTTCTCGTGAACAGGGTCTATTATATTATAAATGCCGGTAGCTAGCATTCCACACACACACAAGCACACATACTTTTTGCCCAGGTTCCAGCTGCAATCACCAAGACATGTTAATATATTTATTAATCAGCACTTTTAATTCGTTTACTTTTCCAAATGGTTAGTTCCTTATCAGATACATTGTTTCATCCATTTTATCTGTGGTGGCATTCGCTGGTAAAATCATCTGTGGTGTCTTTGAGGGGAAAATGATGGGACAGAGCCTTTCCACTCCTGATGATGCACCAGAACAAACGCTGCAGTGTGTGAGGAAGAAGAGCCAGCAGTCAGCTACGAGTTGGAGAGAATAGACAGGCTGTTCTCTCTTTGTGAAGGACTGATAGAAAAATTTCAGCAGATACACATTTGTCGACAAAAACACAAAGAAAGGATTTTAAACTTGTCAAGTTTCTTGTCGTCATTGTCCATGTTCACATGCAGCAACACAGAAAGCAGAGCTAACCATCACCACAGAGTAGTGACTCTTTTATGTGCTCACTGAATACATTTAGCTGTGTTTGTGGGAAGCTTGGGGGTGATCTTATCACTGCACTCACTTTATAGTAGCTGGCCAATGGCCTTTTACTAGAAGCGGTAGTATGAATCCCCTCAGTGTCACACCCCCACAGTCATTTTAATGGGTGAAAAGAAGCAGCTGGTAACTCCACGTGTTCCAGTGGAGATTCTTGCTGTTTGCTCCTCCAACTTGGCCAACAACGAGCTTAGCAGTGACACAAACTGCAGTCCAGTGAAGTAGCTGTTTGAAAACCAGGGAAAAAACCAAAACTAAACCAAAAAGCAGGTAGTAGTTCAACTGTTCCATATTGTATAGGATAGGTTTCCGCTATCGCAGGGATGAAAAGATGCTCCATGGGACGCTTTCACAGTGCTTACTGTGAAAGTAAAGAGAATGCACCATGGACATTACCTGTCTGAATAGATTTGTCTCAGTGATGCAAGCAAGTGACCTCTGGCTCACTAACCATCGCTGTTCCTCTTTCTCAGGGTCTCCCAGCCTACGACACTCCTGAGGTGTTTGGGCTGCACCCAAACGCAGACATAACCTTCCAGAGTAAACTGGCTAAGGACGTACTGGATACCATCCTCAGCATTCAGCCAAAAGACAGCTCATCAGGCGGAGGAGAAACCAGAGAAGCTGTAGTGTCCAGGCTGGCTGACGACATGCTGGAAAAACTGCCTCCTGACTACGTACCTTTTGAAGTAAGCCTATGTGTATTTGCTTTGCAGAGTGAAGTGTGCAAAGTGTGCAGTGTCACTCCACTCACCTTGTGCGCTGTGTGCTCCTCGTGGCTGGTGCAGGCGGAGAGGTGGGATGTAGTGTTTTTGACAGTAGAGTGTAAAGAAGACCAGAAATAGACAGGAGTGTGTGTGAATGCAGCTGGATCTTGTTTTATTTTGGTGGCTGTCTCCACTTTTTTTTTTCTTTTTTTTTTTGTTGCTAAGAAAAAAAATGAGGCGAGAGTGTGACTTTTCTGAGGCGAGGTGCAAAGCTCATCATGGAAAACTGTCACCTCACAACACACCCTGCGAATACCACTTTCACTGCTGCTTGCTTGACTGTCTCTTCACACAGTGCATAAAGGCCTCCAAAATAGAAAAAAAAGATGTTTTTTAAAAGACGTTTTAAAATGAATGCAGTCTGCATGTGGAGCAGAAAGGCCCGTCAGAAATACAGAATATCTTCATTCCTATATTTGTTTCATTTTCAGTGAAGCAAACATGAATTCACCAATACTAACAACAGTAGCAGCTACAGACACACATGAAAAATGCAGCATAAAGCTCCACTTTAAATACAGTTTTTCCAGAGTAGAGATATATTAAACTTTAGTGATCCCAGGTACATTTCCACATAATGAGATTGTGTGTTTTCACACATCTCTGTTGATATAATCTTTTCTGCCTTAATAAAACCAGGTGAGAGAGCGTCTTCAGAAGATGGGTCCTTTCCAGCCTATGAACATCTTTCTGCGTCAGGAGGTCGATCGGATGCAGAGGATCATAGTTCTTGTCCGAAACACCTTGACAGACCTGAAGCTGGCTATTGATGGAACCATCATCATGAGTGAGAACCTGCGGGATGCCTTGGACTGCATGTACGATGCACGAATTCCTGCACGCTGGAAGAAGGTCAGTTGAGAGAATCACTGTGAGTTTATGTATTTTAAACTGAGCTATGCATGCCTATACACCTTACATGTCAGCGCAAAAGGGGTTATTTTTTTTGTCCAGATTTTTCTAGTAACACCCTGTCAGCAAAAATGAGGCCTTTTGAATATGAAAGGTTAGGGCTGTGTGATATGACCAAAATCTCATATCCTGATATAAGACATCTATCGTCCCGATACTGATATAAATCACAAAAATGTTACATTTTCTGTAAATTCTGTGAATCTGGGGCAGCTCAACTTGCCTGAAGTGTTTCCAGCTGGGCGCCGTGTATCTGGAGTCGAGTGTTTTAACCGATGCATGAAACTATACATTTTTAGACATAAGTTTTTTTTTTGTGAGTATTTATTACACGGCGTGCTGCGGGGAAAAGCCTGTTCTAACGTTTGAGTCTAAGGTTTATTTTTTAGCACCTGACAGCTCTTTTTTGCTTCTCATCCGTAAACACTGCATACTCTTTGACGTGATTCAGTTTATTTTGAAAGGTCTCAACAGGATCTTGAGCTTTATTGTGAAAGGTTTATGTGGAAAATAAACAAGCGGACACGCGATGGTTTTACTGTCGTTGTTGCTAACGACAACACATACAAACAGGTGCTTGTCTGTCCATAGTGTGGTTATATTAAATATAAGAGAAAGAGAGAACTTCAAGAAATTAATATAGCCACTACAGTGACCATCAAAACGATGAAAAAATATTTGCGACACCATGAAACAAACGATAGCATAAAATAGACATTTTTATATCTTCATCCGATATATATTGTTATATCGAACAGCACTATGAAAGGTGATCATTTTATCTCCGGTGAAAGCTTCTAACAACTATTCAATACAGAGTACTAGATAGCCCAGAGGCACAAATTAATACCTCAGATCAGATTTTAGTGCTGTCAGCTTTGTTATTTAGTGTCCTTGAGGTTTAGTTGTAGCACACGGGATAATTGATGCTCTTACAAGGGATATTGTCATTATCAGACCAAACTCTAACTTGTTTGTCATTTGGGCCGTGTTTGTGCTCCTTTTTTCATTAATGTACTCATTGTTATAATTGTATACACAGCACACAAATCCATCTCAGTGATAAAGGAAAGGGAAAAAAGAAACTTTGTTCTGATGCCATACTAAAGCAAACAATAAAAAGCTATGACTTTTTAGGGTTTTTTTTTTTAGAATTATTCAGCTGACAGTCAAGCTGCACTCACAAACACAGCATTGTTAGAATAATTCAGACTGGAATGGGATTCCTGGCTGCAACACCGATTTCTTTTACCTGCAGTTTTATCCTTTTTCTGAATCATTTGCCTCCAGTCTATTGTGTTCTGTTGTATTTTTTTTTTCCATTGTGTCAAGTCTTTTTTCACTTGCCACACCATGTTTCATAATCCATGTCTTATCTCCTCTTTTCTTCTCAGAGCCACCTGGATGACATGTTTCAGCGTTTTATTGTCCTCTTTTGCTCATGTTATTGTTTGTCTGTCTCCTTGTTGTTTTCAGTCATCGTGGGCCTCCAGCACCCTGGGGTTCTGGTTCACAGAGCTGCTTGAGCGGAACCGTCAGTTCCAGGCCTGGATCTTTGAAGGGAGACCCAACTGCTTCTGGATGACAGGTTTCTTCAACCCGCAGGGCTTCCTGACAGCCATGAGACAGGTACGCACGGCATCAGGCTACCTACCATTTACCCGCAGCAAGGGAAAAGACCAGATGGCACGCAGAGGGAGAAGCAGGCACACATCCACATTTACACACGCATGCAAACATGCACAGACACAAACACATACACAGGGACCTACAAGTAGTAGTAGTTATTTTTTACAATGCATGAAATTCATTTTGCATTCAGAGAATATGCTGAATTTGTCTTTAAATCCTGCCCCTGTTGTGAATTCTGCAGGCACAAGCATGGTAAATGGCAATTTTGTATGAAATTACCGTTCCTAGTCTTGCTCCTCCTCACTCATGCACCCTTCCTCTCTGACCATTTCTATCTATTGGTGCCATTTGTGTGCTCTGATCTGGCCAATACTGGTAGATTGGCAACAAGTGGGAATAGTTTTATGGGGAAACAACATCTGTGTTATAACTGTATTTTACTCCTGCCATCTGTGGTTCCAATTTTGCATCACAAGTACATGACAGCAAATGTATGTTTAAAGTTTTCTGGAAAAGTGAAAGCAGATGGGATCTTCAACTTGAAGAGATTTTGAATGTTAAATAATTTATTTTGCAAATCCAGTGATTTATCAGTTCTGAAAGTCTGTAATGTTCAATTCAATTCAGTTGTGTTTATATAGCTCCAAATCACAACAACAGTCACCTCAAGGTGCTTCACATTGTAAAGTATAAACCCTACAATAATATAGAAACAAAAAAAAACAAAATCAGACGACCCGTCTTTGAGAAAACAACTGGTGACAGTGGGGAGGAAAAACTCCCTTTTAACAGGAAGAAACTTCCAGCAGAACCAGGCTCAGGGAGGGGCGGGGACATCTCCCTTGACTGTGGCAGATGGAAACAAGACAGGAGCAATACAACAAATATTTAAAGAGCTCATGTATATGAAGGTAATTGAGTGCCGTTACATATGACAGGCTTGTATCATTGCTCTTGCAAGGTAAACAATTCCTCCATGCTACTGAACTTTTATCTTGAGGGTTGTGTATAAGCACCTAACCATTTGAATCTAATAGTTTGCTGAACATATACTTTGACTGATGGCTTAAATACATGTGTTTTTAACTGAATTTGGTGGTAAACAGGAGTCTTATTACATACAGTAACAGTGAAAATGAACTGAAATGTAGACCTGAGAGTTGCAGTATGCACTGAGTACAGGATTCTACTTCCAAGTGAATATTTTGAAGAGCCTGGCTCTTTCGCCCGGATAAAGGAAATATTGAGGATGTAGATTTCTGTATTTTACTAAGAAGAGATTTGTTTGACTACTGATAGATACCAAATATAGCCCTCAATCATACCACTGAGCTTCTCAGGAGATGTACTTTTATCATCCCACAGGCATCACAAACTACCTACAGTGTTCTTTGATTCTGTGTAATGTGCCTGAAGTTGCTAGCTTGTTTTATCTGAGATGCTTATGTGCCTGCCTTTGTCATTTGTTATCAGTCTCTATCTCTCCCAAGTTTGCCCACTAAGGATTTCTTTTTTTAAACTTGAAAATGAAAATAAAATGACTGAGGCCATAAAATACTCACATTTCACTTACTTTGTCATACTGGAGTTATTTTTTTCCTCTTGCAACATCATCTCACAAAACGACTCCTGTGATGGAGTGCACTTATCTTCCAGTATTTTGGTGTTCCTATTGTTACAGACCTTTTATCAAAATTGATTTTCATGTGGGAAAACCATTTCAAAATGTCACTTCTGTCATTTATGTGCCATTCACATGTACTCGCAGGAGATTACTCGGGCGAACAAGGGCTGGGCCCTGGACCGCATGGTGCTGTGCAACGAGGTGACGAAGTGGATGAAGGATGACATCACCCAGCCGCCCACAGAGGGAGTGTACGTCTACGGTCTTTACCTGGAGGGAGCTGGCTGGGACCGCCGCAACTGCAAACTTATTGACTCCAAACCCAAAGTTCTCTTTGAGATGATGCCAGTGATCAGGATGTATGCTGAGAATAATGGTGAGTTTTATTATTTAGGAACGGTGTGGAGGGAAAATAAAAAAAAAAAAAAAACCAAATCTTTTGGTGGAGCAGCTTTATATCCTACCTGTTTTAAGAGTATCTTTCATCCTTTCCTTCTCAATGTTTGCATCCCACACAGTCACTCGTTGGATGTAACATTTAAATGTCAAGCAGAATAAGTGCTATTTATTTTGTCTGGGAATAGATTACCAGCAGTATGTGGCACAGTGTTTGTTCTGGATAAGGCCAAAGTATATTCAGACAGACACAGACCCCCATGGATGCCTGCAAGCAAGGCTTCCTGGGAAATGAACTAATGATCCAATGATACGCATAATGCGGTTTGTTTACACCACGTCCCCTCCCAGCATTTCCCATACGAAGGAAGCCTGCTACGTTTGAGTGTGTATCAGTGCAAAGGAGACTGCTGAAGGGATGCTTCAGTAGACAAGTGCTTGGTGTGTGTGCCATGCACGTGTGTAGGCATGAGGTACAAGAGGCTGGAAAGCTGCTCTACTTAATTTTCACTCATTCAAAGGGATTAGTTCCATCCTTGTCCACATACAGTGTCGTTTGTAAAGACACAACAAGCCTGTTTGTTTGCTCTGAGAAAATTATTTTTAGTTTTTTCCCTGCTGATGCATGAGCAAGGAGCACTGCTGTTGCTATTCTACTGGCAGACTAACAGCAAAACAAGCAGCAGACTGGCTATCTAAAGAACTATAAAATGGTGCTGAGGGAGTACTGGGTAATAAGCGTGCTCCCCTAATTCGAGCTATCTAATTTGAGCAGATTCTAACTACATAAAAACAGATGTTTTTTTGAGCACAGCTGTGTGTCCCAGTGGCATCTCTGCACTGATGTAAATATTTCATTGAATTGAAATGATTCTAGTTAGAAACACAATTAAGGCACAGTTTGGCAGCTGCTGCTCTCTCTCATTAGTTTTCATGAAAAATGCCATTTTTGATTTTTCTCTTTCCACTTTCTGCAGCAAATGCCGTGTTTCTTTTCTGTGTTGCAGGTCTAAAAGACTCCCGCCTCTATTCCTGTCCAATCTACAAGAAGCCCACCAGGACAGACGTAAACTACATCGCAGCTGTAGACCTGAAAACCTCCCTTCCTCCAGAATACTGGATCCTGCGTGGAGTGGCGCTCCTCTGTGACGTCAAATGACTGTTTCATAATGAACACTGACACATACAGCCGTTATTCAATTTCCCTCAGTTATAGGGATAGTTAAGTGTGCAGGATTAAAAAGCTCTCATCAAGGTTAAATCTATTTTTGGCATCATTTCTGTATGAGTGAAATATGCAGCTCCATAGTAAAGGAACAAAGTGACTAACAATTTTTTACAGTCAGTGTCAGGAATTGTGGATGGATACTGGGGTTTTCTGTGCAGTCAGGCCAAGGTCAGACCCAGAATTAGCACGTTCAAAAACATCATGTCAGTGTTTTTTGTTTTTTTTTGCTTGAGGTCAACAGAAGCATAGACGTCTGTACTGTGGCTGCTAAAGGTCCTGTGTAAATGTTCTAATACTCTGGTATTCAGCCCCCTGTCTCTTTGGGTTTCCTCTTTTCATTCAGACTAGTTGGACCAAAATGATCTAATCACCATGTTTTTGAAATAATTTGCACCCAAAAGTCCAGACATATCGTAGCCATCCGCATGCTCACCCAGTGTCAAGTCTGTACAGTATTCTAAAGGTAAACCAAAGACATTTATTCTGGTTATGATGCATGTATTATAGTGACATCGTCAGCTCATTTGATTACTCACACAGTCCAGTTTAATTTGCCGAATAATATCAGTTCAGCACGTACTGTACGGCTTTTCATTATGTCTGAGTATTACAAATCCTGACATGTTAATGAACTGAGCTTGTCATATTCGAAGAATCCTGAAGGTAAATAAAGGCACTCAGTAGCACTGAAATACATAGAAATTTTAATTAAGTTTTTACAAAAAACAACTTGCATCATCAAAACATCAAAACACTTTTTTGGTAGTATTTTCTTTTCTTACAAAACCACCATATCATATGTGATCTAAAGCTACCCTGTACACAGGTCAGGCGTGGATTTCCCAAGAAAGTCTTAAATGTTTGTATCCAGTAGTTTTTTAATTGAACCTGTTTTGTAAATCTTTGTGGCTCACCGGGGCCAGGTGCATAAAACTGTGTGTACCCACAAACAAAAAAAGTCTGCATTCTTTCTGTCAGGTTCGCAATATAAAGTGCATGCCAAGATAAAACATTTTATAGCACAGTTTGTAGAGTCACCAAATGTGTCATGTTATGTGTGTCTGGATGCCATTTTAACCTTTGTCCCACCTTCCCACATTCAAATCAGCTTTTATTTACAAAAAAGAGAGATGAGCTGATGTGCAGATGCAAACTGGATCCAAAGATGAAATAACAGTTTACTACTTTAACATTGAAGGAATTTACTTTTGTGTAGGACCTTAGAGAAGCTTTAATGTATGCTGTTTATTTTAACTTAAAAAAGGCTGGGTAAACTGTATTTAAATGACAATCTGTCACATGAATTCAGTTTAGGCTTACAGTGCCAAATCACAACAACAAGGTGCTTTCTACTGTAACATAAAGACATTACAGTTAGTACAGTCTGGATGAATGATGACAAAATTGTAACCTTCATAGTGTGTGTTTGTCAGTTTTTTTGGTCATTTGAACTCACACTGAATCAGACTACATATTTAATTGCTGAAAATAACATTACGAAGTCACCGTTGAGGATTTGTTTCAAATTAAATCATCCAAGAAAACTTGGAAGAAAAAGACATGATTTTACAGAAAGGTTTGTCATTCACGTTTTCATTTTAATCTCTTATTTATTCTGCTTGTGGCTCTAAAAAAAAAAACCCAAAACAACTATGTACACCTGTTTTTAAGTGTGCAAAGGGTGTCCATTGTTATAGCACATCCTGTTATAAATTGCATGAAAGCAATGTGTTTATACACATCTCAAGTCATTTATGCAACTGGCCCCAGATTTTCCATTTTCAGCAAGCACTGACAAATCTGATCAATGTCCTAATGACTTCAGTCAATGCAGCCAAGGAGAAACTGGAAAGACTGTTTTGGAAAACACCGCCCTGCATGAATATCAGAATATATTCATAGATTCTACTTTTCATTTGTTTTTCCTATTATAGTCCTAGACTGTTTGTAAAATACATCTAAGACTTGGTGCTTCTAACAAGGTCGATGGACTTATGTACACATGGTACACCTTGTTTTCTGGCTTTTTTTTTTCTTTTCTTAACAAGACACATTTTACCTTTGCAACAGTGGCTGTGACATTTTCACTTGTATTGGTTTGACCTTTGCTTTCATTTCAACATCAGATTTTTCATTTCTGGCCTTTTGTGTTACCCTAAGACTTTGCTTGAGTTGGGGAAGCAGGTAAAAGTTAGTAGTTAATTCATAACCTCTGTCTTTGGGGCGCCAAAGTCTTTATAAGAATCTGCTGAAAATTGTTGCCATGCAGTTATTTTTCTGCATTCATATGATGCTGAAATTACACAAACTGAGTTCCCAAATGGGAGAACACACATAAATCCCCTTCAAGTGAGAACAGCAGCTCAACAAATCCAGCCAAAACTGTGATGTAAGACTTGCTGAGTTGTTGGCGTCTGTACACAAAGAAATGGTAGAACAATGAAAATGTTTGGTGCCAAGAGTTGGTAAATGGTGCATATTTGTTCCTCGTTAATAATAGTACTGGATTGTAACCATTAATTGTTGTCCAGATAGCATGCTGAATGTTGATTAACATGTCTGGTAAAGCATTTAAAGCAGATAAAAGTACAAAGACAAGAAACTGTCTTCCTAACTCTGGAAATGCTGCCATCTTCGGGGCATGCAGAGTCAAAAGTTATTTGGCATCCAAACTGTATCCTGTAGGGTGAGATTGGTTTTGATGCACCTTGCTGATAAGGGGTTTCTATGATAAAGTAACTACCACAAGCCTCCCAGAACTGAGGCAGGATTTTAATTCAGCCCATTGGAGATTTTCACTCTCATTGAACTTGTACATTATTACATCAGACTGACTTGTGCAACTGTGTTTTTTCCAGCTCCCACATTCACATTACAGTATATTTTTAGGTGTTACTGCCTATCTCCTGTACATGCTACACTTACAGTTACATAAGTGACAAAATGTATACTACAGCTGTGGCATAGGTAATTTGTAATGCAACAGTAAATGTGATTTTTACCTCCTTGTAGATCAGGTCCCTTTATGCCCCACACTTTATAAAAGCAGCACTGAGAAATTCAAACCTCTTCAATCTGAAACAAAAGTCTTCATGCCTGTGTAAATCAGGCTCAGGGCATTACGTTCCCCTGTGACAGTGACCGAGTCATCTCCGTGTGCACAAAGAAGGTCCTAAGCTCTCCTTTGCCCTTGACATTGATGATGCCTCTACAAGAGCACATGTACCCCAAGGTTAGAAGGATGTCACTCGTCTCCTCCGTCACCTGCAGGGAGAACCAGATGGGTGATGTCCATTTTGCTCATCTTACATGACTGAATTAAATTCCTACAGGCAAAAATACTCAGCTGTCCACGGGAAAATTCTGCTGACCATTAACTCATCAGTAAACAGTTCTTCTTCGATGCAGTGCTTCATTAAAATCCACTGACAGCAGGATTTCGGTTGGATACCTCTTGTTTAAAGTCTAACATTTACATTCATTTTTAGCCCTAACAGCAAAACGTGTGAGTCAAGCAGAGTTGCCAACACTGGTGCATATTTGGATTCAGTCGTTAATAGATGAAGAAAACAAAAACATAAAAATTCAATGTGTAAGTTAAAGCAAAAGAGTACTCTGTCTCCCAAAGCACAAAGATGAAATACTGTGTGAACAACAAGCAAACAATATTGAAAGCCTGGGAATTTTACCATGAGTAAAAGTGACATTCTGGTAGGCAATATCAATGCTACTTTAAAAGAAATTGTCTTATTTCTGCCTTCTATCTGTCTTAAAATATCAACCGGCAATCATGGAATGCAATTGCGAGCCCTGTAGTTGTGCCGCACTGCACAGCAGATGGCTCTATCAAATGTGTACAGGCCGCGAAATGTAATACAGCCCTCTGAAGACTGAATGATTGCCACAGCCACATGCCATGCAGCAGGTGAAAAACCATTCTGTCTTATCAGTGCTCAGACATGACATAAAATAGGATTTGACGATGCCATGTGATGTCAAGATGATGACATGTCCTTGCTGTAATAAATGGCACATAAGAAAGAAGAGTTTTATCTTTTTAAGCATCCGTATTGCCATTTAAATGTCTGCAGTATGAAGAAGGAGGTCTGCTGGTCCTTTGAAAGAAACTATCAGAATAAAATACCAGCTGATGTTTGACAGCTGTCTTAACATTTAGTATTGCAGTGAATAGGCAGGGTAGTGGGGTTTTTTATTTATGTCTTTAAACTCAAATGTTCCCCAAATCATTTACCTGTATTTTCCCCAGGACTCCGGTGCTGTCCATTCTGCTGGCTACATTCACAGTGTTTCCCCAGATATCATACTGGGGTTTCTGGGCCCCAATGACTCCAGCTATCACTGGACCATGGTTAATACCTGACAAAGGAAACATTTTAGTAAACCTTTCACAGCTGATCCTTAAGACAGTGTCCCTATTGCTGCCATTCATTTGGAATTACCTTATTATTTTATAGTTACAAATATAAACTGCTTTTTTAGATTTCCTACTTGTTGAAAATGTATCAAAATAAAATGTTGATACCACTGATTAATTATTGAGTGCTGCTCAAAGCCGACTTGAGCAGGAACCATACTGCTTTGAGAATGAACAAAGATTTCACAAGATTTCATCAGAACATGAAACGGAGGGCGAGCTAAATGCAGCTCAACTCTTAATCCCCAGCAGTCTGGAGGTTGTTCACAGCACTGAGATGACACTGGGCCTCTCTTTGACTGAGCTTCTGACTCAGTCTCCAGATTGTTGGAAATTGCAATCTGCTCAAGTGTGCAGGAGGCGCATACAGTCTCACAGCCACTGGTTCTGTCCAGTCCCAGTGGGTGAGGGTGTGTACGGCTCACTGATGGAGCATTTTCAGCCCCATCTGGAAGCAGCAGGGATGTACAGTTACTCACACGCACACTGCTGAGTTAATGGTGCATCCCATGCTGAGATCTTAAGACACAGGTTGAAGGTATCGAACTCTGACTCTTATTGCACAGAGGGAGCTGGGGTATGCCTGCCTGCTGTTCTACCTCTTATTTTAGTCTTACTGCATAAATAAGTGTTATTGTCTTGTTTTTTTTTTTTTTCAAACATCTGTGCATTTCTCTCACTTTCTGTCAAGATAATAAAATTACTCTACATCTTACTGGAACTCTACACAAAAAAGGGATGCATAGAGGCTCCATGACAGTGAAATTTCAGATGTATTGCAGTCAAGCTGATTCCTGGTTTGTACAAAACTCTAGAAGTGGGATTCCAGAAAATATAATAACAAAAAGAAGGCAACGAGGAATGAAACTCTCAACCCACTGCAGTGATAGTATTTTGTTACATCATGTCATTTACCTGAAATGAGCTGTGGAATTTAATTAATTAGTTTAAACCACTCATTTTCAATTCTCATGTGAGGTCAGTACACTTAAATATGTGAAAGATTACAGTGTAGTCCTGTATATATAAAATATTATCTATCTATCTATATGTATGTATATATATATATATATATATATATATATTTCTATTGTACACTTTTTATTTAATTTCAGCTTCTCTGCATAACTCACCAACTCTGAGTTTGAAGTCATTGAACGAGTGTTTGTTGATAAGATCCAGTTTTCCCATCAAGGCAAATGCAAACTCTACCATGGTCCCTATGTGCATATACTGCCTGTCATGTTCCTGGGAAACATAAAAAAGCACAACTAGAAACACATTAGGTTCTTGCATAATGTGCATACGGCAGTCATACAAAAATGATGATGTCTTTGTAATGGGCCCACCTGTGATGTGTATTCAGGCCCTGGCGATGTGTTCAGCCCAGTAGCAGCCATATAAGTGCTGCCAATGGTCTTGATCTTTTCCACACCGCTGAACTTTGGTTTGGAAAGCAACTACACATGGAAATACAAACACAGCTCAACCAAATAAAACCCAAATTTATAGCAGCACAGACAATAAAACCTAATTGTATGAATCTGTAAAAAGCAATACTCTTCACTGAGTGAAGCAGTGCAATGGTATCACGGTTTCTGTCTGTTTTTGTGGTGATCTGGGTATTTACCTCATCAAAGTCAGCAATGATTTCGTTGAGGAGCCTGAGGCACTCTAATCCTTCTTTGTTGACGTCAGACTCAGTGTAGAACTCTTTAAAGTCTGGGATAGAGGCAAACATGACACACACCAGGTCGTAGGACTGGTGGTACAGATCCTGCATGACAAAGAGAAGCAGAAGACAGAGTGGAGTCGTTAGCTTGTGCAGGTGCAAAACAATGCTGTAAAATTTGTTATGAAACTGATAAATTACAGATGAAGAGATTTTGAAAGACAAATATGGGATCTGCACCGCATATTGGGGGTTTTCTGTGTTTTATTCAGACCTAAGAAAACTTCACAACAAGTAAAAATCAATCACTGGGCAGCACATGAAACATAATTGACAAATTAAAGGAGGCAAATCACCCAAACCACCATCCAAAAAAAACAACAAACAGTTGCTTTAAATCCCATTAGAGCATCTTGTTCTTGGACCCTGTTCAAGAACAGAAATGAAGTCAGCTGCTGACTCGTCATTCAGGATTTCTGCAGCAGATGCTGCTCTCCTGTTTAATCTTACATGACCTCCAGGATGCCACATTATCTAAACTCCCTCAGATCTAAAACTTCACTTTTCCCAGCTGACACTGTGAAAAGTACTCAGGGGATGTAACAGGATTTACAGCGATGAATGAGTCATGCGAGGCATCATACTAGCTAATTAATCACTGTCACACTACAAAACAAGTGTCAGGTTCATTTAAAGTTTGCACTTTCAAAATAAAAATCTGAGCTTTAGCCCTTGATATTTTAATAAACAACCAATGAATATTTCAGTTTAAATTAATCACACATTTTAAAACAGTGTATTCAATATTTTGCATTTGACAATTGTGTCTTGATATCCTGAATTAAACATCCTGTTTTTGTGATGCATCAGCGAATGAACGCAAAAGAACTTTGCCCATAAACAAGCACTTTGAAGTCCTCTGTGTAATTCTACATTCATTAGTCCTGTAGCTATTGTGAAAATAAAATCTGGATAATGTTACATTTACATTAGTTATTATTATAAAAAAAACACCACACATTATAAATTCCTACCTCATTCTTCCAGTTACGGGCCAGGAAGTGCTCCGCGACATGCGCGGGCAGGACATTCTCCAGCAAAACGCGGTTGAGGTTCTCCATGGTTTCAATCTCCTCACACTCCTTCTTGAACTTGTTCTTCCAGAGAAAGTCTAACCTACAGTAATATTCATTCTGTTACAAGAGGACACAGAGGTAAAGAGACTGAAGGTATAGCTGTACAGCTTTCTTCCAAGAAGTCACAGAGAAAAACAGAAACAGCCACAAATATGGACACCAACAAGCCTTAGGACATGAAGGACATGAAATGTAAAAAAAAATGAAAGAATTTAGGCACATTTACAAAAACCTCATACAGTATGACTTTTGGTCAAGGCAGACAAGACTGAACCAGTGATTTTTGCAGCTTTGCTTAAATGATGTAGTTACTTCACCAGTGTAATAACAAGGCCTTCTTCAGAGCCCAAGATCAGGAAGGACAAGTGGAATAAAATGTTCCAGGATCAGGTAGAATTAAAGGCTCTGATGGGATTGATTATTTTTTTTCCTTTTCTTCAGCACTCACACCTCAGGTAGTCTGTGATGGCAACTCTAGTCAATCCTGTTTAACTGTCATATGCAGTGAACTGATCTGGTAAATAAAAATCACCAACCAAGGAAAAACGTGCTCGCAGGATGGGACAATTATGATCAAGCACTGCAGATGACCGGATTGGACAACACAAATATAACCACATGTTTCAGCCAGCAACAAAAATAGAGGCAGTGATTTAAAAACTGTGTGTACACAAATCAGAAGCGCGTGTAACACTTTAGATATTAATAAATAGAATTTATTATTTATGGTGCAGATATAGTTACACCTTATGGTAGAGAAAACTACTTCAGTAATTTGTATTCTTGAAATACATTTAACTCTCTCTGAAAAGCACATTTAGATAAAGGGACGATTTGCTAACAGTTTAAGTGTCAGTATCCAGTTCTGTTGTAGCTTTTCAGGACATCCACAGCATCCACAGTGAAAAACATTTCCAGCAGCCTTGCTGACAGTACACAGTAGAGCCCAGCTGATCAGCTCCATCCCATTTAAAAATGAAACAGCAATATTCCTTTGACCATGCCTGCTCTCCCTGAGTGACAAAATCCTGAATGTGACATTATTCTAACCTATGCAAGGTAATACACCTTATTTATGATATACTGTGTACATGTATAACAAAAAAAAGAATCTGCATTTCTTACGCAATATACTGGCGAAAGACAAACCACTCTTTAGACGCTTTTAGCATCAAGGTCTGAGCAATCTTCCAGGATGGTGATAATATTTTCCAGAGAACTGAGTGGTCAATAGGAAGTAACGATGTAGCTGTTAATTTGCTTATCTTAAACATAACCTGCTCCATAGCACTTTAAGCGTATAGGTTACTTCCCTAACCAAAAAATCCTTCTTCATATAGTACAGGCCTCGGGCTGATTTGTACAAATATGATGCTCCAATTCTAGTACATAATTAGAACAATTCAGCAGAACCCCAAACAAGTCAGAGTAAAGAACATGTTACTCTCCAGCCTCTGGTTTCTCTCTCACTACTAAATCTCAAATTACATCTGAGTAACAGCAGACTTGCTGATGTAAATCGCTGCCCCTGAGTGACTGAGGGAGGTTACACAAATTGGTCTAAAGATGCCTCTCTTTCAGTGTGTCACAGCAGCCAAAAAGCTTAACCATTTCTACCAAGTTCACTGATTGATTTTCACTTAGAAGATAAATGAGAGCCACTGTTTTTTCCTCACAAAGCTCTGAGATAATAAAGAGATACAGAGAGAGAGGCAGAACCAGCAGCATCAGAGCTACAAATTTGTCTGCATTTATAATCATCCAAAGCATCGCTGTTGTGACATATAAGAAATCCATGAGTCAGGTAAAACGTTAGTGGCAATAAAATGTGTTAATCTATGAGAGACCATTAAGGGTCAAAGAATCTAAAGGAAGGTAGGTAAAAGATAAGGCTAAAGCTTAGCAATGCTCTCAACATGCTTCAACAGCCAAAAGACTAAAGCTAGCAGCTGGTAAGAACACATCACAAGGGAAATTTTTTTTTGTTTTTTTACATTTTGCAAACACAGTCAAAATAACTTTCCATCAACATCCAAAACCCGCAGCTAAAAAGAATGGAAAAAGTCAAATGATGGTGTAATAATGGCACACAGACGAAAACTACTTTTCTTTTAGCGATAAACTGTGCAGCAGGAGACAGATGACAACACCATTCAGACTATTACAGCTTAGACTTACCTGCCTGGCAAGCACAAGCAGAGTGATGAAGAAGATAAAGAGGGATATAGAGCCCATAGTCTTCAGGTCTTTGAGAACTCCTGGTCTTAAAGGGCAGGAAAAAAATAGACAAATGTTTTTGTAAGATAAGAAACAGATAAAGACAGAGATAAAATGTGACTGAACAACAAAAAAAAGAACAGCAAAAGAGGGCTAGAAAACTAAAAGTTATAGACGAGAAAGGGACTTTAAAAAAATTTGATTGCAGTCAGTAGAGATGTCTAGCAGAGCGTTTTATTCCAACCTGTCACTTAATTAAGACTGTTGCTTCTGCTTTGCTGTGACAAGAGCTTGTTTACTGGATGCGTTTCGGAGGGGGGTTAGCCCTCCTGCAAGGGTGGATCGACTAGAGACATTTCTCAAGAAGGAAAAAAAAGGCAAGTGTTCATGATCCTCAGAGATACAGCTCTGCAAAAACTCTTGAATATAAAACTTCAGTCTTCCACTATCATAAAAAGCAAGGCTTTATCAACGTAGACTCCCATACAGTCCAAGCCCAAAGCATATTGGATGAAAGCTGATGCTAAAAACATTTAAACTGTCAAAAGACCTGCATTCTAATATAAGGAAGCACATTTTACATTTTTACTCTTAATCTTATCTGTGCTCGAGCTCAGCAAACAGCCGAGAAAACAGCACGCAAGTTCTGCATTTACCTGGCTGATTTGATCAGTTCTCTACACAGACATTAATTCACCACACTGGTCTTAACACAGATGGGTTGGTTTGAAGAAAAACTGGAGATGAAAAGTAGACACACTGCAGCTGTGATTCTTCTTCTTTTTTAATTAAAGAAATAACAGCTGTTAAGATTTTTCCAACTAGAAAAATTATCAAAACTTTTCAGATTTATCAGTTTTACAGTCTGGGACAGTAACGTCCATAACCAGACAGAAAAGTGCCGTCCTTGGTGGGAAATCAGACAATTTAGACTTTAGAAGTCATCTGCTGACATTTATTTGCTCACAAAGAAGAAGCTAATGATGCTTTAGACGTCAAAAAATTTTATGTTAGAAATTACATTCAAAAACCTGTCTTCCAGCTCAGAAGAAATCCATATTTTCTAGTGACGTTACAATTGATGTCATAATCTGTTAGGGTTAATTCAGTTATGCTCATCTATGGGGGAAGATTTGTCTCTTCATGTCCCAACATCTCTATAGTCTCTCTTAGCAACTCAGCTCAGCCGTAACTTGGGGGACAGAGCAAAAACTTCCTTTGCATGAGTTAAATAATAACAGCCATTTAATACTATGTTGGCAAGTCTGAGTTTATCAAATACTGGGTGACATCCTGAAAGATGGGAGCGCCTCTGATCCAATAATAGAAAGATGCCTTGTGATGTCTCAACTTAACATGAGTAGACACAGAAACAAGCATAAACATTTTGGTGCCATTTATTTTACAAGAAGTAACAGTAACTCATAAAACATATTTCTCATACTACATCATGTTTATTTGATTCTTATATGCTACCTATATATAGACACTTGTTCTTATAAAGTTTGGCACTTTCTATCATATCCTTTCATCATGGCATGATTAGCTTTTTCCTTTTCTTTCTGCATGGGTGGATGCATCATGGCACATAGGGAAACTATTCAATGAAGCTTGGTCTCTGACTTTTTAAATATAGATTTTAACTTGTCTACTTCACTACTGAACAAGTGGTGCATTAACATTTTACTGCTATAAAATCTTAAGGTAACCCATCCACCTCCTCTTTTATCTTAGCATGCCTTATAGCTGCAAAAAAATATAATTTACTATTTCTCAATTTGCTCAGAACTTTCTGCTCCCTCCTCGGGCTACCATCACAGTCTCCTAACCCTCTTTGACTGTTTTCATCCATCTCATGCTCCCCCCGAAGTGTTCCTGTTTTTCACTTTAAGCCTACCTGTCAAGGCTTTCGGTCTCGTACAGAAATCTGCTGTATTCGTCCAGCAGAGAGGCATGTGTTTGTAGGATAATGACATTGTAGACCACAACTGCTGTCAACATGATAATCATCTTCAGCTCGTAGTTTATCCTCAGGAACACTGAGCAGGAGATCAGGCCCAGGATGCAACTGTAAATTAAATACTATACGGAAGGAGGAGGAGTAACTGTAAAGTTGTACAAAAACAAAAACAAAAACCTAAAGTAACAAATTTTTGAATAAAGTGTGATGATGATGATGTTTGTCTTACAGGAAGGTAGAAATTGTTTTTCCCAGAGAGGGTGATTAGTTCCTCTTTATTGTAAAACAGTGTTTCATTGGATGAATTGTAATTAGGAACTGGAGGCAGCGCGCTGTCTTCCAAAAAGAACTAGAAGAAAAACACAAAGTCAACAGAAATTCAGGACCACAGAAAACAATCCAGGGAATTGTCATGCAAATTATAAATACGCTTTCTCTGCCTGCCTCTTTGCACATCAGCATGGGACAAGATGAAGTAGTCTGCATTAGACTTGCAGGAGGAAAATAGAATCTTGTTAGATAAGAGGCCAATAGTGACAAGCATTCAACAACGTCGTTTAAAGTGAACCTGCAGGATAAAATGAGGATTGGCTGCTCCGCTGAGCAAAGCCAGGTTAATTTGGTTCATACGCCCTGAGCGACTGACCCAAGTTAGACGCAAAATACGATTATAATCTCTGGAATCGATTTGTGTGAAGGTCTAAACCAGGGTCCTGACATTGTGCTTTATCACGCAGCTTCCTTTCAAGCCTCAGGCTTCCATCCCACCTTTGTCTGAGGCTTTATGTTTTGATGGGCTTCCTTGTCTACAAAAATAAACCTCAATCAGATAAATCGGAAAATAAATATAGAAAATCAAAGCAACGATGTAAATATTAAGTACAGCATTCAGTCATCACTGCACGCAAATTGTCTTGGCACTTTTATGAAATGCTGGGTAAACAATCTTCTGGTCTGAGGAGCCAATTGATAGACTCACTGCAAAGAAACAATGCAATATATTTGCTCTGCAGTTAAATATTTTTCAGGCTTACTTTACAAGCAAGAAAAAAAAGAAAAAAGGAAGAGGGGAGGGGAAGGGCATATTAATGAATGCTACATAACAATATTTTCCATAGGCTCTAAACATGATGACTGACTTGCTTCTTGCTGCAGTAAATGAAGATATCATTTTTATATTATTCATTTGTATTCTGCAAGGTTGTTAAGAATATAATTTTAAAGAAGCCCATTTCTTTTTTGTGAGATAACATGCCACATTTTACTTTCTAATTATGCTGCAGTTACAAATAGCACATGTGTTATCAGAAGGACTGCTATATATATTCCTCGTAAAGCCTGAAAAGTGTGGTCCCACCCCCTCAGTGTAGTACCTGCACATAGAAAAAGCTTACCATGTTGAAGACTGCCATTATAAGTATTAGAGCTGTGGTTGTCATGGTGAGAGTGATGCGGGGCCATGGTTTGTTGGCAATAATAACTGATGACCTCAGCATCCACATCCAAGAAGTGGAGGTGCTTTTACTGCAGTGCTGCAGGAACACGTAGACACACAAGACACAAATGCAATAAGGTATGAAAGAGCTGGGATATAATGTCACAAATATGTCACATGCAAAGGAAGCCAGAACGATGGACAAGCTAGTTACAATAATCTCAACAACCAAGTGCTAAAGAGCAAATTCATTGCTTTTGTTGACTAAAGATAATTAGTGTGACATAAACTAAACTAAACACAAGTTCAGACACAGAAGCAACACTTTCTGATTAACCTGTATGTCCTCAGCAGGGCAAAGGAAAAATTTCGAGAGCCATATAATGATGGAGAGGGTTCCACTTAAGTTCATAGCAATTAATTCCAACATTTTAATTTCAACATAAATGAAATAACAGAGCTGCAAAATTACAACTTTAAGTGACTTTATCATGAACAACACTGTTTAGAAATGATCACCAATAATAATTTTATTAGAAACTACTTGTAATAGTACCTGTGTTTCTTTTGTTATTATTATAATTAAATAAAGACAAAATGGGATATTAACTAGATTCAAACCCTGGTTCAAAAAGGAAATTAATATTATTTAGAGTCACTTTAGAGCAACAGAGACTGTGCAATCATGCACCTCATTTCTAACCCCGGCAGCACAACATAGCCACTTTATACTTAATGTTTACTGTTTATTATCAAAGATTTATTGAAATCTTCCTGTGCCAGGTCAGTTACAGACAGTTTGTTCCATTGTGAAGCAATGAGAGCGAGAACCCAAATCGTTTATTTGATTATCTCAGAGCAAATATCAGAGGATCACTAGGGCTGAGTGGATGTGACATTTAAATAGCTCAGAGATGACAGACTATTTTATACCACAGGGAATATTGGAAATGTAGAGTTAGTGAGGCAATCATTTTGGTCTGAAATCAAGATATTTGTGGACCATTTTGTTAGAACAGCTATTTGGATGCCTAGAACTTAAATGTAAATGATGAATGAAGTGAAATGAAAGCATTTCAAGTTGATCAATGTAAGAGACGTGAGTGCTTACATAAGATTCAATTAGTCACTTTTAAATAACTTTGCTACTTAAGATAAAAGACTCTGCGGCAAAGATTTCTCAAAGCAAAGAGATCTCCCTTTTCTGTATTTCTGTTTTTCAATATATATATATATATATATATATATATATATATTTTTTTTTTTTTTTTTAATTTAATTTTCTAAATAAACAGAAGCTTTTTTCAGTGACTAAAAAAGGCTAAGTCTAAATAGGTAAAAAAAACCAACAAAAAAAACTGACTAGTCAAAGATGTTCAGTGCTTCCAATCCAGGAAAGAAATTATAAATAAGTATTATTTAAATGTGAAATCGTATCATATTTAGTTTATCTAACTCACATGAGGTATTTGACATGTGGTCTGACAAAAGGAATCATAAAATGTACCGTAGGCTGATTCTGTATTATCACACAGTAGCCCTGCAAGGATCTTCCTGAGATACTGTAAATTTCCCAATAAGTAGACATTTTCATGACACGACATGAAACAGAGCACGAACCAGCAATGCCAAACAATGCTGATAAAAAGGCAACAGGTTGTTTATAAAGTGTTTTTTCTAGTTTTGTCTTTAAAGAGTTCAGCGACATCCATGGGGAGCCGAGGTCAGAACCAGCAGCTGATGCACACTTACTAAGAATTAAAGCCATCAAAGAATGAGTGAGGTTGTAGTACCTTCAGTTTTTTATGTCATTTCATTACATGTCATATTGAAATGCCTGTGAAAACACAAGTATTAATGTAAATTAAACAGACTTTAATAAATATCTGCAGCCTCACACAGAAGACAAAGTAAATCTATTAACACAGATCAGGATCTCCTGGTAAATACAGTAATGATTTGTTTTGTTTTGTTTTCTACACATTGTACAGATCAGCTGTACAGTTTTTATACAGTGGAAAAGTTTGTGATAATCTAGCCCTTCACTCCACCGAAACAGTAGATTTATCCTGAGAACAGCTGCCTTATATTAACCCAAATTTTCATGTTGTTTTCAAGACAGAAACAAATGCATTAAACATGCACTTACATTGCATTACTTTTGTTAGTGATTTCTAGAACTTTCACACTCCCACCGGCGTATTTTCTGTGATTGCAAAATGCAAATGTTCTGTAATGATTTCCTGAAACAAATCATTCCACTAGAAACAGGATGATAACAATGTGTGGCGTAAAATTTGATGATTGCATCCGTGCATGTAAATGGCACCTGGGAAATAATACAGAATAACCGGTGTGCTCTGGACCATTGCCCCAAAGCTACACCAAAGTGGCACTTGTGTTGACTTAAGGGTCACTTAATGGGCTGCTAAGCTGACCAGAGAGGCGCTTGGATCACTCGTGTGCCTTTGGAATGACATTAGGATAAACATTAAGAACACAAGGGCTACATTAAACAGCAGGCCTATCCACTGATGTGAAAAGACCAAGTAGAAAGATGCCTGGAGGAATTGACTTTGCATAAAGACACTACTCACCAGGAGGTGTCCAATGAAACATATAAAGAGGATAAGGGAAAGGATGAGAAAAGCCATTCCAAAGGATATTCCCAAGATTGTTGTCCTGCAAAAAAAGTTGAATGTTTAAACTCTGAAACGAAGTTTAATCTGTTCCACCAAACAAAGCTGTCCCCTTTACAAACCCGCCATACTGACATTGATTAAAAATGTTTTCAGTTCTAATATAAAGAAATATAAAGAAATATAAAATGCACATACTTTGGCAATACCAGAATCTGCACAATGAAAATGCAGAAAAAGATCAAACAGGCGCAGGTGACATAGTATTTAAAGGCCGGCAAGTTTGTTGCTCTGTACTGAAAAGATTAAGAAAAAAATGGTTAGGCATTATAAAAAAGACGTTTAAATCCTGCTTCAAGAAATTTCTCAACTTAGACATGACAAATTTATGTAATTTACAAGATTTACAGCTTCTAAAGCCTCTTACCTCTTTCTCTAAGGATTTGTTGTGAAAGAACAGCGATATTCTTTGAATGTCCTCAGACTTCAGCCACTGTCTGGAAGCATAAAAGCAGTGTTATAGACTGGATTAAAAAGAAAAGAACATTAAATAAATGAAAACTAAATTAAGATAAAAGTAGTATGAATATAGGCATGAATTAATTAACATATTGTGTTTTAACACAGCCACGTTCATTCAGTTGTACTATTAGAAAACACGACCTTATGTGCAGTAGGATAATCTATAATATGCTAGGCTGTTCTTGGAGTATATTAACACGAGTAATACATGTTTATATGTGTGTAATAATACTTTTGTGACGTTATTCCATCAAAAGTCCTGATCATCCTCTCGTTGAGCTCCTCCTCAAACCGTTTTTTCTGAGACTTGGTCCTTTAATGGATAACAAAATAAGAGACAAGATATCTTTTATTTTCACATAGCATTAGTGACTCACACTTTAAAGCTTAAAGCAAAAAAAAAAATGTTATCAAAACATTTTGTTGGCTGTCCTTATAATATAAAAAGAGATGAGGATAATCCTGTCAAAGGAAATAGTGCGGAGCTATAATATGAGTAATTTGCCTTTCTGATCTCCTCTGGAAGTGATACTGCCCCATCTTCACGTCCTAAACACAGTGCAAGAGAAGAGAGACACGTTAGCAGCTACAGATTAACTGACAAACAAGAAAAAACATGTACAGAAAGAAATTACACACAGCAGTATTGATCTTCCCATTCTCATTAGTCATGCTGTCTCTGTGGTGCAGGTTTGCAAAGGGCTTCGCTGCTCCCCATGACTCCAGATAGCGGGTCATCCTGACAGAGGCTCTCATCTTGGCTCCATCTAGAGTGTTTCTGGGTCGGTAATGATGCTGTGGGCTCCGCCGCTCGACCTGGACAAACATGTTTCGTGTTTGAATTCTCATGTTGGTGCGTTTTCTTCTGTGTCCAATATTCTCGTTTACTGGATCTGACATGTGTGTGATACCTTTGGGTTAATGACCAGATATGTGATGACTCCATGTTCCTTCAGGTAAGGATCTCTTTCTTGTCCATCCCCATCTTCCACCTTATAGGCACCATTTAGGTGTTCCAGTGTCACTGAAGTGATGTGGACTCGCCTTAAAGGGAACATTTGATAAAAGAATGGTTTCCTCTGTATATTAACAATATATCTGGACATTTATTTGGCATAATTTAGCAAACAACAAGCCAAACAACACTGGTCCAGGCAAAATATGAAGTAGCGACATAATTTCATTTTTTGAAATTCAAATGCCTTACAGTATGTTTTTATATGCTTCTCACTTACCCTGGTACACCGCCTGCCTCCATGTGATTGGCCAGTGTGACATCATGTGACCAGACATCATACTGCCATTTTTGAAGTCCAATGACACCACACAAGACATTCCCAGAATGCACTCCAACACGCATGTTGATGTCAACCCCTGTGGCGTCCCGTACTTTCCTGTCATACATCAAAAAGTTGTGTTTTGTTAATGTGGAGCAGGAAAAAAATAATGCATGCCATCTAGCCTGTCAGAAAACAAGAGCAAATGCCTAACTCTGTGACATACAATATATGCTGCTTAAAAAAAACTAAAACAAAACAGTGAAAAGTACTTCAAAAGCTGAAAACAGCAACAACAATTAGTCCTTTGTTTTCATTGCAGGTCTGCTAATCAATACTTTAATACTTATTTCTGTTTTCCAGTAACCACACTAACAATCTGAACATAGTCACAACATGTTTTTGACATCAGTGATTCATTCACCAGGCTGAACTATAGTGAATGAAATTGGAAAAACAATTTTACTCCATGGCAGCACTTACTTAATGGCCTCACACATGTCTAGACCCATTTTTACACAGTTTTTGGCGTGGTTCGGCAGTGACTCTGGCAGGCCGGACACACAGTAGTAACAGTCACCAAGGATTTTGATCCGCATACATTCATTTTCCTGCATATAGAAGGGTGAAATATAGTCTCTGATACACAAGGTCAGGTAAATATCAAAATGTTCATTTATAACCCTGCTTCCAAAAGCTAGAACACGGTGTGAATTATAAATAAATAAAATCTTTTTACTTTTTGAAATCAGTTTGTCTGATAAATATCAGTGACAGAAACTTATGTATAGAGTGAAAGTGAAGACTACTGAGAAAAGAGATCTATTTTCTATCTAGGACACTTTCAGCACAAACTGTATGGTATCTAACCATCAAATAACTGAGTACAAGGTGTTTGCAGGAATTTTAAAAAATATTAGAGAAAATTGAATGTAACCATTTTGCATGACATTGCATTAAAAGCTGGTTGTGTTACTCCTCATTGAATGCTACTGGGCTAATTTTAGTATGCAATATTTTCATTCAAAGACATTTGTTTGACTGGCATGGATGATTCAAGGGTGCAGGGACATACATGAAATTTTAAGAATTTCTAACATGTGACTAAGAATTTGTGAATTCCACACTTCACAAATTTCCTAGCGAGTAAAATACTTTCCAGTAAAGCAGTTTGAGAGGTAAACTCTGTTAATCTAAAGAAGATCAGCATGTGTTAGGACAGTAATTCATTACAAGAGCAGAGCAGGCAAATGTTTACCTTAGCTATTTGGTCAAATTTGCCAAACAGTTCATTCAGCATGTGCACAAGTTCTCCAGGTGAGCAATCACTGGCCAGTCGTGTGAATCCTACTATATCAGCATAAAGTATGCTAGAGATATAAAAAACAGTAATGGATACACTTTAATGATTTTATGGATTTTACAGTTTAGAAAACATCTGATTTGAAAATATACATTAGTATGTACCTACTCTGTATGTAAATTTGACCTATACACAAAATACAGAACCACTTGGCTACAATACATTTGATTTAAAAAAAAAAAAGATACATGCCTGACATTAGTGTGCCTCTGGACATAGAGGTTGTGAAAATTGTTTGTGTTTTCAATCTGGCCAAAATTTGGACCCTTTAATCTCTGGATGATCTCCGCTTTCATTACACGGGCAATGTGAGCTGGCAGCAGAGACAGTAGGAGACGCTCCTAATGGCAGAAAACACAAAGGAAAAAAAGAAGTAGCAGTAATGCAGGCAGGGTCAGAAACATCAAGAAAAAAAAAGCTGATTATTATGTAGTTTATTTATTTATTTTTTTACCATGAAGCACTTAAATGTATGTGACAAAGTGACGACAAAATTAAATAGTTAAATTCAGGTCATGTACAGTAGTTGGTTAAATCACAAAGCAAATATGACATATGCATAAACATAACCTATTTCTGTTAACTGTGGAGTCTATTGTCTCAGGGCCACATTGATTCATTGCCCCACAGCTGTAACTTAAGCAATAAGCAGATAGCAGATGGTCACATGAAATATACATGCATATTAAGTTTAGAAAATGAACAGCAAAGTCAGTTAAACTTGCAATATCACTCACTCCAGTTAGCAAACATAAGCCACTGTGAATCACTTTCACCTGCAACAAAAAGACAACTCCCAGAAAGGGAATGCTTTAGCAGGTAGTGACTGCAAGATACTGGTGCTCTCTCCTTCTCCTTCCTTGCTGATTTTTTGCTAGTTTTGCTTTTTTGGTAGTGTCCTTTTCACTACTGGGAGTATGACACAATATCTGCAGCCCCCTCAGGTTGTATAGGTAGGCCAGCTTCTCCAAAGTGGCGCACCCATACAATCGTTAAAAGACGGTAAGGTCTGCTATGTCTCCCAGCAAAGTTTCAAAAGTATGGCTGAGAAACCAGGAGACGGGTAATGATTCCAGTAATGATTGACCAGTATCTGCTCCTTTGTGAAAGGAGAAACAGGAGGAACACTGACAGAGCCCCCATGATGACCTTTAGTGAACTTTTCATGTATGTTTTTGCCCAAAGACTACATGAAGGTGGAATGAGGTCCTTTAGTGGAATCTGTGCTCACAGACCAGAGCATTCTAAATGGTTGATGCTTCCTAGCTGGACACATTGATATTCCTTAAGTTTAACTCACTTTGTGTTATCTATACTTAATTTCTATGAGGTGTATAAACTAAATTCAATTTAATGTATAGGTTTAAAGTTAAACTAGAGTGCATGCATTAGGTTGCTGGCACAGAAAATGAATTCATTGCAAGTATTCATTACTTTCTTGCAAGCCCTTACAATTTAAATTCAGCCTTTTTTCACTTCTTTCTCCTTTATTTTCTCAGGTGTCTCAGATGGCTCAGACTACTGAGTCTAACCTACAGTACCTAGCAAGCAATTCACCTTTAGGGTGAAGAGAAGCTGGGAGGAAATGCTTAATTAATCCAATATCAGCCCAAACGTGACAGCCAATGATCATCATCTTTTTTTCACGCTCAGAGGATTTTATGTGGAAGAGAGGGAAATTTTTCTTGTGAATACCGCCAGTGATTTTGGTGTATGATGAATTCCCATAGTCCACTTGGACCACTCATAATGAAAATGTATGCACTCACTGTACTGCAGAGCACTTTGGATAAAAGCATGCAGTGCAGCAAACAGCATATATTATGAGTGCAATGAGCGCCCAGGAGGAATGTGTCTCTGCACAGTTACTACCATCTGTCACAGGCAGCAGCAGCACTCCAGGGCTACTGTGAGATGCTCCACCCTAGACATTTTCAGCTTTCCTCGTGGCACTTCTAACACCACAACCTGCATTTACCATATGAAAAACCAGCTCAACCCTAAGCCTGGGCTTTCACAACAGCAGCTGGATTCACATCATCTCACTAAATAACTCACCAAAACCTGTAGTAAAAAGCTAGCCAGATCCCAGAGTCTCACATCAGAGTGCTTTAATCAACACTTTGCTAATACTATCTCACAGGATGCTGTACCACTTGAAAGTATTAATAACAAATTAGTACGTATTATTATATTTCAATGCTTCCAACTTTGCAGGTAGATGCAGAGAAAACACAAAGACAATGCAAGCTGGGACAATATCAATAATAGAAGACACATAATGTCAAAAAACAACTAGCACGATCCAAAATGTGAGTGATGTGTGTTCACATAAGAAAACTTTTTAAAAAATCATAGAAAATATTACTATTAAATGCATATAAGAGGACCCTGAGGATAACAGGTATCTCAATGAGGATAATTGTCATAAAAAACCAACTATAGCAATATAGGCTGAGATAATCACACACTGACATCATTAACAATTCTCACATTCTGCACGATGTAGCCCTGACAAAGTTCTCTGTCGTTGTAACTCAGAAGGTAGAGCAGCTCATCTAGTAACTGGACGGTTGATGGTTCAATCCCTGGCTGTTCAAGTCTGCATGCCAAAGATACTCAAATACTAACAGAAAGCACTTAAGCATAATAAAACTGATTATATGAACGGGTCAATTAGGCAAGTTGTATAAAGCGCTTTGAGTGCTCAGGTGGAATAGAAAAGTGCTATATAAGAAGGAATCCATTTATCCAGAGCTGATTGATTTCAATAATTTGAGTGTTAATATAAAGAGTGTCATTTTAAGCACAGGACACAAGTGCTACTTTCAGCTGTTCCCATATTCACAAGGCAGCTCTGCATGTTTTATATGGCAGATTTTTATTTAGTTTTTTTACACCACATATCTTTCCTGACACAAACTCATTGGGATTTGTGTCTCCTCTTGGGATCAAATTGGGGATCTTTCACTTGTTAGGCAAATGTGTAAAACACTCAAATACTCTATGGAACCGCTAAGTGTAGCATGTAAGTATGACATAAAAATATATAGGAAAGAAAAGAAAAATAGAGGAAAGATGAGTTAAGTAGCAGTGGGGTGTTTGACTCGAGTGCATGACATAAATATTCAGACTAGATTATAAGATAAGTCATTCTAACAAGGCTCCAACATTTCCCCATGCCATTGTACTACACTATATTACTAAATTAGCAAATGATAATTAGAGGTAATGTTTAAAATCTGAAAGTCATTACTGTAACAATTATTGTAATGAACAGCACCATCATAAATATTTTATTGCCTGGTGTTCATTGTTTCAGTGTTTTAATTAAGTGTTATTAACTACTTTACCTGCTGTCTCTTCTCAAACTCCAGTTTAATTGGGGACTTGATGCAGTTGCAGGTGTCCTGGTAGGTCTGTTTGAGTGCCAGCTCCATCAGGTGCTTATGGTACGCTCCAGCCATGTTGCCACACATGAAAATGATAACATTGGCCAGAATCTGGGAAGGAACAGAGGACAATAACATTAAAAAGTGTTGTTAAGCTTTACTATATATATGAAATAGTGATTACAATACAATATAAAGAATTTATCTCATATTTAGAATCAGTCCATTAAATAGTTCCTGTTATAGGAAGGCCTAGCAAAGAAAGTAAAAATCAACCTAAAGTAAATATTTTCCTCAATGGTACCTGATCCTATGGTGAGATCTTGCAGTGGCATCAATAGGCAACACTACGTTGTATTCAAAGGTAATGTGGCATATAAATACACATCTTTCATTTCCAGTTATTTAATGAAACATCCTGTGCCTGCTGATGACTTTAAAAAGAAAAATACAATACAATAAGAGAATAATGGCATTGGATAAATTTGACACCGCTATACTGCCCCTGCTCGGTTGTTTATTTCCTCTCACTTCAGTTTTACAATGGCAACACAGCCTCTACCCTGCAAGAAAAATACAGAAACACAAATAAGGGCAACCTATGTGACTACATCCCGTCTATATAAATAGACTCTCCCCTGAGTTCAGGTTGATCGCACACAAAAAGCCCTACCTTAATTAGAATTGTTGCAGCAAACATCACATGCCACTACAAGCACTATTTGACAAATGGTGGGTTCAGTTGAGACAACTGCTCTAAAACATGGATTGTTTTGAGCACAGTAAGGCTTAATTAGATTTGTTTATTGTAATAATGAGAAGCCAAAATCTTTACACCCATAAACTTTACGACCCAATTTCCTTCGGGGTCAACCTTCAGGATCAATAAAGTTTTATTGAATTGAATTGAATTGAATTGAAAGTGTATTTAGTAAAGTCATTAATAAGATGGCCAATCAGTATTATTAATACATACTATGTATTAATATGCATTTATGCCAGAAATGTCTTTTGTGTCCGCTACCTTGCGCTAACCAAAGCATTCAGCTTATTTTTAAATACACTGGCAATAAAGTCATAGTAAAGAAGATCTTAACAGTCTCCCATTTATATTTGTTCATCTTTATATCAGCTGCAGATTGACTGCTGGGATGTGGTATGGAGCAGCGGTCCCCAACCCCCGGAGTCGTTTGGTACCGGGCCACGAGAGTTGAGGCTTGGGTGTGAAATTTATGGTTTTCAGGGTTTTTTATCGTTTTTTGTCGTTATTTTTTTTAAAATCATTTTTATCATTAACTCAGTTTCCCTGGGTCTTTTCCCATGTGTTATGAATAAATCTTCTTTTCTTTGGTACCAGTACCGGTACTGGTTTTATTTTGTTGTATTTATCCTATACCTTAAAGGCCGGTCCATGAAAATATTGTCGGACATAAACCGGTCCGTGACGCAAAAAAGGTTGGGGACCGCTGGTATGGAGCATGTTCTGTTTTTCAGTCCACAGTGTTGCTGTGACACAGACTACAATTTTGAATAAATGCATTGTCATTTCATCAAGTGCTACACATGAAAGTTCATAATTGACAGACTACCTCAAAACCAAATTAAGTCCTGGCTTTAAAGCATTTCTAATGCCTAACTTTTCAAATGTTTACAATATTTTGGATACATCTTTCTTTCTCACTCTACAATGTGAGTGCATTTTGTATTCAGCAGATAAATGACATAGTATGGCAAAGTTAAGCCAAACTTGTGGAGAAAACTTTCACCTTTTTGACTGTGGCAAATTGGCTCAAGTCAGAATTGACATTTACTACCCTGCTACTTTTAATGATTCAAAAGACTGGAAATGATGTCTTCATTTTTCATACATATAAACACCACAAAACAAAACAAAATCTTGAAAGAAAATCTTTTATAGAACATGTCCTACTTCAGAGTCAGACAATACAAACCATGACACACAGGGATAGATGCTCTCCACTATAAGCATGGAGTGCAAATTGCAGTCTGTCCTCAAAATTAAGACTTTATTTCTCCGCACATTTCAGGAAAAACGCAGGGCTGCACTAAACAAGAAGCCCCATTAAAGGAACAATTTGGATGTTTAAAGATTTGGATGTGTAAAGACCCTGGAGCTCTGGTAACCTTGAGTTTAACATTTCGCAGCTATACAGCAAATGGGTAATTTAATGGTTCTTCCCCATTGCTTGAAAAGAAATCTCCCTCTCCTTCACACTCTTGCATGCCTTGTCTCATTCTCACTATTTCTCTTTCACTTCTATTCTCCATCTTTGTGTCTTTTCTCTCCAGCATAATGTTGACCTTACTGTCACAGTGACCATTGTTCTCTCTTTTTGGACATAAATATGCCCAACAGACTTGCATCACAGCACGAGTAGAAGCTGGTGACCTTTGCAAAAAGGACGTTTTATTTTAATAATAACAGTCAGACAAGAAGAAAACAAAAATGTCTAAAAACCACAAAAACTAAAGCCTTCCTCATGAATTTTATAGCTTGCAGACATCTGTACTTTGCTTCTAGTAAACAGCTGAAACTGAATTTAAAGTTATTTTCCAAACAAAAGCAAAAAACCCCTATGTACCCTTTTTACAATGCTAAATTATTCAGTATTTTTATTTGACAGCTTAAAGGCAGACGAGGCAGCTGCACACACAAGTATAAAGCAATTGTAACCACCTGCAGCAGAGTCTTCCTACTTATCCATCACAAAAAGACTACCCATCAACATTTTCTTAACCAGGGTCCAAGGCAAGCAATACCTATAAAACTAGTGAGAGCCAATAAAGAAATATTGCAGTGAATCATACTGAGGTGAAAATAGTATAAACTATGCATATATTGTCTCCTTATTGAGAAAGCTGTTTCCCTTAATGTTTATGTGACTACACCAGAAATGTACCATATCTCTATATTTGACAAAAGCAAACATCGAGGCCAGTAGCCAAGTACATGAGGTGACCTGCTGTCTGGATTTACTTTCACATCTATTCAGTGTATTTCAAAAAGACATCCCTCTTCCTCTCTGCCAGGGCTTTTTTCTGCACATTGAAAAATACTGAAAGAACACAAAAAACATTTTTTTCCCTCTATATCTTTCTTCTAAAAGATATAGTATGCACAAGCTTGGCTTTGTTGATCATCATCCATTTTCAATGGGAAAACTGACAAAACAGCTAGAATCTGGTACTGTAGAACAGTTTTATAGGGTAGATCGTTGAATAACAGAAAAAAGCCACAAAAAGATGGATAGGGGCTTTTGTACGGTGGTTTATAGAAGCGCTTTAACCCATAGACTGTATATAATATTTTAACCCTTTCACGCATAGTGGTCACTACAGTGGACAGCTATTCAAAGGCTGTTTTCTTGTATTTGTGTCAGTGTTGACGTTATACTTGTACATAAACCTCTACATTGGACACTGATGTGTCACTCCATACCCTGCCACCCACTGGTCGTTTAATGTTACTGCAGATGTATGGCGTGTTTCATTGTAACTATTATTATTTAACCCTGTCATGCATGAATTATGACAACCTCAATCGGGGTTTTTTTCTTAAGTATTTTTGATGAATAAAAATACTTAAGGAAAAATCCTGATTGAGGTTGTCATAATTCATGCATGAAAGGGTTAAAATTCAAGTTTAAAATTCCCTTATCATACCAGCATATTTAACAAATAATCTATTCAGGCACATCTTTAGAGGCTGGTTAACATAAACTTTGCTGCACCAGAGCCTGAAAAAAAAACAGAAGTCATACAGAAATTTTCAGTATGCAAAACCTACATCTGATCTTAAATGCAAATTACTTCCTATTGTGTGTAGCTGAGGTCGATATATTCAAATGGCGTGTACTCTTTGAAGACTAAAAAGAATATTTTCAGGCGCAATGTCAGTAAAGTTACTATACTTGAAATCTAAATGCAAAGAAGAGTGGGTGCATTTAATTTGCATTTGAGTTTATCCTTTTATGCAGGTATGTGATATTTTACCAATATGTACTCAATTGTAATATGTGCTCAACAGATTACATTAAGTTAACATAAATATTACTCTATAACCCAACTCTCACACTGACTACTTACAACCCATCTCAAATATCCAACCCAACATCACAGCAAACCTTTTAATACACACATCAGTCCACTGTTTCAACTTCACACTTTGCCTCTCCAAAACATGAAATAGACACACATGCTGAAATTTCATTACTGCATGTAGACATTTTATTACCAGCAATGGGAGATAATATATTAAAAGCCACAAAGTCAGTAGTGAGCAAAAAAGGTATGAAGTACCTTGGTGGCTAATATGTATTGTGTTAATAATGTCTGTTTAAACACTTTTCCATGATTGTTTTCATGTTGGCTTGAAATAAAATATTTCCCTCTGCTGTTCCTGCAGATTACTGCAACTTACTGCAAATTCTACTCTTGATTTGGAGAGGCATAGCGCGAAATGGTCACGGTGGACCGGCGTGTCTATTACAAGTTTTTCCGTGAAACTGGGTTGAAATATCAGCTGTGTATAAAGGCTGGTGGTGCAAGTCATTTGTACCTCAGTGGTACCCAATTACAGATAACAGCAGGGTTAGGTGAGAATCACATCTCAAGAGCTGTGAGTCCTGCTGGGATTATCTAAAATTAGGAAACTTCCCTTTCTGAATGTTATATTTCTGCCATGTTACTGACATGTGGATGGAGAAGGACATTAGCGTGCAGATGAATCTTGTTTTTACTGTACATCAGTGACAGATGTCCACCGGTCCTGTCTTCAGTAGACCCTCAATAGAAATGACCACAAGCACAAATGACAAATAGTAACTTAGAATTGAAAGGATATATCAAACTACAGTAAGTTCCACCAGCATTTTAACTCTGTACACTGTTAAAATTTACCTAAAATGAGTCGTGGTGGTAGGCAATATCCAAATACAAAAAAACCCCCCAAAACAAACAAAATAACTGCCAGTGACAAAGGCACAAAAACAGGAAAAAAGATCTGTGAGCACCTCGTGTGAGCAGGCAATCTACTCTTTTCCAGCTGAGGAACCAAGACCTCACAATTATAGGAGCCAATTTTCATCCCAGCTGCTTCACACTGTAATCCACCCCACTGTGAACTGGAAGTTGTGTCTGGATAGAATCAACAAGACAACATCATCTGCAAAAAAGCAAACATGATTCCAAGTCCACCAAACAAGACACTCCTTAGACCAGGGTCTCAAACTAGAGTCCTCAAGGGCCGGTGTCCTGAAACTTTTCCATGTGTCCCTGTTTGAACACACCTGAATAAGATTAGTATAGTATTAGTATAGAACTTGACTGCATGCTGAAGTGGCAACCCCTAACCCTACTCAAGTAAATTTAAGTAAATCTAAGTGTTTGGAAAAATGTACTTCTAAAAGTACTTTTATTGCAACATGTTCATTCACTCATGAGCTGCTGTAACATGAATCAAATGGCATGCAGTCAAGTTCTATAGAGTATTGATAATGACCTTTGTAGCTCACGTAGCTCCTCCCAACTTTTCTGTCTACTCTGTAGAGCCCTGTAAATAATTAGCTGAAAATAAAAATTTTTAAAAAGTCTTGGTGAAGGAACTCAAACTCAACTCATGCAGAAGTCGAAAATACTGCAGGTAATAAGAACCAAGATCACACTCCATTTGTATTATAAATTCAATGGTTGTTCTATTGGGCCAAATTCTTCATACTTCCGAAGAACCCTCGTGTCCGTTGTATTACACAAGGTCCTATATATTAGACCAAATCCACAAAACACATGTAGAGTTTTTAGGAAAACTCCATGCTTGAGAAAGACAAAGACTGGCCTAGTTGGTGTGTCAAAATTAATTCAAAATGCATTGAAAATGGATGTGATTTCACAGATTTCCACTTAAGTGAGAGTGCAAGGGTTAATGGTGCGGGCTGCCTACTTCTAATTAGAGATGTTAAAATTCTTTTACATAAATGTCATTGTGTAGACAAGTGCCAAACAGATAACTCACTTAGCTTGCACTGTAAAAAATCCAAATGTCTTCACAATGATTAGCAAACAAGGATACAAAGGATCAAAAAAGCAACCACAAATATCAAACAAGAACATAAAAAAATGAACGTTTTTTTTTAGTAGAACACCCACAATAAATTCTTAAAAATAGCTGGAGGCAGCAAACCTGAGGCAAGTGTGTGATTGTGAATTCACTGGGCTATTGCATGCACTTTTCTCACCATGGCACAAACCGACCTTTCTTTAAGGTTATAAAAAGTTGGAGACATGTTGTTGTCTGGATATCTGCATCTTACATGCCTCTCTGTCGGCTAATTTCGGGGGAGGTAAGTTCAGAGATGCACTGCGTGTGTGAATATGGCTCAAATGAGAGATCATTGACTTTGCTCAACTGCTGCTCAACTCTTTTTCTCAGTCAACAGGAATTTAAATACAGGAATGCAGGTAAATCACACAATTGAGCCATAAAGAAGGTTTCTTCTTTTGGCAATATGAAAATCACATCCAGTGAAATGCAACACCGTTGAGACCAGTAGCCTGGATGATCTGAGTACAGACAGAAATACTCAAGAATTGCAATTTTGGTTCGTATTACTGACATACAACTTTAATATGATTCAATCTGAAAGGATGAGACAAAGAAATTCAAGAAATACCAGTCTCACAGTTTAGACCTCACAAACACACTTAAGTATGTAATATATCTTTAACAAAGGCAAAAACCCTTATCTGAATTCAAATGAAGCCTCCCGTCCTTCAAAACATCCTCCAAAAACAGGTAATACATGCAATATTCAACAGCTACTACCGCAGTAGTTTATGTGAAATTCTGTCAGCTAAAGCTTAAATGGAGTGTGAACACTGTGATGAATTATTGATGACTTAAGTACTCAAAAATAATTAAGAAAGTACGCATCAGAAGTTTGCTTCTAGTCTGAAGGGAGAAGCTTTGATACAAAAACACAGTGGTCAGCTTACATGAACAATTTTCAGTGTTGCACAGGACCTAATGACATCAAAGTCTGCATTGCATTAACGTTAGTACCCCCCAAAATCAAAGAAGTCACTGATATTGAAATAAGAGCATTGTTTTAAAAAATAATGTTTTTAATAGCTCTAATGATAGATTTAGTTAGTAGCTTTCTCTGTACATCTACCAATAGATAATTACAGTATCTAATCTCACATAAGGTTGAGGCATATGAGAAATACTAAAAGAAATAAGAATATTTTTCCACTGAGCTGCCTGAGTAATCTTTGTACCTCTTAGGACCAGAAACAGATGTAATTATATTCGTAAAAGATGAAAATGCTAATGCTTCATTATTATTGCTTCTAAATATTACCCACAAGTAAATGTGGATCCAACAAAGTGCTATTTCCTGTTCAATAAATAAGCCGGTTCATTAAAACTCCAATGAGCCAACACTGTAAAGTTTAATAGACCTGACAAAGTCAAGATGTTGGCATGGTTGCTTCTCACTTAATACCCCCTGGGCAGTCTCTCACGAGTGTGTAGGCATTTAACAGCTGACATTTACAAATGTCTGGAGGAACAGACTGATAGGTTTTTTTTCCAAAAACTGCTGAATGCAATATTAAAAATTTCTGAAATAACAAAAATCTATCTAATCTAATCTAAAAAAATCTGGATACTGATTTGTAAATAATGGAATTTGAAATAAGGGGGTAGAAACAGAAAAAGTGTAAATGTCATCCTACTGCATTTCAAGCATTAACATTTTCATTAAAACATGTTTTAAGTTTTCTATAGATCTATCTATCTATCTATCTATCTATCTGTATCTTTAAAAAATGAATACTCTTTTGATTGAGTGTGGCTGAGTGTGTGTGCGTGTGTGTGTGCAGGCTGGTGTGTGTATGTGTTGCTTTAACCTCCTAGACCTGAACTCTTAAACGGCATGCATTTTTAATTTCTCTTTGATATTTGGGCTGATTGGGACCTGATGAATGTAAAAACAAAGAATTACCAGATTTTTTTTTTTACCTAATTTTTGGTTCTAAGAAAAATCAGAGCCACTTATGAGGATATTTGTTTAAAATTTCGATAGAACAGTAGCAGTATAATGTCCTCGTAAGTGGATATCAGGCCCTTGTAGAGCAAAATTGAGTATTTTGGTCTAAATAACCCAAAATGTGATGTCCACATATGTGGACGCCAGGTCCTAGGAGGTTAAAGAATTATTTTTGATGTTTTGGAAAAACTCACATACATTTTCTTACTAATTCCAGTGTGAATACTGATAACCTTCAAGTCTACATATAGTCACAGCCAATTACTTTAGCTGTGCACAAATATTTATAGCATATTTATATACATTATAATATATAAAGTATATTTAGATTATACATAAATAATCCACATGTTGATATGTGAATCTATATTTGCTTTTGTGTGTGTTTGTGTGTATTACTTAAAGGATATAGAATCATAATACACATATTGAGGATGTAGCTCATCTTATAAGATTTCAGAAGGACTGAAAAGATGGCGGTTGCCCTGAAAAAGCCATAAGCCAATGGGTAAAAGCACGATGCTGCACTAACACACAAACACAGTAAAGGTTTGAACAGTTTCAACTATATGACGCACTGGTGGGCATACCTGGTCATTATCACTGAAAAGATGCATTCAGTTTTCTTAATTATCTGCATTCATAAAGTAAATTACCATGTTGTTTTTTCTTCAGTTTGCTGAGATGAACCTGGGATGCTGATCATACCAGCAGCTGATTAAGGTGTTTATGAACACAATTCCTAGCGACAGCACAAGCAGTTTTCCTAATTACATTACAGCAGCAGTTTGGGGCGGCCAAACGTTTCTATTTTCACACTAAAGCTGAAAAAAACAAAACAAAACACAATCTTACTTAAAATGTTGAAAAGAATATTTCATCCTAAAGCTCTGAGCTCTGTTAGCTATTCACAGTAGCAATTTTTGACCAGCTTTAGTCAAGCATTTTTTGCTAGTGTATATTCACAATTTCCTTTTATTAACTATTAAGTTACAGCACCCCAATATCTCAAATGCTCCTTCTGACCCATTAGATCCTTTCTTAGCAATATATGTTAAATATCTTTGGGACATCTTTTCAGGAAATGAGACAACGTCTTGCCCATTTACTGAGATAACCAACAGGCTTTTGAGCAGAGTGTCAATATCTGTAAATGATTTACTTTTGTAACATCTTTTAAAGCACTATGAACCACGAGTTCTAACTTGTGATTCATGCCATGATAACAGTCAGGTTAGGATTGATCTTTTCACACAGCAGAGTGTTTCCTCTGTATCAGTCCTTCACAGAAACTAAAATATGACATGGCTATGCCATTTAGAATGCCATATCGCTATACTGTTGCTTTAGCAAAATATTTTTGCAATAGAAAATGAGTTTACATTTCCTTGTACAAAGTCTAGGTATGTCTGAGAGCTGTATGCCAGCCTCAGATGGCCATTTAGTGCCTAAAAAGGGAGCTACTTCAATGTCAGTCCTCTAACAAGTAGTGTACCAAAAGTAGTGTACCTTACTCTACTCCAGGAAGCTATTGAGCAACATAACGCAGTACTTAAAGAAAAGAAACACGTAATACATTCTTTTTTTTGAGGAATGACCCCAGCACTGTTTAGCTAGCTGTAGTTTTCACACTAAAGTAGCCAACTGCTGCCCGATGGCACGCTGAATGAATATAAGTAGCACATACTATATTACACATTGAGTTTATTCACCAGACTTCTCTTTTAATCTATAGTCCTTCTTATTGCTTTAGAAAAAAAATATATTGATTATGAAAAGAGTAATTCTTCTCTACTGTGTCTAAAGGAAGAGAGTCGAAGGCTGTCAAATCAGTGAAGAAAGTAAATAGAACAAAACAGTCCCAAATGTTTTGATGTCAGGGTAAAATCAAGTGATGTGTTACAAAGTGCTGTCCTATTTCATCTGATGTCACTTGAAGTTTATTGACCATACACATGGGAAATGCTAATTTTATCCAGAAAATGGTCTGAATAATTTCTGAAGTGACTGTACATGTTGGAAGCCATTGAAGTGAGCATCTGGTAAAACTTAGGAAAGGTACTCAGTTAGTATGTTCTCCACCAGGGCTAGTGCGCTATTTCTGTAAAAAAAAAAAACTGATTACATTTTTTTTGGGCTCTTGCTGAACCCAAGCACCACATCTTTTCTAAGTTTCAATGATATTCAGCTCAATATTTTTTATGTAACAAAAGGCTTTTGTTGGTGGACTAATGATCATCATCAGACTTATTTTTCATGTGCTATAAATGTTTGTTGTGGCTGGCTCTGAAATTCTTCAAAGTCTCAGGCTGTCAGTGAGGAAGAGCTTTTGTGACCTGCTTATTAAATTAATCCTGTTTACTTTATGGATTGGAAGAAATTAGTCCCAGTGTATTGAAAATTATTGACTGCTGAAATCAGGTTTAATTAGGCACTAATTGATTAAAGTATTAGCTAGACAGTTACCTGATATTGCTTTTGCTTTGTCTTTATCATCATATGGCATATGCCTGAACAGTTAGCACACAAGAAGCAGTAGTGCTAGAAAGAGAGGTGACCTTTTAATGAAGGATAAAAAAATACATTAGAATTTCTATCACTCAGCTGATATGCTAAATTAGTTTTTGTTTAAAGGTCACAATTGTTTGTTTACTATAAATACAACCTGTATAGTGAGCCTGATGAGGAAACAAATTAAATGTCACAAAACAACTTTGCTTTATTATTTGATCTAGATAGTAATAATAAATTACCTTAAATGAAGAACAGGGCAGGATTTATTTAGTGACCTTCAGATGTAGGTGGTTGCTAGTTAAGGGCGATTTACCTTTTGAACAGGTTTCCCCATATACATATCAATCTAAGGACTGCTGATGATCTCATGTGCAGGTACAAAGGGTCTGTGCTTTTCTCCTGTGCATTCATGTGCTCGCAACTGTTAACTCGCACTAAAATTTGACTGCCTTACCTGCCACACTATTGGCTCGACGTGATCAGCTGTGATGGACAGGCAGACACTCAGCACGATGGTGTGAGAGGCAGAGGTTAGAACACTGGCGATGACGGCGTCCCGCATGGAGAACGGCAACATGGTGTAAACCACAAACACAATGAACAGGAAGAATGATACCTGCGGAGAAAGTCAAACAGTCATATAACATTTGCAAAGAGAAATGGAAAGGAGAAAATAAAAGGAGCAGAATAAATGCATGCAGAAGAAACGAAATATAGATGCAAAAATGTGGTAATTTGAGATTTCAGTTTTCTGGACTAAATAGCCAGGTCATATTAGCGCCTTCAGCTTACTTAAGGGGGACAATCAGCGCCTACACTTCAAATCTGACATCTCTAATGTAGCACGAGCAGTGGCTCCCTTTTTTATCCAGTTTTAACGCACATACAATTGTATAAACACACAAATATACATACACACATAAATTCTCACACACAAACACTTCTTTAATTCACTTTCTGCTGCAGGGTTAAAGCTGCTTGGCTGTTCCCCTGCCTGAATAGAAAGGGTTCAGTCTTCTTCCTGCCTGTAGCCCGGATCTGGTTAACCATCCTTGGTTTATTTGCAGGACTTGCGGGAATGTTGTGTTAGGGTGCAGCAAGATGCGAAGAGGAGAGAAAATGGAGCCAAAGGACAGTGTGTGACTAAAACAGTAATGCCTCTATTAAAGCATGACTAACATAAATGTCTTTGACGCATGACAACTTCTGAAGCTGCTCTTAATCAAATGTAGCAAACAATAGATTTTGCATGTCAGATGTGTTCTCAGTACTAGATATATTCCGTTTTTTTATGCACTTGGATAAAGCAAATAGATACATCCACCATTTGGTATTACTGTTGGGCCTACATTACAATATAAAGCACCTTGAGGTAACTGTTAATGTGATTTGGCGCTATATAAATGAAACTAATTTGAAATGAATTGCATTAATTGTGAATGACCTGACAATTACTTGCTTTATTCTCTCCTGTCTGTGCTCAGATACAATTGATTTGAATACTTGAGTTCTCACTTACAGCTCCTCTAAGCTCTTATTCATGTGTGAAAAAAATATTTAACTACACTTATGAACCTAAACATCAGTAAATATTAAAGTTTTGTCTGGTCCATTAAAGACAAGACACTGATGTTCATATCTGAATAAAAAAAATTAACCATAAGTGATAGGCCAAGTAATATAACTCCCATCTATAACTTCAGTATTAATAAAAACCACCACAGTAATTTACAGCTTTTTGCTGTAAATTTGCTGGATGCTGTAACCACTAGTGTAGTAGACCATGAGTTCTGCAATTACAAGAAGAGCAGAAACAAATGGATATGAACAAATGGAGATCATAATAACATACAAACACTACCTCAAACTAAAAGTTCAAACAGCAGCCTTAGATGATAAATGTCACCTACTTTAAGAATAATGTAAAAGAACCCTGATAGGAATGTGGTGTTATTAAAAAGCCCTCCAGCAGAGCAAGTGCAGACACCCATCCAGATATCTATTAAAAAAGAATTTCACTTATTCAGTCCAATAATAACAAAATGTATCCACACAAAAGATAATGTAAGAAAAAAAGAGAAATAGAAAAGAATGAATTTTATTGTCACTATGCACATGTACAATTAGTTTAAGTTCAACAGCAACTCCTACCCAGTACACACATGTAAAAAAGATGGGGTAAGGTATCAGCCACTATCTGCTATATCATCAACTATAAAATATTTGCTTTCTTGATAGATTTTGATCGAAAAAGTGAAAAACTGCTACATTAATATTTGGCAATCAACTGAGTAAAGCACTTTATATAATAAGACATCAAAGTGCTTGCAAGTACTGATGAAGTTTAAATATTTGAAAAGTCAAACCAATATGAAATAGAGTAACAATGATTTTTAATTGAAGAAGATACTGACAGTATACACTATGCATTGATTATATTTCATTTTATTAAAAAAAAACTTGTTGAAGTGCTGACTCCTCAAAAAAAAATGTTCGAAAGGCTATTCTGCTGGGATGATGCAGCGTCTCTGTGCATTTCTCAATAGTTGCAGAGCATCTTACTGAACGTGAAGAGCCTTGAAAATTCTGCCTGACACATCATTACAATGAACATCAGATTACTACCATCTGTTACTGACAATCAAATGCATTTACAATTATTTCCTGTTATTATGAGCATAATAATGGTGGTTTCCTGCAGTGTTTCGAGAGTGAGAAGAAATTAATCATTTTCAGCGAAGTGACTGACACAAAGGCCAAGCACCTGAATTATGCTTAATATAAAATTCCACAACCTCCTACTAATAAATGTTCACATTGTTCTAAGATGCATATAACATTTAAGAGTGTTTGAATATAAAAATTCAAGCAAAAGCAACAGGTAGCAGTTGAAGTGTATATTTTGCTTCATGCATGGTGAAGCCTTGCAGTGGTTTGTTTTTATTACCTACAGAAGTTCTACACCTCCCTCTTTGTAGAGACAGTGTGTAGTCATAAAAGCCAGCCCCTTGTAAAGGTGAGTAGCCTATGACACCCCATGACCCTGGGCAAATGCATACAATGATTAATCCAGGACAGGTGTCACAGTTAACAGCTGACAATGTCCAAATCCATAATAACCTCTCTCATGTGACGGCTGGTAGAGGTCACTGTTACTGCAACACGGTGCCACCAAATTCTGCCATGGGTCATGGCAGAACTACAAACACCAACATCTGCAGCTGCTTGACCTTCATAGCAACTATGTCTTTTTCTAAATCAGTGGAGCTCATCTTTTTAGATATGCAGTCTGGCATTTCCATTTTCCATTTTATCCAAGTCATTTCACATGTATAAACTAATAACAATTACCATAATAATCCCCACTGCATAAATTACTGACAGAAAATGTTATATTGAGTATGTCGAGAGAAAATGATTTTTAAAAGATGCAGGAGAAAGTGCAAAGAACCAACAAAATATCTAATGCTGCGTGATCCCCATTTCTATCAAATGCATAGCTAGGGTCCAGGCCTGAAACTGTTAAGATATAGAGCACTACAAAAGAACATCAACATTTAGCTGATAATATCTCTGGAAGACAAAGTAAATTTAAAGTTTATACATTTGCATGCATCTTGTTTTCCTTCATTTTGGTCCCAGGGGAGATATGTTTTTTAATCTCTTTGTGCCAATGCCTGATGGAGCTTTAATTGGGTGCAGTCTTTTTTTTTTAGTCTTACAATGTCATGGTTCAGTTGTGCTGGCAATAATAGTTAGGATCCAAGCATGAATGCAGCACTGAGAAGTTTTAGAGGCCATCTATTGGGAAGGGATGCTGGAACAGGAAAGCAGGCAGAAATGGCAGGAAAGAATTGTTGAATATATATATATTTTGGCAAGAAGGGAGAGCGAGTAGTCACCTGTTTATTGTGCGGAAATGCTGACAAAATAAGATGACTGTGGAGAAATATGAAATTTGATGAGCACAGAGGAGAAAACAAGAGCAGGGTGACTAGTAGAAAGGTAAGGGTCATTTAAATGGTGAGAGAGCTCACATAATTGATGGTAGTTTTAATCTTGAGCCTTTTTGTTTGTCTTGGCCAATGTAGGTACACGGCACACACTTTGTAACTCATTTCATGTGATGCTAGTCAATCAAAGCCTTTATTCAAAATACGAATTTTACGAATTTCTTTTATTTATATAGCGCCAAATCACAACAACAGTGGTCTCAAGGCGCTTTATATTGTAAGGTAATACATACAGAGAAAAACCCAGCAATCATATGACCCCCTATGAGCAAACACTTTGGTGACAGTGGGAAGGAAAAACTCCCTTTAAACAGGAAGAAACCTCTGGCAGAACCAGGAACAGGGAGGGACGGCCATCTGGTTGGGGAGAGAGAAGGAAGACAGGAAAGTGGTTCCACGGTGAGATTAGATGCAAAATCAGGTTTAAAGCTGAGATGGGCTACATGTGAAATGTAGGAAAGGAAAAACTTAAACTATGCCTTTTTATTATAAACATTGATTTGAAGTCTTTTTCAAAAGCTGTATTTTATTTTTGACTGCTGATCTTAAATTCTCTTAAATGAGAAGATTTTACTTTTTTTTTTTTATTATTATTAAAATACCATCCACTTCATTTGTGAAAATTAATTCAACACTGTTGGAATACTGCTGAATAGTACTTTGTTTTATATGATAGCCAGTTTTTGAGTATACAGTATATAGTTGGGCTACTTTCAAATATACTGCATTGAATTATGATGCAACTTTCTGAAAATTTGGACTTTTATTTGAGGAAATTTACTCTAACTGGACTTCTTAAATTTGATCTAGATCTGATCTAGACAGAGACCGCAGATGAAGGCGAGGAGAAATTTAGTTCTTCACAAAAGTCCCCCAGTGGAATTTAAGTTTTTATCCCTTCAGTGCCCCATAATAGCAAATGTATGTTATGGTCCATGTGCATAAACATTAGAAATTAAACATTAGGCCCCAAGATTATACAGACAATAATTATTCATTTTAATGTGGCAGAAGGGGAATAAGAAAGTATTAACTTACTTCCTAATACAGGAGAGAGCCGCTAATGCTGCCAAGCATCATCTAGCACAGTAACATAATTTGCTTAGGGTACAGAAAGCCTTTCCCTAAATTAATTCTCTGAAATTCAATGCTGCTAACTCAATCACAAAATTGTACCCAGTATAATGGAGAGGCTGCAGGAGTGAAGACACCTGCTAAGTTCTCCTACACGGTTGATACACAATGTAGTAGAGTGCAGGGAATCCTGCATTCTGGTTACGGGAAGCACGTAAGAGCAAAGGATGGATGTTGAACTTGATTTCTTGAATAACTTAAATTTCAAGACAAGGTCTGAAATGTTAATTAACAATATATTTCAATATTATTAACATTTATCCACATCTTTCGTGCAACTTTTGATCCCAAATCAAATCATCTAGTACTCATTGTAAATAAAGCTTACATAATGTAAACATCACCAGTGTGAGTACATCCATTTTGCACAAAAGCTTTGTGAAATAATTACAGCAATCAAATAGTCGGGATACACAATAAATTAAACAAGCCTGAAGCTTCAGAAGATAGGATGAACAAAGCACTCAAGCAGCCGTATATTACTTGATAAGTACAAGTAAACATACACTCAGAAATGAAAAGGCTCTGATATGCAATAAAGACACATTTTCAAAAATGATGGGTTTATTTTCACATTATTTCACCTGTGTTTTGCATACATGTGAAAGACATCATATTAATGGCTTTGCTCTCCCCCCCAATCCTGTTTTCATAGTTATTAAATCCAAAATGCCACCAGGTATCTGTTCTTAGTTCTGGCATTGGCTTCAGTAGACACAGATCAAACTGATTCAACTGATGCTGGTTCACTAGAATTGGATGGACCTCACTCTGTGATGAATCAAAAGTGCAAAAGTGTCCAGACAAACTGGGTTAAAGCTTCAGAAAATCAACAGAAAATGGAATACATAAAGAAAACAGATGTCTATTTTTTATGGTTTATTACTGGATCACTCAAATGGAGCCCAGCCCTATTACGGGCCCTGTTATCTAAAAACTGTGGCCAAAGCTTTTTGTTGGTTCATCATGCTAAGTCAACTTTGCTTCTCTCCATGAATCTATCCCTTGATAATTACACTGGTGAGGGTTCATAAAACAAATTATAGAGATGGAGTGTCACATTACATCAGCCTTTTAGTCCACAGTCAGTGGCTGAGATTAGTGTACAGGTTAGATTTACTACATGGGATATGTGCTTGTTGCTGTCCATGTGTGTCAGCTATTTATAGTCAGAGATGACATATACTCATTTCATTTCTGGCTACACTTATTAAAATTGAGTAAAGAAAAAATCTATTGATTTAAAGTAAAGATGCAAAATTAAATGGAGTGCATAAGAGGCAATTAGCCAAGTGCTTGGTTTGCAATTTATGTTATCTGTCTGGGTATGTTGACCTTGATCACTAAGATAAATTAAACTGGTAAAGGAGAAAAAAAAACAATTACTTCTCGTTACACTGAAATGCATCTGTCCCTGTCTCTTCTGCCACCATTTGCCTGTCTTTCCTATCAGTAGTTCCTGTTCTATTGCCATCTTCCCTCTTTTGAGTGCATCTGGCATGTGTGTCTGAGGGCCAGGGAGAAGGAAAGGAGGAGAGGAGGCATAGTCCAGACATCTCTCAGTGAGGGGTAGAGGCTGGACCACACAGATAAGCCTTTCTTCCTACCACCAGCAAATAGAGAGGGCTTTGTGGGAAAAGGATAAGCATCCAATTGATTTCAGGTTTGAAAATGGAAAGTGCACTCCATAATAACTAAATCTGAGAGAGCAGGAATGGTGAGCACAACAACACATAAGAATTTTTTGACCATCAACAATGCAATGCTTCTTTTACATGATATTAACTGTAATGACAGTGCAGTTTTTAGTATGACTATATTTTGCTCTCTTACCATCACATTATCTCTCAGAGGATGTCACCATAAAAATACATATGGAGATGTCACTCATTTTATTTAATCCACAATATACTGGATAAACAGCAGAAATCTAATGGGAGAAAGCTTTGCAAATTCTGCAAGAGATAACACATGAGATGTCAGATTCATTTGGTTCCAAGGCTAGTCCATTTCCCTTGGGTGGGCAGGTTCTCTCTTTTCAGTGGGTTTAAAAAAATGTAATCAGGACAAAAGGGAAATCATCTAGTTTTGTCAACACATGAGCAGAAATGCAACTGGAAAATATTCAATTCAGAGCGCCATCTGTGAACATCTATAAAGATCAAAAACAAGTCATGTTATTTCCTTAAATGAATAAGTCCAGTTACTTTTTAAGCTTTAGGCTTAAAAGGTCATATGTAGTGAGATAAAAGAGTAAAAGAATGGAAAAGACACTTAAATTTAAGAGGTAAGTGTACACCAATGTTCCCTCTAAGCTGCGCACGTGCGCAATTGCGCACTGCTGGCACGGTCTCTGCGCACAGAAAATCTGTGTTGCGCACAAAAAAAATCTAACCTGAATTGAAATTAAAATTAAAACTTTAACAATTCTGTTTTGCAGTGTTAGTCAGTAAGTGACTGGCTGCTCCCGTATGGGATTAGAACGATGCCACCTTATCCCATAGTCCAGCCAATGATGCGATTCACATTCGTATATACGCAGCCAATCAACGTCGTTGACAGGCTATGACAGCGTCCTTATGTGCTGACACTGGTGTTCTAGTTAGCAAAGCAGCGTGGCTCATGTGGAGTGAAGCCACGTTAATGACAACGTGTACAACCATTGGAGAGGTGAGCAGGACAGACGAACAATTGAAAAAGGGAAAAGTGTGGACTTTATACCAGTTTTTAAATTGTGTTGATAGGCCACGTAAAACCAGAGTTATGATAAAAATATATGCAATGTTTGGTTTTCTTCCTGAATACTGTCGTTGTTTATATTTACTGCGGGAAGAAACGGTAAAAACGGTGTTTTATAAGGAAAACCAACACAGGCGGAGAGTGCCTGTGTGAGCAAAAACAAAACCAACCCCCACCCTTTCCTATTGGTCGAAAAAAGTACCATGTCGACCAATCAAAAAATGATATGGCAATGTGGCATCTAGTTGTTAAGAAACGGGGGGAAGTTTTAGGAGTGACGGCGGTGCTTTGAGATGTGAGAGATTTGAGACGTTTAGCGCAAATCGTGTGTAGTTAGTGTGTAGTGTAGTCAATAGTTTTGTTGTGTGTGTCAGAACAATGAGGCGACTGCTGAATGTTACAGGTGTTAAAGGAGTCATACATCTGTTGTCAGGCCTGCAGGTATCAGGCTGCTGTTCTCCTTTATCTCATAGTGGACAGAAATTAATTTTTGGAGTGGCACAAATAATTTGTGTGGCATCAGATTTGATGCAGAACAGCTGATTGTTCTGTAAATAGTTTGAAATGTTTATTTAAAAACGCCTTGGCTGCATTAAAAAAAATAGCTGCAAAAAACTTTGTTTGCCAAACTGAGTTACTTTTTTGAAGAAGTAACTATATAATTAATTGCCCAACATTGGTCATTATATACTGTATTTGGCAGACAGAGTTACAGGACTCTCTCCCAGACCACAGACTCATAATACAAGTCAGAGCTTTATGAAAAAAAGAAAAAAAGTGTGTTTTCAAAATTGGAGTTCAAGTTATTTTTACTTCCAATAGTATTAACATACTACACAGGTCATGAACAAGATTTTTTAAATTTTCATTGTAAGTGGGCTAAAGCAGTTAATTAAAAGTAGTCTAACATAAATGTAAATGCTGTAATTTGATTATTTTAATAAACCATGTAACTTGGATGGATTTGATGCTGGCGTGACCACAGTGCACACGTCTGATGTCGCTCACAGTGGTCCAAGGGACCGCTCAGGGAGTTTGTGTGTTCGCTCAGACGCATGAAAAATTAGAGGGGACATTGGTGTACACTATATTTTAAATTTTCACCTACTTTGTCACCAGACAGCCCTCTTCTTGTGGATAACTAAAGCATATTCAAGCCATTTTACAATGTGTTTGTGATATGTGTAACTTTAGCGTTTTAAAGCTTGGCTGCAGTAACAAATGGAAGTTGCTTTTGGAATTAGGTATCGGTACCACAAAAAATGTATTTAATCACAAATTGGCATGCTTTCATAAATTAGAATAAATGTTGTGTGTGGGAATTCTGGGATGGTCCAAAGGCCAAGACATGCCAACATGAAACATTTTTTACAAATATTTCATCTACTGGTATCAAACTCAGAGTATGGTATTTAGTGTACAGTGTAAGCTTACAGAAGTTGCCATATATAAAATAACCAGTGATGCTGAAATAAGCAAAAATGCACTTACTTTATCAATACATGCTTCCAGTACACACATGATCTGATCAAGTTACGATAGTGGCCGTGCCAGTCTGGACTGGTTGGTCCTCTCAATGCTTTATCATGTAAGGAATGGAAGCTTTCAGTTGGTGTAGAAAATAATAATTTCCCAAAGGACAATATGTATTCACTCATCTGGCCTTATTCCTGGGCTTCAGGCTAGTCTTTTCTACACTTCCAGCTCTTCACTATTGAACGTGATTCTGTTATCATCACCCTGACCCAATCTTTTGTTGCCCACCTTCTGTGAACCAATCAGCCACTGCTCTGCATGCTTTAAATCTCAGTGCTTTTCTTCATCCGTGTAACTCACCGCTTCCACCTCATCTTGGCCCGTTGTCCAAGTCTCCACCTGCTTCGCCTCTACCACCAGCGTCTATACTGGGAGGGGGGCTAATCTTTACTTCCACAAATTATGATGAGGCTCTCAAACAGTCTCGACTTAATAAAATAACTTCAGTAAAGGTTACCAGATTGTTATACAGTTTTCATAGGCTTTCACCTCTATAAAAATTAGAGTTTTGGTAGTTGGGTGCATGTTTTCCTTCCAGGACATCCCAGCAAATTCACCCCAATGTCAGACCATGCAATGCTCAGAACAACTGACTACTTATCTCAGACTACACTTATGAATTAAATGTTAATGATAATGACAGCACAATCACAAACAGACTGTAGAAAAAGACTAAGTAGGTATAGCCTTTTTTAAATTTTCTGGCAAAAATAAAAAACAGCACATCAGGAGCCTGGGCACCTTGTAATTATTGAGTCAACCTCCTCATATTAAATGAAATGTGAAACCATCAATCTGACAGAAAAACCTGCCTGAAACTGGGTTATACAACAGGACAATGATCCCAAGTACACCAGCAAATTTGTAGCATAATGGGTCAAAAAATAAAGAATCAAAGTGTTGCAATGGTTCAGTCAAAGTCCAGACCTCAGTCCAACTGAGTTGCTGCAGTGAGATGTTGCGAGAGCTTTCCATAAACAATTATTTGCAAACTTTAATAACTTAAAATAATGTTGTAATGAAGAGTTGGCAAAAATTCCTTGATAATGGTTTTACAGACTGATAAAGACACTCATAAAATGATTACTTAATGTTACTGCTGCTAAAGATGATTCTACAACCACCAACCACGACCATTCTACTTTTTCACAGGACTTCGCTGTTCAGCATGTTTTCTGACTCTCCAAAACTGTTCATCTTATTGTCATTTTCAGTGTGTGGAGCAATTTTCAATAAACTGTTACTATGTAATAAAGAAATGTTGCAGCTAGTACAAAAGGGAAGCTTGTTAGCTTAGGTAAAAAAGAAAAAGAAAAAAAGGCTTCATCTTAATAAAAAAACATGTCAATATTTTAAAGAAATACATGTAAAATAATGTTGGTGTTGGCCTTTTTAAAAGTCATTAATAATAAGAAAAATATAGAAACTCAATAGAGAAATATTTTTAAAACTATTAGTGTACATGCTGGTGTCTGAGGAAATGTTCTTCGAGGACAACTTGCTTATATTACATATTGAATTTTTGATTGTGACAACTGGCAACAACATTTTCATCTACTTATGAGCGAGGGCTACACTGCATGAAAGACATGGGAAAAAGTCATCTAAATGACCTTAGGGCTGTACATGACAGGTGAGGCGATTAGAGAGGATGAAGCCGATGCTCTAATCAGTATTTTGTTCCTCTACTTCTCATGTCTACCACTTTGCTACAGCACAGGAAGCTATAATTGACTCTGCCTTTTACTTTGAATTCCCTAGTTTCTCCTCTGCAGCAGATATGCACTTAGCAACTGGACAGTAACACCAGGGTAACCACAGTTTCAAAGATTGGTTGTTAATATAATTGACTATGACGCAATTGCACAGCATGCTCCAAATTCATAATTAAAGTGAAATACTTGAAAAATAAATAAATAAAAAATTAAAGATCCCCTCTGGACATGCTTATTAATACAATTATCCAATCAGCTTTTAGGTCATGTTCACATTGATAAATATAATTGGCTTTATTTTGTATATGAGATTGTGGAGTTACTGATCTCATAAGATTTTCATATTTAAAGAGTTGGGAGAAAATGGATAGAGGGATTAATAACAACAATTATAGGTTTTAGTTGTGTCAATCAAGCACAAACGTCAGTTAAAAAATACATTTGGCATCAGCAGGAAGAATCTAGACCGGCGGTTGTAGTGTAATGCTATGGGCAATGTTTTCATCACACTACAAACTTTATTACCAATCAGTCACTGTTTGATGATCTGATTTAGAATTGCTTTAAGCAACTCTTAATATCTTCTATATTTGCCATTTTCAGCATGAGAATGACCACACCACAAAGGTTATCGCAAACTGATGTAATGGAGAGAATAATGATTGCAATGTTCACCAGATCTGAAGTAAATCCATCAGAAATTTGTACCTGAAATGTGTAGCTGTGGAAACTGTGAGGGCCACAAACCATACGCCACATTTTAAAGCAATGCAAAAGCAAACAGAAGCCTCACTCAGCATTAGTAAAGTGTTCTTTTCAAAACACTTGGTGATAACAAAGAAAATAACAACTAGTTTAGTACATAATACATACAAAGTGATTTTGGAGACATCTATAAAATGCAAAAAAAAGCATTTAAATATTTTTTTAAAAGGACCAGGATGTAGGTTGTAAAACTTGCTCCCTCCCGACACCTTGACGGCTGTATCTCTACTGACGTGCAAAGTGCTGCTAAAAACATTGTCCGTATTAGTTAAGCTAGAGGTAATAGATTGAAAAGAAGGAATTTTATTGCTGCTCATGTATTCTGGTTTAAATGATCCATTATAGACATCACTTGCTGTAATATATAGGGAGAAAGAAAATCACAAATAAAGTGCTGATCCTGTCCACTTAAATGGATTAGTGACATTGCCCTGATACTAACTTCATCTGTAACTCTTTTGACGTTCTTCTTGCTTTTGCCACTGGAAATCTCTCAGAGCCAAGATGTGTTTCGAATGGCGCCTGCTCATTGTTATACTGTGCTCTGAACTGATTTCAGTCATTTATATGCAATATGCCTGGCAAAGAGTGTATCAGCCTTAGAAGCCAGCAACTACAATTGTTATTTAAACATATTTACTTCCTTAGGCTAAGCAAGAAAACTAAATGTCAAAAGAATTTCATATAGCCATCAGATGTTTTGGCTTGCCCTGCCCTCTCAATCTGAGTGATATCAAGAACTATTCATTTATTATTCTGACTAGAACATCTCAGTCAGATGTTCTAGTCTAAAAATTAGCACATATGTATTACTCAAAGGCTTTTTCCTTACTGACTACATGAATAGATATGACTCACATTCATTTCACTAATACATGAAGTAAGTTTTCTGGTCACCCCGGGCATAAATGAGTAAACTGAAAACTGTATACAAAGATGACGCTGTGTGAGAACACTAATGAGTCATCAGCTTAATCTATAAATTGGCAACAAGCAACTAAAATGCACAGACAGCAGCGCTTTTCAAAAATAACGTGTTTTTCAAATACGTTTTAATTAACATGGCTAAGATGAAGCAGTGAGAGAGCAGTAATGTCATAATGGCTGAAAATTTCAGTGAACAGAAGAAAAGCATGAATGGAGTTGTGGGTGAATCAGGCCAACTTAAACTACCTCTCTGAGTCTACACTAGACATCTGTCTTGCCATTACACTTGAATGTGTGCAGCTTTCCAGTGACAAAGACCTAATGTTCTGTGCCACATTCATGGAACTCTTTTGTAGGCTGCATATGGCAGTAACAATGAAGAATCACTGTGCATTTGGCTGGCATTTTTTACCTTGTGTCTGACCTCAGTATGCATAGATGCACTTCTCACAAAAATTAAAGGAACACTTTATAAACACATCAGATCTCAATGGGATAAAATCATGCTGGATATCTATACTGATAAGGACTGTGTAATGTGTTAGGAACAAAAGGTTGACACACCATCTGATGGCTGCCCCTCCCTGGGCCTGGTTCTGCCAGAGGTTTCTTCCTGTTGTTACGGGCAGGCATCGTTTGTGTTTGTTTTGTGCGAATAATGCACTGTGCTTATGTTAATTCAGCTGTCCAGGAGCCTGGCTGTGATTGGCGCGCGGATATACAGCTCTGGAGTAACTGGTTCAAGCTGGAGGACCCGCCCATTAAATGAAGGCTGGAGCACCGCGAGAGGTTCTTGTGTTTCTCCCAATGTCCAAGCAGTACCCCGTGACAGCCTCTGGCTGCAGTTTCTCTGCAACAGTTGAGGAAGTGGAGTGGGTAGGGGTGAGCTGCCGTTCCTTTTGATCACCTGTTTTCTCCTGTTTTTGAGTAAGTTTAGGAGGTCAGACACTGTCTTTATTTTTGGCTCTTGTTTTGGTAAGGTTAGGTATGTGGGAATCAGTTTAGATTCTTCTGTTTATTATTTTTGGCCCGTTTTGTTGTTCCTCTTTTTATCACATTGTAAATAAAATCACATTGTAACAAACAGATTTGTTTCATGTCACTGCTTGGGTCTTTGTGGGGGGGGGGTGTGTGCTTCACTCATGTTACGACCTGGCCCCTAGACGGGTTGCAAGACTGTTAAAAGGGAGTTTTCCCTTCCCACTGCTCATAAGGGGGTCATATGATTGTTGGGTTTTTCTCTGTATGAGGCAACTGTTGTTGTGATTTGGTGCTGTATAAATAAAATTGAATTGAATTGAATTGAAAATTAAAGTTAGAGAGGACTGAATTCAAAGACACCTCCTCAAATCAAAGTTTAAAAAAGTCAGGCCAGGGATTGTCATGCACCAGCAGGAACCCAGGCCCCACTGCACCAGTGTAGAGTCTTACAATGAGTCATAGGATTTCATCCCAATTTCTAATGGCAGTCAAGGTGCCATTGCCTAGCCTTTAGAGGTCTGTCTGTCTGTCAATTGATATGCCTCCCCAGACCATCACTGACCAACTACGAAACCGTTCATCCTAAATGATGTTACAGGCAGCATAACAGACCTTTTCATGTCTGTCATATGAACTCAGATGTGAAAGGCTCTCATATGTGAAAAGCACAATTAGACTCTACAGTGCCAGGCAGTGAACACAGCGGTAATTCGAGGACGTTGGGCCCTCAAGACACATTCATGAAGTCTGTTTCTGATTGTTTGGTCAGAGACACTCACACCAGTGGGCTGCTGGATGTCATTTTGTAGTTCTGCAGTGCTCATCCTGTTTCTCTTTGCACAAAGGAGTAGATACCGGTCCTGTTGTTAGTCCTGTCCAGCTCTCATAGAGCAATTGCCTATCTCCTAGAATCTCCTCCATGCTCTTGAGACTGTGCTGGGAGGCACAGCAAACCATCTGGCAATAGCATGAACTGATGTGCCGTCTTGGAGGAATAGGACAACCTTTGAAACCTCTGTAGGGACCAGTAAAACTGAAAACCCTCTCTTGCACTTCTTGGCAATTTTATTGATATCAAAACAGCCTCTCTGCTACTTATCTGACCACATTAATCCCAGAGGTCTAACTGACTTGATTCTATACTGTGATTAAAAAGTGTTCCTCTAATATTTTTGAGTGGTGTATATAGTGTTTATATACATATAGTTAGTTTAAAGGGCAACTGTGGCTTTTCCGCATGCATTTTTCTGTACGTATGAATGGCTGGATGATCAGAAGAGACAGGTTTCACACAAGACACCTACCAAGCACTTTGCATCAAAGTCGCACTAATATATAAGGTGTAACGAATACGTTCAGAGAGTTGGGCTGTAAAAATCAGAATCCACACTGGAATTGAATTTGGCAGGTTTTCCCTTGAAGATATCTTTTGATGTATCTTCAGGATACTTTTAGCGCCGCTGCTATTTTTAGAACAGTCCCTTGAAGCAGTGATATGACCACTTAGACTTGTTCATTTGTGATTTCAAAAGGACCCAAATTTCATGTGAAGGATCATAGCTGGTGACAAGAACTAGATCTCTGGCTATGACAGAGCAGTTTTAAACAGTTTTTGGTCCAAGAGTCCACAGTTTCCAAGCCTAAAGGTAGCACATATAGTACGGATTTTCACTACTTCTCTTCAAAAAATTAAAAACATAATTTGAAGGACTGCCATTTTAGCACAGTGAAAGAGAGCCAGTGCATATCACTAAAGAGCAAGTGCAAGCAGACAGAATGCGACGAATCAATCTAAAGATATCAGCCAGACTTAGACCAGCTAGTCATGCACAAGAAGATGATCATGACGGCTCAGCTATGGCTTTGGATATTTCTGAGAATTTGGATAATTCTCTTGTTATAAGCTCTAAACTTATATAATCTTCTCTCTATAACCTTAGTCAAGTAATAATATTGCAGGTTTCTAGATTAGTGTAGTTTGTGTAAACTGTATAGATACTCCCTTGAATACTATTTACAGTAGCAATCTATAAAAAAAAACAACCTAATCTCTGGTGAAAGTTAGTGTGGTTTTCCAATCAAAGGTTCCATAATTATATTTTTTCTAACAGATGATTAGACTTTAATGTAATTTTCTTGTATTAATATCATTCTAATATAATTTCTCTAATGGGAACTTGTATTAGAACTTCAGTCTATCAGATAAACTCATTAAGACAGAAGTAAAACTAAAAAGCAACAAAACATGATTAAATAGAAGAAAGCACTGAAGAACATGCATGTATGAATGTAAAACTTCAAAGGCAGACCGTCTCAGAATGTAGGTCAGAAATCACATCAGATAAAATAAAAGATTAAGATTTTTTTTAAACCACGCCAATTACATTCCTGTGTCACATTTCACATAGCTCCACATCAGCAGAGAGTAAAAAGGAGAGAGGAGTTGTACACACTTAGGTATAGATATGATGTTGAGTTCAAGTTCCATCATACTTTTTCTTGTCTCTGTATCAGTTTTTATCTAAACCAATCACAGGAGTATCTATAAAACACAAATAAATCACTTCATTTAAACACACATGTAACATGCTCTACAACAAATAAATGTACCAGAAATTTCATCTCTTGTCTTACCTGATCCCACGGACAGATGATCCCTCCAGAAAACATAAAAAGGTAACCCATGGCAACCAAACAAGCCCAGATGACCAGGGAGAAAACACGTAAAAGCTTCTTGAAGACAGACTCAATGCAGACAAGCACAAATACAGCCAGGAATATGGCCAGTGCCGTGGGTACAGTGATTACAAAGGCCACATGGTCCGCAATGTTCTGGAAAAGGACAGAACAAAAAAAAAAATTGAGCATCAGAAAGAAAAAGTGAGACATGTGGATGGACATTTTAAGAGGGAAGGGAATTTATCAGACGACTGAAGAATAATCGGAGTAAAATACCCTTTCCTACAAATTCAAAGGGCAGATTTCTCGAGAGGACACAAAACAACCTTTGTAATAAAAAGCCATTTCCCTGTCTCTTTCTGCTTTAATATTCTAAAAATAGAGCGACCGAGGCAGATGTGTGCATGTAAATGTACACACCTGCCATAAAAACTAACTAGGGACGGTGGATATAAATGAACACTGTATGACAGCTCCTGGTAAACCGAATTTAACCAATCTCCATATTTACAATTTTGTTTGCATAAGACTGAGAAAAAACCAAACCAAACAAAATGCTAATAACCTAAAAAAAAAAAAAAAAAAGGAAAAGGGGTAAAACTAAGTGCCCCCAAAGGATAAATTAGAGCTGGGCGATAGAACGATAACGATATGTATTGCGAAATAACTTTTTCTCGATAGAAAAAATAAACTATTGCGATAGACCTTGCTCTCTTAAAAAAAGAGAGAAAAGAATCACAGCCGCAGCGTCACGTCACGTGACTTGTTACGTACAGCACAAGTGCCAAGCCGCACATGTGTAGTTGTTTCGGAAGCAGCCAGCCGGGCTGCCCAGGTAATGGAGGAAATGAGTGTGCCGACTAGAGAAAAATCAACCGAGAGCGTGGGTGACCAGGTTACCGAAGAGAAAAGAGATGACGGTTCCAATGCCGGAGAGATTGTCGAATGGAAGGGCCATAGAAGTTCCGTAGTGTGAAGGTATTTCATAGTGATGTGTCGGTTGCGACTATTGACGTGAACGACGCGAGCCGGCTCCTTATCGCGAGCCGTGGGGTTTTTTACTTTCCTTCTCTCACCCTCTCTCTCGCACTTTTTTCCGCTTCACTCTGCATGCGAGCCTTGTGCTTTGCGCTGGGAAGAGGGGGGAGGGGCGGTAGTTACACTCGCAGTAGCACAGGAACAGAGCGGGAGGGAGAGAGAGAGAAAGAGAGCCAGGGACAACAATGTCACATTAGAAAGGTATAGTAATCATCCACAACTATTTTCAGTTGCGGATGATAAAGGATTCAGAAAATTCAGAAAGCTATACAACAAGGAGAGATTGAAAATTTCCTTTTAGTTCTCAGTTTATTTGATATTGACAAAAGTTAGTCAACTTTGTCTGTTCTTCTGTAAAACAAACTAAGATTTATTTTTAGAATTAATATTTTGTTTCTAAGTGGAATTGACAATTTAGTAGTCTGTTTTGTTTGTTCCATTTTGAAACTTAAACTCTTTAGCGGCTGCCTTTTGTGTAGTTTGCAATATTTGCCTTTATTTATCTGAAAAAGTCTCATGTTCCTTAAGTACATCTACCCTGTTGAACTTATTATGGGAAATAAATATTAAAATCAAGACAAGCTGCTGATTATTTCACATTTTACTTGTGAGCAACGGCACATTTAAATCTTACAAATATAGTTATTTGGCTTATATCGTGATATATATCGTTATCGCCTGAAATGAAAAAAACATATCGTGATATGAAAAAATCTTATATCGCCCAGCTCTAGGATAAATCATGAGTTCACAAGTTTCTATGCAGTCCTGTGGGAACTAAGTGCACCCCATGATTCAGTGAATTGCAGAACCACCTTTGGCAGCAAAAAATTACAGTAATAATTTTCCGTAAAGCTTTATCAGAATTTTGGTTCACTCTTCCTTGCAACAATGCTTTAGTTCATTGAGGTTTTGGAGGTATTTGTTTATTCACAGCTCTCTGCAGCAATTCCGTTGGATTGAGCTCTATACTTTGACTCGGCCATTGCAACACCTCAATTCTTTTCTTTTTCAGCCATTCTGTTATAAATTTGCTGCAGTGCATAGGATGGTTGTCCTTTTGCAGGGCCCTTCTGGTCAAGCTTTAGCCATTGCACAGATGGCATTACATTTCAGTTCAAAATGCTTTGCTATAAAGAGGTGTTTGTGACTGACTGAAAGAGTGGAACCTGTCCAGGTCTTGGGGCTGCAAAACAAGTCCAAATCATCAGCCCTCCACCACCGTGCTTAGAAGCTGGTGAAGTATTTGTGCTGGAATGCTGTGTTTGGTTTTCACCAGAAATAACTTGTTCAATAAATCTTGTGGTTTGTTCAGAGGCACTTTTGCTATCCTAAGCTGTGCTACTAGAGAAAGAAGAGGCTTTTTTTGGGACTCTTACAAATAAGCCATACTTGTTCAGTCTTTTTTTTTCATGAACTTTAACATTTATGCAAACTGAGCCTGTAGAAGCTGAGATGTCGCTCTTGAGGTTTTTTGCAGTTTCTTTGAGCATTGCACAGTCTGACTTTGGGATGTATTTTCTGGGACATTAACTCCTGGGAAGATTGTGGCAATGCACACCAATTTCCAAAACTTTATAGAGGTGGTCATGAGGAGGAAAACAGTGCATTTGACTAGCAGCGCCTGACTGCTATGTACTTTCATGATTCCTATGGAAGCAGTAAGGGTCTACTTTGTTTTTTCACAGGACTGTGTTATTATATTATAGATAATAAGCTGTTCAATAACAATACATGTATCCATGTCCTGTCATGTCCTCTTCTCAGTGTGCAATGATAGAATAAATTAGAGTGACAGGATGTTACACGGTCCAAAACAAAAACAGATACAAAAGTCGTTAATCAGTAATTAGCTGAAGTATTCATTATAGGCATCTTTCATTTTTAAATACACTTCAATATGCAAGTTCTGATAAAATATTCAAGAGCTTCTCCAAGGTGGACATAAGAGTATAGGATGTTAAAGTGAGACACGAGCTGCCAGGCTTTGCCAGGCTTCATCCCATCAGTGGTTTCACAGTGGTATGATGGGGGATGGAAAAGGGTCAGGACAGGGACATGGAGGCTGATGTGTCATATCATATCATATTTTCCTTTGGAGGAAATGAAATCTGTAAAAAAAATTCCAACATTTGAGATAAATCAATCAGTTCTACGAATAACTGTTTTCAGTGCTGGTTCAGTATATATTAATTTAAAAACAGAGTTAGTAATTCACAGACGTGATGATATTAAGAGAACCTCATAAAATAGCTTCCACATCCATGGACATGATTGTCACATTTAAAAATTAAAAATATCCACTATACGAAGCAAAACATAATCCAGACTGACAGCAACAATTAAGACTGTTTAAATTCTCATTTTAACTAGTGCGTAAAAAAACAATAATAGTTAATTTAAAAGCCATTAATGTGTACTTCTCATTCACTGCAGTGTAATTACTAAAATGATTTTTAATTCTTTCAATCACCTCTTTCAAAAGTGACCTGTAATTCCGCTAGCTTAACAATGTTTCTCTTTGCATTTATCCTTTTTCTAGTTCTCCTTCTCCTTATTTAGCCCCCCACCCCCACCTATCCTCTGTCTTTTTCTCATGCGCAGTCAATGCACTGGGACATGAGAGGATGTGTGTGGCTGCAGAAAGCCACATAGAGTTTGTCTCGCCCAGAGCAGAGCTCCAAAACAGCACAGGATTTAGGTCAGCCAGCTAGGAGGATGGAGGGATGATGGGATATGAATAAAAAGAGAGACAGAAATATGAGGAGGTGATAGATGGCATGAGAATGGGATGATGGAGAAAAAAAAGTAGCAATCAGAAAATTCATGCATATCCAGCACAGGGATAGAGGAAAAAAATATATAAATAAATACATAAAAATAAAAAACAGAAGGCAGAAGATGTTGAAACAGATAGTCTGAGCAGTGGGCAAGAAAAGATTTATTCACTGTGTACCAACAAAAACATTAAAAAGATATTTGTTAATGTTTTTGTTTATAATTTTATTTAATAGAACTGTTTTCCTAAAACTACAGTTTCAAAAGACTCTTGGTTGGTTCTGGTTTATGCTTCTTGCTTTACGTTAATTATTAATGGTTTTAGGCGCTTTTACCTTGGGGTTAAAAATACTTCTATGCTTTGATCTAGTTAACCATTTGTGTTAAATAATAAGTTCAAGATGAAGTTATCCTTCAGGCTGAGAGTAAGGTATCAAATCTTAAGAATGACCAACTACCTTAATATCTCTCCATGTGGAAACCCATAACATCACTATTAGAAGACAGTGTATCCATGATATTTATAATCTAGTTTGGAAAACTTGTATCATGATTTGTTTCAATAGTGGTTAGAAATTCAAACTATAAATCTATTATTCTAAAATTATTCTTGATTAAGATAAAAGAAAGAGGGCACTGTATAACTGCTGACTCCCAATACTAGTGCCAAAGCAATGACCTGCACAACCTTTCTGAAGTTCAGACATAATTTTGAAGCATATATTTAACTAAAAACAGTACAACTATAATATATCCAATGTTGTTTTTGAATTTGATGCCAGCAACATGTTTTAAAAACCTGAGACAGAGGCTTATTTCCCCACAGTGCTGCATCACCTCTTGTTTTAACAGCACCTTGCTAAGTGTTTGGGTACTGAGGGGACCAAATGCTGTTATGAAAGCAAAATGCTCCCATATTATTGCTTGATATTTGCCATTCTTTTCATTGCATAATGCTATGAGTGTTTACAATACAAGCTGGACTGTAGACAGTATAGTTTAGCACCAGTTTGCCTACTACACAGTCATGCTGCTGGAAAATGTGAAATGCTGTTTTTCTTGCTGAAATAAGCAAGATGTTCTCCAAAAATTACTAAATGTGCAGTAATGCTACCAAGATTGCATCAAGGAAACTGACCTTTGAACTTTGACCTGAGAACAAGCCAGACGGTCTTCATTCTCTATAGCATAGAGAAAGAGCCATCCATGGTTTTTGAACAAAATCTTACATTTTTTAAATTTCAGATAACACACTAACCAGCTAGGAGGAAGCATAGGAAACTGCTTATTGTAGTCATCTGTAAGTCATAGTGCTGTTCAGACCTTTTGTTTGCAAGTATATCATCCCCCATTGGAATTATTGTACCATTAAATTAATGTAAAGCAGTTTCTCACAGAGTAGTAAATCCCTACCTATCTTTATTTCTGAATGACTTTTGCACGGCTTTTAAACAAGTATTTTGTTGCAGTTCTCATTTTCAAACAATGTACTGCCTATTTTAGTAATAAACCTAACTTATCTTCACTGGGTAAATGCTTTTATATGTTTTTTATATTTTATTGTGCTTTTTTTGCTTTTAACTGTACTGGAGTATAGTAAAAGTTGACAAAAGAGTGACAGCGTTTTTGCTGCAACTCTAGTACAGTAAGAAAAGCAGTATGAGCACAGGTCTTTTTAATAACGTAAAGGCAGAGCGATTATCATCCCATCAGAGCTGGTTGAACCTTTACACCGTGCTGCAGTGTCAGCCAGTCTTAGTTGATAGTGCTGAATCTTGGTAATCTGCTAATGTTATTGTTTCAGTAATTAGGTATGAGCCTCCACTGAAAGCTACCACCGGGTTTCAACTTGGTCCTAACACCTGAACTATAAAATAATGATGATATGTGAACTGCACAATATCTACATGCTTTAATATCTACTCACAGTTGAATAAAAACTAATTTTTGAAAAAAAAAGAAGATTATTTTTGTCATTTTAGGACACACATTCACCTCATTCCACCCCATGGATACCACAAATATTATAATATGCAACAATTAAAAATGTATGTAACATTATTAAAACATTCTTAACTAAAAATTTGAAAGTTTCCAGATTATGATATGCTCGCTCATAAGATTTCAGCCTTTTTGATGTGTCATTTGTTACCTAATCAGACATTTATGATTTTGTTTCGTACTAACTGATTGTCCATGCAAGGAACTGCAACAGCTGACTTTCCAACCACATGTTAGTGAGCTCATCAGGTTACTATGCAAGACTTTCTAAATATTATGTGATATGTGCTCTGTGAGCCTGTCCTTTCTATGCAATACTGTGTCTTTGTATGTTTTAGACTGATCACTTCAAAACAACAGACACAGCAGAGACAGTAGGAGAGAGACACTTTTCTAGATTCGGCCAATGTCTAAAGAGTTCTCGTCTTCTTAGATATATAACAGTATGAATGTAGGAAGCTAATGAAAGACAGTCAAAAATGGAAGCAGAGCCAATGACCGTAAGCACTTATATTGTGCCATTTTAGAGCCTTTTTTTTTTCACTTTATGAATTTTCAGATTTTTCCAGAAAAGATACTCCACGAAAATAGTGAAAGAAGGAAACAGATCTTTCTGCAGCTATGAGCTCATAAAATAACTAAGACCCTTGCATCCCCTCTCACTTTTATCCCACCCTTCTCCTCACATTAGTTTTGCAATAAAGACATGCTGTGACAACCTAGGCATGTATGTACAAACAAACTGTGTGTGTAGTCAGTTTCGGTGACCCCATTTGCATGAATACTTATAGGATGTACACTATACATTATATAATATATACATTATACAGTATGTGGCTTGCATCCACTTCAATAAATGCAACTGTTTAATATTCATTTCCTATACATACATAAGTCTGCATGTGTGTGTTTGTTTCTGTGTGTTTTGAATGAGCAGCTTACCAGTCCTGAAGCAAAGAACACAGTCAGCAGAGCCAGGCAGGCACCCATCACTATGAGGAGCAAAAACACAATCAGAGGATGCTGCTGGCTCATACAGTAGTATGATTCATACAGCCAGTCTGGGGACTTGTTTCTCTTCACTTCACCACCACCTCCTCTTCTGTTTACTTCAGACTCCCCTGTCCGGTCAAGGAGATACCGCTTTCTCCTTATAGCCTCCTGCCACATGGATCTTGGAGCTGAGAGGGAGGAAAAAGAGGAGGTGGTCACTGCTGAGGTATGAGTAGTTTCCACCACAGATGAGGAGCAGTTGCTCTTTTCTGTTCTCCTGCTGTTGTTGTTCCTGTTGAGGACCCTGAAGTGAGAGCTCCTAAGCTCCAGCTTAGTCTTCGAGTCCTTCTCCACCTCCCCTCTCAAGTCTTTCAGGCGGGGACGGCTGAAAGCTGAGGCTGAGTCTGAGTCAGAGGCAGTGTGCGCTGGCCGGAGTGGTGGCAAAAACGCACCAAGGGTAGAGCGCAACATCCTCCTCTTTCTCCTCCTGCCAACATGTTGGGGTGGAAAATGAAGAGAAGTGCAGGCAGTGAGTGCTCTTTAGAGTGAGAGAGAGAAAAGTGGGAGGGAAGTGGAGGGAAAGAGGAGGGAGAGAGGGCTAAGGGGGAGGGGAGAAAGGAAAAGAAGGTGCAGCAGCAGGGAAAAGTCAGCAAGTGAATGAAAGAGTAGAAAAATGAAAAGAGCAGAGAAACTGACATTTATGGAGAATGCATTATGTGGTATTATTTGTAATAACATGGGTTTGAGCCCAGTCCTAGAGCTCTAACCCAGATGATTATGATTTTCAGAGCAGCGATAAACCATATCATTAAATCAATTCTTTTTCAGTTATCCCCTTTGTCTCTCTTACTTAATAAATAGCCAAGCAAATAACACATTTGTCAAAACATGCATATTTGCATTTTTTCCCCAGCTGCAGATTACAAAACAGAACCTCAGCTGAGGTTAAAAAATATCCAAATAAATTTGTTATCAATGCATAGTAGGACGTTACGAGTATGAGCAATGATGTGCCTGCCCAGAAAAACTGAAAACTGGCACACTTGTACATACATGGCATCTCCTCAAATCCTGTGTGCGTACTCCTGCAATGATGCACATGCACAAATGCCAACACACACACACACACACACACAGACACACACACACACACACAGGGGGCAACCGAAAGGTGGTGCTGGCCAAACCACTGTCATTACAAAGATGAGTAAATCATGACAGGTTCCTCTAATCCCCTAAAACCTGAACAACCTCATTTGTGGGCTGAGTTTGCACAGCAAAACGACATATTACTGCAGAAACAAATATATAATTTGAATATTAAAACTACAAATATACCCTATGTAATGTTGAAGGGTTTAGCATGTGACTGTAACATTTTTCAACTGCAAAACAGAAAATAATGAAAACATTTGGTCTTGGAGATGAAATGGGTGATGTATAATTTAAAATTTAAAATAATTTAAAATTATTTGGATTTGATTGAGGAGCCCTAAAAAAGATTATCATTACTAAAGAATTATATGTGAGCTACTTGTAAAGTTTTCCAATATCAACAATTTAACATTTATGTTTGAAGAGAGTTCAGCTCACATTTTTATCAACTCTGGGACTGCCTGACCAAATGGAGACTGCTAAGTCGTACTGATGATATATTTTTATTTTACAAAGCTCAGCTCCAACTGGGAAAAAAAAAATCACAATGTATCAAAGCTGTTTTCCCTGTATCTGCATTCTATTGTTAAAAAAAAGGATTCGACTATTTGTATCATTGCTGAACAACCAGCATGCCACATAATCTTTAAACGGTAGGCTAACCCATTAAGATGTTCCACCAACTTCCGTGTTTAAGGCTTGAAGCTTTGAGTGTGAACACATCAGAACTGGCAAATTTCAGTATATCTGATTCAACAGTTTAAGAATTTCAGGCACGGCTTTGAGGGCCACAGTATCTGCCAGCCGTCATCAATACAGAAAATCTGAATAGTTCTTGCACTGTAGCTCCATGTTTGGATATCAGCTAAACATAACAATAAATCAGTTATTAATTGATGATTTAATATGCTGCAAATGAAAGCTTTTTTCCTGCTTCCTTATAAATAATTTAGTTTAATATTGTTATAAGGATAGAGTGCAATGTGACCAATTAAGCTAATTTAGAGATAATGTGCAGATGGGAAAACATGATACTTATTCATTCCAAATGAAGCTGAGATAGTAGGAGTGGCAGTAATGCTTTCATTGCAAATATTTGTGGGTAGTAGTTAAAAAAATGTAGCTACACCTCCCTCATAAATGGACAGGAATGTATCCCTCAAAGAGCTTTTATAAAACAAATTCACATTTTTACAGTGCTCAGCTTGGAGTTAAATATCTGGCACTAGTATCCTGCCTGCAACATGGAGCTCTGATTAGTCCTGAACCACAGCCACCCTGCTTTTCTTTGCTAAACTATTCTTTTCGCTCATCTTCATCAGTACCTGCACATCATAGCATCATTTTATTCACCCATTTTCTCTTAGCTTTCATCTCTGCCTTCACCTCTTATTTCATACCCAGGTTTTTCCCAGCTCATTTTCCACAAGTATGCTGCCTCTGCTCCTGCATTCCAATCCCTTCTTCCATCTCGCACCTTTCATCCTCTCCCCATCATGTCCCAAAGAAATCCTTAGATATTCTCTCCTTCAAATTCATATTTCTATCCTTTTTCAGGGTATAAAAATGTATATCCATTTTGTGAGCTTCAACTTCTGTTCCCCTACTTCATCCAATATTTTCCTATCCCTTCATTTTTTTTTTTCACATCACAATTCAGGTTCCCTTTTATTTTCCCTTTCTTCCCTCTTCCCCCCATCATGCCTCCAGTTGGTGAGCTCATTCTATCTTGACCTACTTTCTGCTACCATCCCGTCTCTTCTTTCACTCATCTTTTCTCAGTAACATTATTATAGTTTGATATGGCCATGTGCTGTAGGTGACACTGGCAGCTTATGTAAGAAAAATGAAAATTATCTTTGACCAAAACAATCCTGTTGTTTTATAACCTCAATTCTGCAGAAGTTGGGACAATGTATAAAGTGTTAAAGTAAAAAAAAAAAATCAATGCGAGGCTCATGAATTCATATGTTTTTCACAGTGGAATATATATATTTAAAAAACAAAGTTTTTAAAATGAGTAAACATACGATTTCAGGAAAAAACATTTCCTCATTTTGAACTTGATGGCATCAACACATTAAAAAAAATGACACGAGACTGGAAAAGCGAGTCATAATGTGCAGATTCACTAACCTGCAAAAAACTGCATTTCCAAATTGTGAAACAATTTCAGAAAAATCTTCTGACATTAAATCCCAAAGGTCTTTGATATCTCACCATCTACAGTACATACAATCAAAAGAAGATGATAAGTACTATAGAATCTGTGCACAGCACAAGGCTGAAAATCAATATTGAATGCTCATGATTTTCAGGTTTGAAGCACCACTGCATTAAAAATGGGCATGATTCGATTATGTCAATGAATGCATGGGCTCAGAAACACTTCTAGAGTCAGTGTCTGGAAACACAGTTCTTGTTTTTACAGGCGATGCATTTTAAAGCTCTATAATATAAAAAAGAAGCCATATCTCAACATGATCCAGAAATTTTCTTCACTGGCCAAAAAAAACATAGTTAAAATGGACTGAAGCAAAGTGGAAAGCTGTTCTGTGCTCAGATGAATCAAAATTTGAAATTGTTTTTGGAAAACATGGTCTGCATCTTAAACTAAAGAGGACAGGGACCATTCCGCCTGCATGGCAATTACAATGACACTAAATATCGATTGGCAACCAAATCCTTAACTCCAGTTCATGTCAAGCAAAAGGGTGGTCAAAATATTGAGTTTCCTTTTTTTCTGTTTAGTTTTCGTAGAGATACACCAGTTGCTCTGACAGTTTAAGATGAGGCGAGGGGCCTTTAGGCAGAAAATTTGTCAGGGGCACAAACAAGGACTTCAGCTTTTTCATTGAGTTGAAAAAAAATGAAGTCCCTGTTTGTGCTTCTGACAAATTTCCTACTAAGAACCTCAGATATATAACTGAATGTCATCTGCATAGCAGTAATAAAAAATTTCCTTAAAGGTGCTCAAAATGTGCTAAAGAGGGAATAGAAGGCCCCAAAACAGAATCTTGTGGCACACTGTATGTAAGTGGAAAAGGACCTGTACTTAGAAACAGCCACAGAAAAGCATCATTCAGGTAGAAATGATGCAAAGGAGAACCAGACACCCACCCAATATCTGAGCCTCTTCAGCAAAATATGAACAATATCAAAAGCAGAGGTAGGGTCTAACATCAGCAAATCGAAACATTCTCCTGCATCACTTTACAACAAAATGCCACTGGACACACTAAGAAGAGCAGTTTCTGTAGAATGAAAGACAGATTGAAATTTATCAAAAATACTGTATTTGTCCAATTCAGCTATAAGCTGATTTAAATAGGTGGATAACAGAATTCTTAAAATAAGCAGGAATGTGACCAGGGACCAGTAATGTGTTGATTATAGTGAGCACTCAGGGACCAATAGACTGAAACAGGAGAGAGAACAGGAGGAATCTTTCATTGAGTCAACCAATTTTACCATCTTCAGTAAAGAAACAGGTGAAAACTTTCTGAAATAGCAGGCCGAGCTGATGCAGGAACACACAATGAAGATGCTGATGGACGAGTATTATTTCACGTCATGTGAAAAAATAGGGACAGCAGGTGGAGCAGGAGGAACAATATTACTAATAGTGTCAAATAACACCTTAGGATTACCTCTGCTCTTCGTAACAAGGTTTAAAAAAGACAAAATCGTTTATGAGGCTGTTTCTCATTTTTGTCTGGACATATAAATGGCATTTAAACATCATAAATCATTATTTTAGGTAGGCATCCTAAACTCATATTGTTACACTTTCAAAATAAGAGTTACAGTCTGCCTTTCTGAGATCAAATTCAACATCAGTGGTTTCCAAATGGTGCGCTGGGAGTTTGTATCTAAATAGTTAGTTTGTTTATCAACACATTGTGTGCAGTAATACAAAAGTAAAATCTATACTCCAAAAATACTTCAGTCAAAAACAAGCAAAAAAACAAAACAAAAAAAACCCCACCAAAAATATATCAGTCACAGGGTAAGTCATTCTATTTGCACAAGTGCTGGATGGTGGGCGTTACCAGAGGTGACACATCAAAAGGACTTGAGGAGGACAGCAATATTTGTGCAGGGGGGATTGGATCTCTTTCTTCTGCAGAATAAACTACAACTAACCACCAGTGCAGAAGACCAACAGAGAGGAAAACAAATCTCTCTATAGACAGTATAAAGAGAGCCACCTGTCTTAAAGCTTTAGACGCATCAGGGATGTCAACAGTGCTAACCCTGAGGGTGTTATCTGTCAGGAGAAGTTTCCTAATGTTAACACTGTGGCAAGCACGATTAAAAGACTGTGGGAAACCAAAGATCCTGGCCTAAAAGAAGCTTCAAACGAGAGCTGGAGCTGAACCAGAAGCAGCTGTGTTGAGAGAAAGTATCTGCTAATGTGGTGGAGGTAAGCAGCCCATGGTGCAAAGCAGAAGAAAGCTGACACAATAGCAACAACACTTACAAGAAGACTGCTAGGTCAAGATGTCACTATGAAATTAACATAAAATGAGCAATGAAAAACATATGCCGTTTAAAAAATTAAATAGAACATGCTTGTTCTCAATGACTTTCAACAATCACATGTGGTAACAATTCTCATACAAAAACATTCAGCACGCTGCACTGGAGCTCTCACTTTGTCAGCCAAGGCAATTACCCATGTATTTTCACAGCGTAACACTGAACTCAGTTTACTGTCACCTTATACAATATGCCACAAAAAGTGCGAATAAAATAATGGGCTTATTTTTTAATCACGTCAAAAACTTCACACTTTGGGTTTCTTTTTTAGGAAAAGAGTAAAAGTGAGCTGTTATTGGTAAGTGTAATTAGATGGCAGCTGTGCTAATGTCACAACAAGGACGAAGCAAGTTTACAACTGGCAAATATTTTTAGATTTTAAATACCATACCTATTCTCTTTAAAATGTTATCTCCGTAAAATGTTCGATATCTTACTTTAACGCAAACTCCTCGTTTGCTCCCATTTGATCTGGAAATTGTTTCGCGCCAATCCAGCAGAGGGCGCCTGCTCCAAAATACCGGAAGTGGTTGGCCATCTCCGTCCAACCAGTAGGTATTTATTTTTGTCAATAAGGGAAGACAAAAAAAAAAATCTGGATTTTGCAGTTTTACATTAAAATGTATTAGTTTTTACCCATGATAAAACGTATTATAGTGCGAACAAGATATCTTACTCATCTAACAAGGGAAAACAAACAGTGTTTAAAACAGTGCTATCTTTTAAACATTGTTAGAATATGTTACATCATACCATCTGAGGGAATACTAAACTGGCAGACAAAAACAATAGTGAAGAAATTTGGCTTACTATATCCTACAACACTAAGTTTTTACGGGGATTTCGTATTGGACAAGCATTCTTTTATAGATGGGATATTGTTGGAGCTTAAACAACACATCTTAATTGTTGTTCTATCCACATATGATACAATGATATGCCAGACATAAATTCACTAAAGTATAGATTGTCTCTTTTCCCTGGCTGTCTCCACTTCTCATTTGATTTAACCTAGATATCAAAGAAGACCTGGATATTTTAAGGCACTGGAGTATTTAACTGTAACCCTTCATTATCTGGGCAAAGAAATTTGCCACTTAACCCATAAGTGTGTCTAACTGAGAGCCTCCCAGCAACCTTAACCTTCATATTCTCTTGGTAACCTTGGTGCTGATTGTACTAATAACTCTGATGCACAATTAAATGCTTAAAAGCACCGTGGATGTTTTGAATTCAGGTTGATAGAATGACTCAATATTAAGTATCACAGAATGTACTGCACTAGCACATATGCCAATACAAGAGCATACATACAATCTCACAAATGAATTACTTCATTTGTGAGATTTTCTTTCTTTTAAATTATAATACACTGTGCATACACTTTGCAAACCATCCCACCTGCCATGTCTGACTCCGACCTTTAACTGCATCCCAATCCAAAACCAAGTTTTACCCTTCAAGCAACCCTTTGAAGGAGCACATACCCGGGAGCTTGTACTTACTTTCCAAAAGTATCTAAAGGCATTTCATGTGTCTTGCCTTATATAATATTTACTGTGTGAAAAGAAAATCTATCCAAAGTATTTAAATTGAGGAGAAGGAGAGCAAATCAAAAAAGGTCTCTTGAGGAGGACTTTTTTTCCCCCCCTGCTTTTATTTTTTGCGCTGCTTGTTTTTGAAAGTGTCTTCAGTCATTCACAGTTTCTCCATAACCTCAGACGGGGAAAACATTCTTCATTCACACTTCATGAAGTGCGACATATTCTAACTGCACACTAATCCATTTTCTACTCTCCACTTTACCCTTAACAACTAATCAGCGGCTCTATTTTCCTCCAGCTGAGTTCCTGGAGAATTTTGATTGCCCTACCCTTTGGTGAGTTTAACCTTGACATTAGTCACAAAATGATGAAACGTTAATGAATATGGATAAAAACTAAATGTAAATGTGTGAAGTATAAAGAAAACGTGTGAGGAAATAAGTCATTGTCACTTTCACAGTGAAATGGAAAGAGGGTGACAGCAACCAGAGCCTGTATGTTTGTCTCTTGAGAGAGTGAGAACAGTTAGACTTTCACAATTTCTTAGATAAACCATCAAGTGCTCCACTAATTACCTTTTGCCCTAAATTCTCTTCTGTTAAACTTTTCTCATCTTTTTTTTACTGATTCTCAATTTTGTTAGTCTCCTTGTCTTTCTTCAAGTCTGAATTGTTATCAAATGGGAATACTACACATCAAATCACCTCACAAAAAATTACTTGAAGTGTAGAAGTAATTGAAGAAATAAACATATTTTTTTGGTATGTAGTTAACTTTTAAAAGAAAAAAATGTTTATCTGAGTCATCAAGGCTGAAAAGACTAAAAACAGAAGACATTTATGCTATTTTTTCCATGTATAGGGTTCTCAAAACTGCATCAAGAGTGTATTAATAAGCCTAAATCCATCATTGCTTAGACAAAATGACTCTCCAACCTACATAATATTATGCTAATACTTACCTTTTATGTTTATTTCATAGCTTCTAAGCATACAGTAAAGAAAAAAGAAGGAATATGGTAAACTGAAGATACTTATTTCTGTCACATTCCTGAAATATTCTTTATATAAAAATAAAATAAAAAAGGCAAACCTATCAGAAGGCCAGGCACAGGTCATGAAAAATTCACTTTTTGTTTGTATGTATTGAGATGTTCACAGAAAGGAGACACACGGTAGCTATAGGGATTTATAGCTTATAGGCAGAGATTATAAAGACTGTCAGGCTTTACAAATATTTGCTGCTCAGTTTCATCCATTAGTTGAACTATTCAGTGTAATTCGTACCCAAACTATGAAAGGTTGGCATCTAAGTTGTGTATACCACAAGTTTTTTTTTTTCATAGATTATGTTCTATTCTTTCTTTCTTTCTTTTTTTTTAATGACCTCCATTTTTATATCCCATGTGGCCAGTCTGAGACCACATTCAATGCATCTTCACTGAGTTACAGCATAACTATATTTGAATTGAAAATTAGCATCAACATCAAAACCATTAAAGTGGATAAAAGGTCTTCCATTAGTAATATTTTCCACATTAAAGGTTGGACAAAATGTAAAGGTGCTGTAATAATGGCTTTGGTATAATTTAGAAGGCCTACTTTGAAATTAATGGCATGTTAATGCGCCCTTCAAGTCTGCATTTTTCAGTCTGTTTAGTACAGTTTGTTTTTGTAACCTGCACTGATTGATGGATTTATCATCCTCTTGGGAGGAGGTGCAGCTAGCTATTAATGCAACTTTTACATTCTCTATCATCGCCACACAGTTCACAAGACGAACAGTTTACTATTAACACAGCCAATAGATGTGGAGCAAAATTTGAATTCATTAACTCCAATATGGATCTCTATAAAGTCTGGGTAGGTAGCATACAGTAGAAATGTTAAGATGGTGTTGCTGAAAGATCAAGGCTTGCGGCTGGAAAATTCAAACTACAGTGCTAAAAAAAACTTGTCTGCGGGTTCTTCACTACTTCTCTTTGACATTTCACTGTTATTTAATCTATTTTAAATACAATCAACTTCAGATCTTAATAAACATTTCTCAGAACCTTGTGAATTAAATTGCCTGCCACTGAAATGTATTCATATTTCTTTCATTTCTCACAGACGTGACACAAGTATTGCTGTATGAAACTGATGGAATGGTGCAAACCAGATGTTTTCATATATTTCTGTTTTTCCCGCCATTAGCTCTGAACACTTTATTTTCAATGCTAGATTGACAGTTGTGACTAATGTCCCAGCAGCAAATGATTTTGCCAACCGACAACAAGGGATCACAGAGAGTTTTGCATTAGAAAAAATATCACTAAACCAAGGGTCTCTGAGACACGTTGTTCATGTCATTTCTACATCAGTAAAACATATCAGGAAATAACCTCCAAAACAGCATATAAACCCTATTGAACAACAGAACCTCTGAGCATTATTGTCCAGGTGTCCCCTGGGCTGAAAATAAGCTTTAGCGATAATAAATTAGCGTGCTAGCAGAGCTCAGTTCAGTTGTGTGATCCTCACATGTCTTTGTGTAAGCCTCCATTATTATCGGCCTTCAGTAGGAGGACACTGCTCAGACGAGCTCTTCGTTTTCTTCTTTGTGATGTTTGCTGCAGGTATTAGACCATGGTAAAGATGAGCTGTACTGCAGTATATTGAATTACCCATTTCTAACTTTTCCAGAACTGAGCACAATCCTTCAATGATTATTCACTCAGGGACAAGACTGTGTCATCAAAATAGGATTTCAGCCTTTGTGATCAAAATAATACTGATAATAACTGGCTGTTTTTATTGGTGTCTTTCACAGTGTCCAAGGACACCCTATAATTCATCAAACCAGAAATAATTAAGCACCTAGACTTAAAATGAAATTAATTATGATGTAACCGGATTATATTTGAATTAAAGCTTTGCTCGTGTACAGCTCATTTGAGCGGTGTTTTACAGCGTCCAGTAAGTTGTAGAGGACTGATTATTAGTGAGGCAAGTACCAGGACTACGATGCTGTGCCGCAAAATGCTGTGGCTCCCATGTTGCCAAGCACAAAAGCATGCACAGGAAACATTGCAAAACAAGTCTGTTAAACCTGGGGATTTAAAAAAAAAGGGTGGGGGGCTGTATCTGGTCTGGTCACATGATGCTGTCTATGAATAAACAGCATCATGTGGGTTCATTGAATCAATAGATAACAGCATTTATTTAGAGGTTCCTTTATACGTTAAAGGATTTCAACACGTGGGCATAAGAGAAAAGGCACTTCCACCAAACAGGTGGAAGTGCTTTTTAATATGTCCTTATTAAAATGGATATATTAAGAATACGTGAATCAAGAAGTGTGACAGAAAAGTAACACATGCGCACACAGTTTGACATGTCCTAAAATACTGCAAAGCAGGATGTGTTAATGAACAAGGTCTGTAATTAAAGCCTTGTGATCTGACACAGCTGCTTACGTTACGCTGAGACACATGACAGCCAGGCTGAGATGTGAGGCTGAGTTCAGAAAAGGACTTTAGCCCTCGTGATAGTTTTAAACAGGAGCTGAAACACAGGAGTTTAAGTCAGATCATGACTTGTCATTATTCTAGCCAATTAATCTTACTACTTAAATACTTGTTTTCATTTCTTCATCATTTGCTCTTCTTTTTTTTAAATGTAGGCATCCATAAGGCCAAAAGCTGAATACCAAATATAATTGTCTCCACAAGAAGTAATTAGATAAGACAGTGGCAGTATACTGCAATCATTATTTTCATTGTATGTCTATAATTTATTTTAAACACACTTATTATAAGTAACCTGAAGTATATATAATTTTGCAGTTACACTCCATGCCATACCCAGATCTCCAGATATTAAAAGCTGTGCTCTCTTATCACTAACAGTCAGAATTTTGATGAGCCTTTCCATATTTTATATTATCTTATAATCTATTTCCTTGTAGTGAGCTGGGCGGGAATGAAAATTAAGCAATTAAAGGACGTTAACTGCTGTCATAAAAACTATTTTCCAGTGACACTTGAGGATGACCTGGATCTGTGCCAGGAAAATTTCATCATCCAGCAGGCAATTTGCCTGTCACTCCTTCAGTGTCCCAACACTGCGGGCAATTTTCACCCCAGCTGTGAAACTGAAATATTGTCTCAGACCCGCTTATATTCCACAATATGCCTTATTTCTTTAACTCTGTCTTTTTTTAATGTCATGTTATTTTGATCAAGTTGTGATAGGCAGACCTTCTTCTACCATTTACACATTTAGCATATCTGCTGTTATGTAAAACTCTTGTATAGGTCTGCAAGACTGATTAGGTTGTTGCATTATAATATTACCAAAAAATGCTGCTATATTAACGAAGTAGCTTCAAACGTTTTCGTGTCAAACTTATGCTAATGAGAGCAGTAAGAGCTGATCAAAGCTGCAGATGAAAGATAAAACAATTAGTTGAATCTGCAAAAGGGCACAATAGAACTGGGGGAGATGCAAAGTGGAAAACTCACTGCACGTATAGGTTTACGGATGAATGACTACTTGTCTCCTGCCAAAGAAATCAATATTTAATTCCCTTCACAGTTTTAATTTTCGATCTAAAATGCTGATACTGCCGACTGTTAGAGTGACTATTGAGACAAACCTCTTGAATTTCTGTTTCTACAAGTGGACAGGAACAAGGGGAGGATCACTGGCAGTCTGTTCCAGAGCAACAGTTAAAGCTCGTTACTGCAAAAACTGCTTGTAATTTACTCAAGAACAGATTGTCTGCCATTTGTTGTCGGTGTAAGCTGTCTTTTGACAGATGCCCTCCAATGCATGTCTGCCAATTTTTTTAAAAAAAAGAAAAGAAAGGGAAAATGTGTGCTATTTTGTGGGTTTGTGCATCCCTGAACTTGCTAGGCGACTACAGACAGATATCTGCGATTCTGATTTTCCTTAGTTCTGATGTTTTTTGTTGTTGTTGTTTTGTTTTTTTCAATGCAGTACATTTTATTTTACAAAAACTGCCCTTCCTGGAAACACATATGTTTAAATGCAACAAAGGGACAACATGAGGTTTTTTGGTTTTCACTCAAGCACTTGACTGAAATCTGTGCAGTACATGTGGAAGTTAGCATATTTGATGCAAATAACTTTTTTGCCAAATTGGCTACATAAAGGGTTTGATTTTCCATACATAAAATAGTTAACTGGAAAAAAAAATAAGGACATTTCTGAAACTGTGTTTTTAATTGGAATGACTTCTAAAAAATAAAGGAATAGGAACATCTGAGTACCTTTATTTCTATTCATGCCATCCAGGGTGGGATATGAAAGCTTGCCTGCCTCACGGTTCATTTGGCGAGCCAGAAGGGCAACACAACTGGCCTATCAAAACGATTGGTTTAAGGATAACATACAGCAAACCTTTATTTTAGTGGAAATGATGGTCCAGAGGACACCCTGGTATTTTGTTCAGGCATTGCACCAGTGGAAGCTTGTCTATTTTACTTTGAAGTTGTGGTTTATATTGCTGCTAAATTTGCAACCTTCAGGGATAAAAAAAATAATCGAGACAACACGTAAATGCCAAAAATGCAGTAACACTAATGGCCACTTGAGGCTTGCTTCAAAAGCATGACATTCCCAGAGGGTACGGCATGCTTTTCTTCAACCATAAAATAACATGATTACAGCCTGGCACAAAAACATTTTCAATCTTCAGAATTTTTCCTTCATAATGACTGAGCGGGGTAACTTTCATTTCATTTTATTGTATTTATTTTTTTAAATAACTCACCCATTTTGCTACTGTCGAGGTTGTAAGTGTGCCTGCTTTGATGGATGGAGTGATGGAGCCTTTCTGGACATTTTATTGGGATTTTCTAGAAAATAATAAGAACTATTGTGCCAGAGATAAAAAAAGGTTTCTTCCTGTTAAAAAGGACTTTTCCTTCCCACTGTCACCAAGTGCTTTCTCACAGGGGGGTCAACTGAGTGTTGGGCTTTTCTCTGTATTATTGTAGGGTCTTTACCTTATAGCACCTTGAGGTGACTATTGTGATCTGCTGTTGTATAAATACTAGTATTTATGACCCTATTACTAAACTCTCATTGACAAATAGATGATATATACCAAGGCAATGAAGATTCCAGGTTCAGAGTCCACAGACCAGTGAGTGACATCAGTGGCATCTTTTATAAAGTGGAAGCAAAATGGTAGTGTAGCATCTGCAAAGTGCAGAGTGCTGAAACTAATGGGTGACATCATAGGGGTTACTTGAGGAATGGGAAATGAATCCTGTCATTAATCAATTAGCTGGTTATAAGAACCCCAACCTTCGCACAGACAGCCTAAATTTTGCAACTCTGCAACAAATGCTTCCTGCAACATGTCTCAGAAAGATATTTTTATATAGATTTATCCATAATCAAGTTTGTCTGATTGTGTTTGACAGCGTTAAAATCAGGGACAGTGTGCTATCTTTCTTGTGGCAGAAACTGCAAATAATGGCTACAACACTGATAGAATGATATGTTGATCCCTTAAATTCTTAGAAGTGCATACACAGTATTCAGAAAGCTGCAGTATCATGATACTCCAACATATAAGCCTAATGCAATAAGTGGAACCAGTCACTTTCCTTTACATTTTCATATACCCTGAGAGTAAACAAAGGAGCCCGAGACGAAGATGAATAAAAGTAATTTTCTATTTTCTTTTTCTCCCTTCGAGTTCAGACACACAAGCGCAACAAAAACACAGTGCATAAATGGGGTCATGCTGCATTCTGCGGCGTGTTGTGTTGCATAAACCCAAATCATCAAGCAAGCTAGCTATCAACATCTGAAGAGATACATACAGTATGCAGTAATAGGCTGAGTCATCTAAATAACTCTTCAGCAGGGTGCAAGCTATAGAGAAAAGATAAAGTGATGGAAGGCACCCGGTTTGTAAATGTGTTTTTCTGTATAAATACAACCTCAAAACCGAGCATGCTGAATATAAAAATAATGCAGTCATCATTTAATCATGGAAACATGCATTTGCTCTCTAAGTTTATTCTTGGTGTTAACTTTCAAAGAACCTACATCGTATATTTTTATGATTTGTAGGTCTCATTTTATTTATGTTATGCACCGTAATTTTATTTGTTATTTGCTATTTGCTATTCATAATCTACATCCAAAGTAATTTGGATTAGTCAAATATTTAACAGCAGATGGAATTGGCATGATAATGTGGAAAGGCTAGAAATGATAGACTGACATCAACTTATCTATATTCTGCAGTTGCTGTTGGCTCTGTTGAAGATTATAATGGCATTCAGCTCATTGTTTCAGTTTTACAATTAGACATTTTGATTCAGTCTCACAGCTCTCCTGTACTCTGATAAAAAACCCACTGTGGAAACTTTGCCAAGAACAAGCAACAAACAGGCAAAGTAAGCGACTAGCTGGAGAAGAATATGGAGCATTTATCAAATAAGGTGCTAGCCATTTTTATCTGTGACAAATTTACTTTGCATTATGCTAAGTTAGTCTTTTATTATTGAAAGTCTGGGTGTGTAACCATAAATGTTTTGAAATGAAATCAAATCTGAACTGAATGTATGGTTTGATTTAGATAAATGAAACCTTTTGAGTTTCTACACCTTTAGAAAATTTCTGACCAACATCCGTCAGCAACTGTGCTGGTTGATGAGATTTGTACCTCAGTTTTGTTATGCAATGTTTGTTGACAGCCGCCTGTGGAATATGAAAAATTAACACTGCCTTCTAAAGAAATCTCCAAAAAATGGAACTAATGATCTGGAAGATATAGATGTAACTAGGGTCTGTTCCATTCCACTGTCAGGGTCTTTAGAGAAGTATGTTTCTTAAAACTGCCAAAAAAAAAGCTCCATTATTCACAGAAAAATAGGTTTTGTGGGAAGCAAATGAATACTGGTGTGTATGGGTCATTAGTGAGCTTTAGACTAGAGAGAGGCTGAATGGAGCCATTTTATCAGGCAGAATACAGAATCCATCAGGCCTCTTTGAGCCAAAGAAGAAAAGATATCTCAAGTGAGCACATTGGACTGAACCACGAATGAGCATGAAATCAAGGTAAGTGGAGATATCTAGGCCAAGAGGCTATGCTTGTTAGCTAAGAGTATTATACTTTGACTTTGGAAACACACAAGGGAGATAAGCTATTTAACAGGTGCTACGTAAACGAAAAATGAATGAACATGGTGGGTGCACATAGGCCACAATTAATGGGATCTGATTTTAGACACATTTTATATAGCTATAGTGTGGAAACTCAATCTGAATGTTTGGTTTTAGCTATCAGTGGCATATTCAGGGGGCTTTGATGGTCGACATTTAGACCATTATTATTGTTATAATAAATTATTCTAAAACAAATAAATTTACAATAAATATATAAATACATAAAAATAAGAGTATGAATAGTGTGTAGAATTCGACGACCACCATGTTTAAAGGTTTTTTTTTCCGCTAAGAGGCTGAACTAAGAAAGGCATAATAGAAAGTGAAAAGTGAAGTGGGACCGATGTCAGTACATTTACGATTTTACAGAAGTACAGAACTTCAGATGGACATCATCTTTCACTTAGAGATCCATTTACAGGTGCAAAAGTAAAAAGTCCGCGAGACTTTTTCTTATTTCTTGACTTCCCTTTCCATTGCACTAAAACAACACCATCACTGTCATTTTCGTCTCTGTTGTGCACACTCTGTGCTCGCATCATCTGTGTCTACATGGCTCCATGCTGTAAATAGCATAATGGTAGAAAAGTCTCTTCCATACATCTTGAAAGCATGACAAAAAGAACCTGTCAGTAGTTAAGGCTGAGCCTTTGATCACATTTTCTCTGTATTTCAGAAAGACACAAAGGAAGAATAATTGGCAGAAAAATAGAAAAAAAGACTTGTCAATGTCACTTCTAACACTTCTTAAAAAAAAGAAAACAACAAAAAACTGGCCTGAGCACTATTGGGTGGCATTGAGGAGATAACAGCTATATCATTTGAAAATGTGTATGGCAAAAATCTGATGGATTTATGTCTCCATATATAATGACATGTCCACTTGGCATATAGATAAGAGACTTTGTCTTGGACTCTATATGTCCAGAATCTTCTAAAATTGTGATATGGCACTTTACCTGGGTGTTATTTTATGAGTCAGACCAACAACCATTACAAGCAAAAATAATATTGTAATAATTGTTCTCTGGACCAAAATGTCCCTTATACCCTGATACTATGTATCGACACCAAATTTTAAACTACAGTCATGGTGCTTTCAGACAGCCTGGAGGCATAAGCTATATTTAATTCCAGTAGAGGTTGAAAGGAAGCTCTTTTAAAGAACCTTCTTTAGCCATTTCAGTTTGACTGGTTAGCACACAATGATATTGTACTGATTTATACGTGAAAAAGGCTTGTTTATTCCCTCTGGAAAGCTATTTTCTTGATATGTTGAACACAGCAAAGTTCTCATTTTTAACGTAGTATAAATTTATTTATTTTTTTGAAACGCGCTCTTATCTAGAGAAAGATATTCACTCTTTGCGAGCATTACATAAAGACAAGTGCCCCCTTTACTGCATGCAGATCTCAGCAGGTGAATGCTAACTGGAGGCTCCTTCTGTTTCCCCCAAGGGCGGACATGCTTTTAGGCAAACCATGTAGCAGCACAAAATGTGTGAACAACCACTGTGTGCAAAGGCAGCTGAATTTCTCATCAGTGCATAGGCCAGATCCCATGAGCCCTATGATCTAATCTAGTAAATAGATCTATCAGGAACAAAGAACCAACTTTTAACAATATTATGAACTGTAGCTGTGCCAAAGTAATCATTACAAGCCGTAGATTTAAAGTCTAATTTCCTAGTGTCTTAGTCAGCTATTTTAAATGAAAGACTAAAGGGGGCATCCTCGTTGCCCCCTTTTCCATTGCTTTAATTGAAATAAAATGACAGTTTCAGCCACTAACCCTCTAGTGATTAAACCTTTAGATGAACCACTTCATTGAAGCCCTTTCTTCCCGTTTCCCTGCTGACAATCTGAAAGCTAATGGCTCTGGAGCAGCTACACCAAGCAAATGATCCAGCAGTGCCCCCATGAGAGACTTTGTGGGATTACAATATACTTACATGATGTTGAAACAACTGAAAAAGGTTTTGATTGTTGTAGTATCTTTTGTACAGGTGACTGTGTTAATATAAATGCCTCAACTTTTTTTTTTTTTTTTTTTTTTTTTTTTTTTTTAAGAACTGCATGAAGAGTAGTGAGAATAACTTCTGCTGGGAAAACTGCATCAAAGCAGTTGAGAGAAAAATTTAATTAGTGCGTTTCCTTGGACACAGTCACTTTTTGAGTATAGTCCACAAATTCTCTCTCTCACACACAAAGGACTTTTGGAATTTTAAAATGTTTATTAAAAAAATAGAAAAATTGTATTAAAAAAAAAAAAAGTCAGTTGTTTACACAATACAACCAGCCATTAAATGTACAGGAAGGAATGAGCTGGGGGGAGATTTGGTTCATGTAACAACCTAGATTATCGTTTAAACATATTGCTAAAAAGCTGCACTGGGGGAAAAAAAAAAAAAAAAAAAAAAAAAAAAAAAAAAGCTGACAGCATCATGTGTCCATCAGTTTGGTACACGGCGCGTTACAATGATCCGACTTTCGAAACACGAGACTAAGTGAGTTTTACTCTTGCCTCAGCCAAAAGTCTTGTAACAATAAATCTCTGGTTTGCCAAGCTCAAGTTGCTGTGTAAACTTTAGCTGTGAAACTCTGTCTTTGAAATACGGACTTTAAAGATGGCAGAGGAAAAACTCTGGAAAAAATATGAGGCCCTCTTGCACAAATCAACTATTCTTATCAACTTAGAAAAAAAAAAAAAAAAAAAAAAAAAAACCCTCACAGACATGCTGCTCATGCTAACAATCACTGACTGCGATCGGAGTCTGCTCTCAGAGCTTACATCTACAAGCTGTATGGCAAAAATAAAAGTCCAACAGCTTTGTTGCCACTGACAAAACACAAAAGGCTCCAGCTATGTAATGGAGAAAGGGCAGATTTGGTCATTTAGAAAGGCAGTTACATTGTTGCTTTAACAGAATCAAAAAGGATATAAGGCAAGAAAACAAGCACTTTGCTGGTAATAAATAGCACCAACTTTTTTTGAACTAACAAGATATAACACTGCTAAAAAGGTGCATTTCCCCAACACAGCCTACCAAGAGGAAATACTAATGAAAAAAGCAAAAACAAACCCCCAAATTAAGTGATATGTCTAAAATGAGAACCAGTGGTGGGAGAGGGAGAGAGAGCTATATTTGGACAGTTGGGAAAATTTCAAGTGATCATAAATCAATGGTAAATGACACATTAGTTAAGTGTTGGCATCATGGGATTTTTGGCACATTTCTCACATTACACCCTAGCTCCCTCTTGTGTTGGAAAGCTGTAAACAGACAAGCAGACAGTCCTAGGCCCTCAAATCCTTCTATTGCACAGATCAATGTAGACTAAAATAAAAAGCAACCTTATAGTGGAGAGAACCCCCTTATTTAAAAAAAAAAAAAAAAAAAAAAAAAAGTGTAATAAATTAAAAACTGGTCAATATTGCACAGAAATGCAACAGACATAAAATAAGGTGGCAATGTTTACAGTACAGAACACAGGCGTGCTAATGTGTGTGGGGGGGAGGAGACAGTGAGGGGAAAAAATAAATTAAAAAAAGTTTGTAAAACACAACAACCACCCAATTTAAAAAAAAAAAAAATTAAAAAAAAAAAATTAAGGAAGCAGACAACGGATGATGACCAACACACACACACAAAACACTTCGTACATTCAAACAAGTCATCACAGTTTGAGCACTTGAGATAAGGTCCGTTTTTGTGCCGTCACACCAAAAACACCGTCAGCGTTGAGCTGCATAGGTAGAAAGGTAGTGCTTCGATCCAGAGTACAAGTTGTAGTAATAGCCCTAGCTGTAGGGGCTCTTCATGAAGAGTTCAGCTAATAGGGTGTTTCATTCACAAGATCAAATGAGCCCCGAACCTGATGAGATGGGCCCCGAAAAGAGTCAAAAGTTCAAGAGATGCCAGGCTCGATGAACCAGTTCAGTAAAATGGCACACGATGTTCAAAAAGGTCCGAGTTCCATGGAAACTCTACTTGACTTGAGCTGCTCAATAAACTAGGAAGTAACATTGATGAGAAGGTGAAGTCTGGAAAATCCTCAATCAAGTCTATGCTGGTGTGCGTCACATTGAGAGAGGGGCTTCTGACTTCAGACAGATGTAACAAAATGAGTTCAGTCATGGATTTAAATTCAGTTTTCTGACAAGAAGTGTGCGGCATAGTGAACTGACTTGGGAATGCTAGCACAATAAGGTGCATTTTTGACAGCCTCCCATATCAAGATTTCAAAAAAACGAAAAGTATCATCACATGATCACTTTGATGGTTGTAGAGAGGCTTTCAGAAATCAGTTGGGACAAATACTGTAGGTGTATTCTTTCATCTGATTTGGTTGAAGGCAGGAAGATTGTCCTTCTTTTTGCGTCGACAGGCGTTACGGCCGTACTGCTGCTGGTTCCTGAAACCCGATGTAGCGTTATGAACTTGGGGAACAAATCTGCGCTGAGGACTGAAGTTACCGTGACTTTGGCCTTGGAGGTTACTGCCTTGATTGTGCTTGAAGCCAAGTTTGGGATGCTCCAGTGAACCGTGGGAATTGGATCCCATGGCATAAGAGCGGCTCTGCAGTCCTCCTACCTGAGGGTGGTGAAGTTGTTGGTGGTGGTGGGGACTTAGGAGAGGGCTGGTAGAGTTTGTGTATGGTGAGATTTGAGGGGTTTGTGGTGCGGCTTGTGGCGACTGACGGTGCACAACGCTGATGGAAGGAGGGGTCTCGTGGTAGAAGCGGCAATCGGAGAGAGGGGGGATGGCTATGTTTTCTGGGAGGGACATCTGGATCTGAAAAATTGTGGGGAAAAAGAAAAAGATTGAATTTGGGATTATTTTAAAGCATAAAAAGGGCATTAAAAAAATAAATTAAAAAAAATTGGATTTTGCCTTTTGAAATATAAATGTCAGTATGAAGAAACAGACCGACCTGATGCATTGTGTGAATAAAGCCTGCTGGATGCGCAGTCCTCAGGTTAGTAGCCATCTGAAACATTGACTGGAAGGTAAAGGGATGGAATTGGATAGTAGCATTGGTGCCGTGAGGGGATTCAGATTCCTAGGAATGTCCATATACAAGTTAAGAAAGCCACACTGACAAGACAAAAAACCTTTAACATTTGGACTATGATCAAGTTGTGATGGAACATTATAGCTGCTTTGTCTATGTGCTTTATCGTTACACATTTTGAATTGGTTGTCAAATAATTTGGTAAAATGAAGAAAATAATATTTGCCCTTACTATGTCACTTCCCGAAGAGGAAGAAGAGGAGAGTGAGCAAGCAGAGGACGAGGACAAACGGTGATGGGGGCTGTTAACGAAAACTGGAGATGGTGACGGGGAGTCGGCACTGAGCGGGGAGGATGCATCTCTTTGATCCCCACCCAGCATCAGCCTGGCCAGATCCTGTTCACAAGCCTCAACATCTAGGACCAAACAGATTACGGTTAGACTGCATTGGGTATATTTGCCACATTTTCCTCTTTTCAGCAACATCAGTTATTGAAACTAAACTCCAGTTCATGTTACGCGAAGCAGGCACTAACCAGAAGTTGAAGACAACATTCTGTGGTTTCCCAGCTTGGCATACTGCTTGGCACCCCACTTCTGGATTGTCCAGTCCCTGTATTTCAGGACCTCCTGGCTGACTTTGATGAGTCTTCCCAGAGTACTGCAACATAGAGAAACACTGTAAAGATTAAAATCATAAGGAAAGGTTACACTTTCCTTATGATTAGGAGGGGGTGGGTTTGCACGAACCTGTCACAGTCTTTGTTAGGGTATGCACGTGAAAGTGGAGAAACACTATGGCTCAGTACCATGTAGGCAAAGTCAAAGACCTGCTTGACTTGCAGAACTCCATATGAACTTCTGCCCACGTCGTTGCCTGTGAAGATCACAGACACACACATACACTCGATTAGTTGAGCATTACAAGACGGACTCTAACAGCATGACACATTTTGGCGTTCATATATCAAATGTTTTGGTATGTACAGCAATCATTTGCCTCCTCTGCACAACTTTTATTGTTACTGAACCCACAGGTGATTATACTGCAGCTCTTTAACGTTTTTATTTCCCTTCACTTTGGATTGCCCTTCCAGCAGCCAATAAATACCTGTGTTTTTTTGCTTTTGCAGTAATGTCTTGTACAAATTCTATACACATTTGAACATTTTTTTTTTTTTTTTTTTTTTAGTCTGACCTGGTTGGACTGGATCTTCTATGCAGAGCATTGATGGTCTGTTTCCATTCCCCATTTCTTTGAGCATTTCCTCCTTGCACAGGGAGGCTCCTCCATTTTTCACTCTGATGGCAGTCTTAATGTAGTCGAAATCACGGCCGTACAGTGCAAAAAATTCAATCAGCAGGATGCCCAGGTTAATGTTGGGACGGCTCGTGTCTATCCGAGGGTGTAGCTGATTAGCAGGACATAAAGAACTTATTACCTTTGCTGTGTAACACTTTACATTTTAACAACTTTTTGGGCAACTTTTACAAAATGTTTTAATTTTAAATAAACCAGAGTGTAGTTGTTACCAACTCTGGAACTAATCACTTTGCTGATGAGCATCAATGTGTACCTGCAGGAAGCTGATGGCCATTAGTATAAGACTGTATGAGCTAATGCCTCCAGTGAAGACTTCATTTAATTCTCTCTGCAACAGGAACTGCTTCAAAACGAAGATTAAGGGTGGCAGAACAGGGTACTTCTACAAGAAAAAAAAAAGAAAAAAAAGAAAAATAATTTGCAGAAAAACAAAACGATCATTTACACAAACTCATTTTTTTTAAAAAGGGAAAAAAGTCAATTGTTAAAGGCTTACTTTAAGGTAGCTTTTGATGAACTGTGCTGCTTTGACTGCAGTCTCTACATTAAAGCTGATGTCCACTTTGACCCGTGTTTCACAGTCTGTAAGCTTGATGATTGGCACCTAAGGAAATGTCAGGAATTAGTTCACAATTTGGCAATGCCAAAATTAAAAAGCACGGATTCTCTCTCGACTTACTGTAGCTTTGTCAAGGAGTTTGATGGGATGTGAGCCGGACACATTGTGTTTTTTCAAGGCTTGCTCCAGTTCTTGCAGCGGGGGATGGTCCCACTTTCCGAACACCACCAGGTCAATGTCACTAAGGACGCAGCAGAATGAAAGCAACACAATTTCAAACAGTTTCTTTACACGTCTCTCAGACACACACACCAAATGTAAAAAAAAAAATAATAGCTACAACAAGACAAGAGAAGTTACTGTAGCCATGTTCCAGTCATAACACTTCAATCTTATCTGCTCAACAAAAAGGCTTTTGACTACATAACATACATATGCACATATGTACAAATAATAAAGAAAGCAGCAGTGATCTCTGCCTGTTGGTTTGTGTACACATGTTAGAGAGACAGTTTTATTTCATAACCAATATTTAATTGTTCAGGCAGTTTAATTTTCATTGCTGAGCAAGTATTATGTGAATCCAATGAAAACAACCATTGCACAAAACAGATGCTGTATGTACCCACTCCAAAAATCACTTCATTTGCTAATGCGATACAATGTTTCCAAATAAGGCTGCTGAATATTTTAAACTCCTGCATATTTGCTGAAATGTCACTCCCCCTCAACAGTCTTCATTTCTGTAACTCAACTCTCAGGACAAGACCTTGAGAAACACACTGCATACATAAAAAACAGCTTCTAGTTCTAGTTAGGGCGATCGTGGCTCAAGAGTTGGGAGTTCGCCTTGTAATCGGAAGGTTGCCGGTTCGAGCCCCGACTTGGACAGTGTCGGTCGTTGTGTCCTTGGGCAAGACACTTCACCCGTTGCCTACTGGTGGTGGTCAGAGGGCCCGGTGGCGCCAGTGTCCGGCAGCCTCGCCTCTGTCAGTGCGCCCCAGGGTGGCTGTGGCTACAACGTAGCTTGCCATCACCAGTGTGTGAATGTGTGTGTGAATGGGTGAATGACTGGATATGTAAAGCGCTTTGGGGTCCTTAGGGACTAGTAAAGCGCTATATAAATACAGGCCATTTACCATTCAGTGTAAATTCTAGCAGAATGAAGACTGAATGCGGTGTGGCATTTTAATACTGACAAAAATGGTGCTCCCACTTCCTAAAAAGCAGTGCATTTTACATTTTACAAGTAGCCTGTGTAAAGTGAGAGTGTACGTCAACGCTAAAGCAACAAATGTTACCTTGTTGGAAGATAAAGTCCAGTGCTGAAGCTGCCAAATATCTCCACCTGCAGAGGACAACATAGGTTTGGTTTCAAGAGCCATAAGCATATCTGAGGTATTTGCTAGCTTGACCTTGACTTTGAGCTGACAATGTGGAACCTTAAAAAAAAAAAAAAAAGATAAAATAAAGACTTCAGTGTAGTTACAATTAAGGCCATACATGTTTGCACAATCGGCTGTTTTTCCCCTTTATACGCCACCACAGTGGGTTATTACAAATAAAGTAATTTTTTTTTTAGTTTATGTATTTCAAGTGCTGAACTTAATTGGTAGCTGGTCACTGAAGGTGGACGTCATTAAACTGACAAACCAAAATCAACCTATCAGAGAGATGGCAAAAAGTTTAGAAGAGGCCGAATCAACAGTCAAGCACGTCCTTCAAAAAGAGGAACACACAATCTGAAAGACCAGCGCAGGCTGGGGATGACAGAGTTTGATCGTTAAGATAAAAAACAACTTCACAACATCTGAGTGAAGAGCACTCTCGAGGAGGCAGGTCTATCACTGACAAGGTCAACAATCAAGAGAGACCTTCATGAATACAGAGTGTATGGAACAAGGCTCAAATCATACACTCAACACCATGGCAAAATTAGAATTGACCAGACAATATCTAAAGAGAAAAAAAAAGGCTGCTCACTTCAGGAAAAATGAATTCATAACTTGTATAGAAAGATTGAAAGAGAAAAGTATGCAGAAGGGCAAACTGAAGCATAGCACATCAGCTGACAAGCATGGTGGAAGCAACATCATGGCACCAGCATGTATGGCTGCCAATGGAACTATGTCACTAGTGTTTACGGATGATTTGACTGCTGACAGAAGTAGCAGGAGTTCCCCTTTAGCGAGCTGTTATTTATGATTTTGGGGGAAAAAAAAAAAAAAAAAAAAAAGATTTGCAAACTAAATTTGACCTTGCAACCTTTTTTTTAGTTTTAAGCCATTTGGATAAATAAATATTCACTACTTAGCAGGTGTCTCTGAGTGTGCAATAATACAGTCTGGACACAGTTTGCCATCCAAGCCTGCTAGCATTAGGTGACAACTTTGTGCTCTACCCTTTTGCAAATATGGTCAATTCTGGACTTAGTAAAAACAATAAAACTCAATAAAAAAGTAAAGGCAAAGCCAGCTGCACTGCTATGTGGGGCAGCACACCCAAGAAGGTTTAACTCCAGTCTTACTTGAGCAGAATTCTAATATTTCTGAGTCTTTTACATAGCACTGATTCGCAGATATCTGTATCTCTGTGCTGCATCCACACAGTTTATGTATCCAGCTTGTTGACCAGGCTTTCTAGTGTTAGCGCCAACTCCTGATCTCCATTTTCTACATATAGTGTATGGTCAAAATACACTAATTTTATGTATAAGTCAGGATGTGCAGTAAAACTATTGCCTCTGTAAATGTCTGGTTTCTAGAAAAGAAAAAAATAAAAAATAAAATCACCACCAGGGATAGGAGGAGTAACACAGATCTTCAGAGAAAAGAAAGGAAAAGAATCCAATCCACAGTGAGGCCCAGTGGGATTTCTGTGGGCCAGGATTAGTTCAAAATGTTTATAATGTGAACCCCCCACCCCCACCCCCCAAAAAGAGCCATTTGTTACAGAGTGCACTCTGTTGGCAGTATACAACGGAAAATAATTTACTAATGTTACTTTGGGAATGCAGGCAATATGAATGAATGATTACATCTGGCCAAGTCTGTTTGGACATATAGTGTAAACTATGCTGCTGACTGCCTTCTGCATAAAGCAGGACACACAAATGCAGTAAAGTGCCAAACGTAATGACTGCTGAAACCATGAAAATCATAGGCCTGATTTATGCAGGGCATCACAAACAAAAACAAGCTGCATAATTATAACCATAAAAAAAATAAAATAAAATTACTGAATACACCAACAGCAAAGAAAAAAGAAATTGGATTCTCATAAAGTTAAGTGCAGGGCAAAAAGATGCCCTTTATTGTGACCAAGGCAGTAAAAAACGCTTGATTGGGGTCATCGCTGTACTTCCTCAGGCTTACAAGTGCCTATGGTTGAAATATCCCTTCTGTTCTAACATGTGTCCGAACATTTGGATGCCAGACAAAGACTGGGAGTAAAGGTTAGATTTTTCCAAATATATCTGACTCATGTGTTCAGTGTTACTCTGGAAGCAGGGAGGAGTACTCCTGAATTTAACAAGAATCTAACATCAGCTTGTCTCTTGATTAACTTTAAGAAGGTACTCTGATACTCATAAGCCAAGTATGTTGGCTTATGAGAGGGTTGGCTCAACATCACAAAAACAAAAGTATGTAAAACTGAGCATCCCAACCCCCCACCCCACACCAGAGTTACCTGTCCAAAAGGTGTGCACAGGTAAACATCTATGCTGGTGACACTCACCTGTACTGTGGGCCACAAATCTTTGATAATCCCCTCTATTCTGTTCACTACATCCCTTCTCATTGACTCTTCTTCTGGTTTTGGTGACATGAAGCTGAAGAAGTCCATAATCTCTTCGTGAAGACTAAAAAGACGGAAATCAAGTGTAAACCAGATGCACATCTATGGTGAAACACTACATTTGGATAAAAGAAAAGTTTGTCCATACCCCCCTCCCTCCTTTTCCTTACCCATTGATGCCCTGGCTGTAGCGCCTGGTTTTCCACGGGCTACAATTAGAGTCTGGATGATGTCCATTGGAGTCGCAGCACAGGGGGGGGTTGATGCCGTGGAAAGTGTTGGCCCTGTTCAGGTGCTTCCTGCGGCTGGATGAATGTGTCTGATAGTGGTGCTTGTTCCCATGCTGATTTCTTATCCCAGGGGGGGTGTGGTCGGTAGATTGTTGCATGCTGCGCCAGTGTTGCTGAACAGTGTGAAAAGGGGTTAGAGGGTGTTGCTGTCGGAGACTGTTCTCCTTCAACTCCTGCTTGCCGTAGTGCAAGAACTGGTTAGCCTCTTCTGTAACGCTCAAATTGTCGATGTGCAGGCAGGAGCCAGAGGGCGAGGAACTCTCGGCCTCCGAGTCCAGAGAGGAGGAGGACGGCGACAACGAGCCCTTCCTCCGGACACTTCCCCTCTCCCCGCTGCCGTCTCGCTTCGACAGGTTCCCCAACACTACCATCGATGGCGGTGCTACATTTCTGCAATACTCACCGCGTGAGTCCGTGGAGTTTGCGCTCTGCGCTGCAAAGTTACGTTGGTGTTGAAGGCGGCTGTCGATACCGGAGCCTGCTCCGAATTCCTGAGGGGTTCCCCAAATGTGCATCCACAGGGTACTGGCAGGTACCTTCTGCTCCGGCTGGATCCAAGCGGTCCTGGGATCCATTGGACTCAGAGTTTAACGGGAACCCCTCTTCTCTTCTTAAAATGGCAAGCAATGTAACAAATGAAACACACTGCAGTCAAGCAAACTAATAAATCCTACCGCGCTTATTCACTTATTATCCTTTCAGGGTTTCATGTCCGGAAACGGGTTTGGTTTTCCAAGCGGCTTCGCCAACTCCACTCCCCTAGTAAAACAGCAATATGGCGCACCCAGTAGCATTCAGCATCTACGCATGTCTGAGGGATTTAAATCTTTGAACACACCCCTCAGCCCCGAGAGAGCGGTAAAGCTAACAATATACAGGCCTGACAGAACGGAAGCTGGTCCCTTGAAATTTAACTAAATGTAATTATTTTATTTTGACGCACTAAAAGTAAATGAAAAAGAAAGAAAATAATATGAGCTACTTATTATTATCATTATTATTATTTCCAGTTATGGCGTTCTTTTTGTTGTTGCTATTCTTAGATTTGGCGCAAAGCATGCTTTTGTTTCTATTAAAAATATTTCCCACTATCAACGACTAAAATAGTTTTGATTTATAAAATTTCTACGATTATCTGCTCTTATCATAACAAATTGTAAAGAGGTTAGAAAAAGAAGTCCTAATTCGTATGAGCTTGAATGTTATGATGAATGTGGATATCGAGCAATTGTAGATTTTATTTTGATAGGCAGCCCCGGAAATGGCAGCTCTTACAAAATTTCCACATTTGATAATTCTGAACACCGGGTAAGATAAAACATGATTGTTGTAGTGGTTTAGTAGTCCTCGGGTATTACTCTATTTTAATGAGTCCTGACGTTTGCAAAATAAACCTCACTGTTCATCAAACTGTGAACGTTTTACTTTTTTAGGTTCAAGCTAATTTTTCATAAAAATAACAGGTTGATCAGATAGTATGCAGCATTCCCAATAGCTTTGAAGTATGCACACATCACTGAGAATACCTAGGTTAATAGAGACTGCAGCAAATGAACACAACTTGGGTCAAAATTCGGACATTTTAATTTGAAACCCCCCCCCCCCCCCAAAACAATTAAATAATCTCTCAAGCTTTTAACTGTACAACATATTTACTTTGGCAATCCTATTTTTCATGAATACAGACATTGATGCTACAACTGTAAACTTCAGCAGAAAAACATACACAGCAACACCACACATATACACACTGTACAGTACTTTACAGCATTAATCTGAGTATAACAGAAGTTATACCAGTACATTTGCTACAGGCAAAGTTTCAATTTAAAAAAACAAAAACTGCTACAAAATTCAGAAATATAAACATTTTTATATAATTTTAGAGTAGAAGTGCACATAAAAAATTAAAACAAAAAAAGCAGTCTGCTGGACGTTTTAAAATTTTAGAACCACCAAGTTATAACTGCTTGTGAGTCACCCAGTAAGTTTAAATCAGTGCCAATTTATTCGTCCGTTTCCAAAAAAAAGGGGACAGACTGTCATGTCTGTGGATTTGTGCACTTTAGCTGTTGGCTTGTCTGCAAATAGAGGCTAGCTGGTTAATGCAGCTAGTGACAGCAGGAGGGACACTTTGAGATGTTTCTCCTCTCCATTCTGCAAGAGCTTCCAGGGCTTGTTTGGGGTTGCATGGAGACAGGTCATAGATGCAGTAGATGGCTGCTAATTGCACCTCCCATGGCACACCTGCATACATGTGACATAATATAATTAGAACTGTTACACGAAACCCTTCCTTTTAGCAGCAAATCAGCATGTGCTTAATGGCACAGAAAATACAGATAGGCAAATGTGCTTTAACATGTCTGAGACAGAGAAATATAAATCTTGCTTAAATCCACACTACACAAATTAAAGAGATACCATGTTAACAAAAACATTGTATTCCCTTCAGTATGTAATTATTTCCTACCTTCAGCTGGTCCATGCCTACCAAATGTATTGATGACATTGGCAATAGTGACCACAGTAGAATTACACTTCTCCTTCAGCCCCAGCTGACCAAGGCATCCTATTACAAAAACAATTTAATTCATTTAATGTAATTTCCAACAAATCCCTCCAGCTTAAAGCTTGATAACCAAATAAATTTAGGAAACATCTGACCTATGAGTCTGAGCACAGTAGCGACAGCCACATCAGAGATGGGCTGTTGTTGCTGTCTTGGCTGTGTTACCCAACTGTTCATCAGTGGCCACAACTCCTTGCTGTCAAAGAAAATGAACAAGTTAAGCAGAAGCTATGTGCCTTCAGGAGCCATGTTGGACATGGCTTTTTACATCTTATTAGCAAGTCACATAAAAACCAAAAAACAAAACCCTCACATTATTAAGCAAGACAGAAAAACAAAATAACATACCCTAGTAAATTATCATAGGTCCACTTCCACTTTTTGTTTGTACAAAGAAGGTGCAGTGCATAGACGTGTTCCCAAGCCTCGGCTCCAAGGTCCTCCCCGTACCGACTGCGTTTTGTGAAGGACAAATTTGATCCCGATCTGATCTCAGAAAGTGTTCTGGAGATCAGCTTGTCAATGTCACAGGGAGGAGTCTGCAGTGATATGGGAAGAATAAGTTTAAGAGGGCACACACTACTTAATTTAAAGAGAAAAAAAGAAGGGAGATTTTATTATAAATATATTCTATATATGGGCAGAAAGTTGACAAAGGGAAAAACACAAAGCTCTTGACTGCTACAGTGAGAGGGTGGCATTTAGTGGGCATGGTTTAGGTCCACTTTCCCTTTAGAAGGAAGGATCACTGCGAATCATTACACAGTTGATGCGAGTGATCACCTTTACTCTATCCTGATGGGAATTTTCTCTTTAAAGGCTCCCATCAACTGGGCATGACAGGCCACTGAATGGTTCGAGAAGTATGAAGATAATATAAATGATGGCCTATTATCTAATCTCAACACACTGCAAACCCAAAAGACCCTTTGAACTGACTTGCTAGTTCAGGGAGTTACTGGTAGTGGAAAGGTCTTCAATCCACCCATAACAGTTCCAAAAACTTGTACAATTAAATTCACGGTACACTGAAGCTCTTTCAGCCTTCCTTTGTTACCCATTTGGAGTAATTTAACTTATATTTAGCAATAAACAATAACTACTGGATTAAAATGAGAACAATCTAGATGTCTCTTACACCAATCAGGGATAACATTATGACCACCTGTCTAATACTGTGTTGGTCCCCTTTTGCTGCCAAAACAGCAAACAACGGCGATGCACTATTCTCACCACTTTCAGTCAGAACCAGCATTAACGTTTTTGGCAATTTGAACAACAGTAGCTCATCTACTGGACTGGACCACATAGGGCAGGTCCTCAAACTTGTTGCTGGGTTCACTACTGTTCCTTCATTGGACAGCTTTTGATAGATACTGACCACTGCAGACTAGAAACACACCACATGAGCTTCAGCTTTAGAAATGTGATCATCTAGTTATCACAATTTGGCCCTCATCAAATTTCCCCACCCCCACTAACAGGTGCCATAACAAAGACATAATCAGTGTTATTCACTTCACCTGTCAGTGATCTTAATATTATGCCTGATAGGTGTATATATATATATATATATATATATATATATATATATATATATATATATATATACACATATATATAAACACACACACACACACACACACACATGGAGTGCATACTCTTAATCAAAAATTACCTTGTTCCAACCAAGAAATGCTAAAAGGCAGCTGAGAAGCTCTTCTGATGCTCTTAGTTTGGTGACGGCATGAATGGCTTGGGACAGAGAACTGGTGTGTGTGAGAAGGTTGGGCCATGTTGTCACCATAAATAAAATCAGCTTTGCAGAATCTGGAAAATCTGCAAAAAAGGATGAAATAAAGAAAATAATAGCAATATTGACTACAAATAAGCTTAAGTAATACATCACGAGTAGAGGTAGTTCTTTAACTTTAGCTTTCCATGCCGTCACTATGTTTTCCAGTTAAACAACACCAAAAATCAAATTAGCTATCACGTATACAAGTTCTCTTAAACTGTCATTAGAATTATTTTTAAATAAAACCATGTTAGTGTAGAAACGCTGTGTAAAGCTTTTATAAATATGGGACAACATAAACTGCTCACCTTCTATTAGGAGGCTGTAGGCCAGGACACGAGCCTTTTCCACGTCTCCCCTCTGCCTACAGATCCCAGTGTAGACTCTGCAGAGGGCCTGCACATAGTTTCCACTCAGGTCCATTTTCCCAGCTTTCAGTTTGTTCAGGATGGCCACAATCATGTCATCTGCCTAAAGTATAAACCAAGAGAGACAGAAAAATGTCAAATTACACAAAAAGAACATTCTTACTAGTCAAAGACATTTTGACGAGAGGCAGATGTGAACTAATTGCTTAATTTTGCTGACATGAAACTACCTTCATACTCGTATGTGGCAAAATGTACAAACAGGAAGGAGGTAATACATTTACTCACAAAAGGGTTATTAAAAAGCATTGTAGCAGTAGAGTGCCATTATTTTATTTTCAGTCCAGTAGATCCTCCAACCAGAGATTAAAAAATAAAAAATGTAAGAACAATAAACAGTCTACTAACTGAGTTGCTCTGGCAAACTTCAGCGATGACCTCCTTCTCCTCATCTCTTAAGACAGGCTTTTTGGGAAGGTTACCAACATGCAGATGGCTCCGGACCACAGGCAGCAGATCAAAGCACTGGTCTTCAATTTTCCTTAAAGAGTTAACTATAAGATTTTTCTGTGGATGTTCTACAGATTTCAGGGGTGAAGAGGTTGTCTCAGTTTTCGGCTGTTCTAGTGTCAGATTCTGGGCTGATGAGGTGTCGTCTCCACTTTTTGAAGAGGAGGCAAGCACCTGATTGCGAGTCACACCAGCAGCCTGGTCAAGCCTGAGACATTTACTGCTTTTAGGCTGCGGCATACCAATGGCAGGCCTTTTTTCTCCCCTCACTTCAGTCTTTGTGAAGGCCGTTGAAGTGGAGTTTATAGTTTTAAAGCTAGACTTCTGACTGTCGGTTGTCGGTAATGTTCCGCCCTCGGATGAGCAAATGTTGAGATTGACATTGCCTCTAAGAATGCTCAGAGTACGAGCCCGGGCAGAGAGCTCTGGATACATGGTGTCGAGAAATCTCATGGAATTTTCCTGAGATGGCGTCGTTGAGGATGATGAAGGAGAAGAACTAATTGCTGTCAAAGGCAGGCGACCAGGGACTGGCACAGCATGTTTAGGCGTGGCAGAGCCGAACTGAAGTGGTGATGAGGGGACTCCATTTAGAGGGAGTGGGCTGTTTGTGGATAAAGAACTCAGCTGATGACGGTTCGGTGTTCTGTTGGTCTGAGTAGGTGAAGTAGGAGATTCAATTCCATCCATGGGTGAAGGAAATAATAGTTTCCCAATAGCCTGCCTTGGGTTGATAGATCTGTTCGCCTTCGGAGGAGTCTTCAAAGGGGTAAGGAGACGAGGAAGTGGAGGACCCATTTCGCCGCGAACATTGCTTATGCACTCTGGAGCCTGAGCTTCAGCTGAACCTTCTCCTGAGGTAGTTTTTTCCTCTCTTATTAGATTTTCAGGCTCTACCGTTTGCAAGTCCAAAGATTGATCTTGTCCTTCTGTGGCAGCAGGATTCTGAAGTAATGGAGTAGTATCACCTCCATTAATTTTATCCTGAGCCTGGTCTTCATTAGTAGCACTTTTGGTGACACCTTGTTCCTCTAAACTGACAGAAGGCGATTGTATGTTTGTTGAAATAATTTCTGTCTGAACATCAGCATCCAATATTCCTGGGTTTGGTTGAGTGTCCAAAGATACCAGCTTTACAGTGGGCAAAAGACATGAGGGACTCAACTGCCTGCAAAAAGAATGTCTATCTTCTTTTGAAGCTTTACAGTTTACAGTATTTGTCTCTGGGGAATCAGGCATTGTCTCCAATGATGTACTACTACTGGTGTGTATTTTGTGCTGAGGAAGATCTTCAACAGTAGCTTTTTCAATGTCACATTCTTTCTCTAAAGTTGAGACGTGGTCTATGTTATCATCACAGTTCAATTTTCCTGGCTGACTATCCAAAGCCTGCAGCTTTATAGAGGGTAAAAGGCAGGAAGGACTCACTCGCTTGCAAAGAGAATGTGCACCTTCTTTCAAAGATTCACAGTTTACAGTATTTGTTTCTTGGAAGTTGGTAACTATTTCTATGTCAGCATCCTTTTTTCTAAAAGGTTCAACATTTGCGTGGCCAGATTCCTGATCAGCACCGGACTGGTCGTCTTCCTTCTTTAACAACGGAGATGTAGGGGGTGGAGGTATATTATTACAGATTGATGATGCAGGCAAAGCTGCCACATCATCTTCTGCAGTCCTCTGTGCATTCCCATCCTCCTTCCCAAGAAGTTTGATGCTTTCATCAACTTCAAATTTCTCTTCAAGATGTTTATTAGAGACAGCAGTGATGCTGTCACTGCTGCCTGATGAACTTGGAGTATGTTCAGGTATATCAGAGTCCTTGCAGCCAGACCGTGTATTGTCCTGAAGTTTAAAAGAATCCAGAGTATTTTTTTCAATGTCTGAACTACTTTGTGTAGCTGCAACCACAATGCCTTCCATAGAGTCACTTATTAGGGCTGACTCTCCACCATCAAGAGCAACTGTTTTGTTATCAGTAATGTCACTAGGGCTCATGTCAACATCCATGCTTGTTACAGTCTCTGAGAGATCACTATTTGCATCTTCTAAGGCATTTTCATTTTTAGAGATTCTACTGATGCCACGATTACAGGAGAGAAGTGTACTTTCAGTAGGTAATGGCACAGCCTCAATCAATCCCGTAAAACTTGATGTGGAAAACGACGATGATGGTGGTGATAACTGTGCAGATGATGGCTCCTGTTCAATCAGCATGTCGTTTTGAGGACGTATTCCTCTCATATCTGTAGCGATTTCATCAATAACTTTAGGAATCCCGCCAAACTTGGTTGGTTCAAAGTTCTTTTCATTGGAAATTTCCCCCTCTCCCTCGTCTGTGACCACCGACAAGTCTGCATTCTCCTCCGTTTGAAGTGCAGCTGATTTTGGACTCCTTTGACTTGATGGTGATGTTGCAATGTGTAAGGTCTGCTCTTGTTTAAGAGCAGGGCGGTCCTCACAGGGTTTAGAATGACTTTCATTTTCTCGAACCTCCATTTTCATGGATTCCACCTCAGTGTTCTGAAGGAAACAAGAAAGCAAGACTGTAATTTAAAAGATATTATACTTATCATGACCTAAGAATAACAAGGTTTATCAAAGAGTAATCCTTCAAAGGTATTTGATTTTAAATAGTTAATCTTACAGGTTTTATCAGCTGATGACAATTCTAATTAAAAGGTATATGCAGCCACTACAGATTTGAAACCTTTTAAGATACCAAGAAGGACTTCAACTAGTGTCTGGCCATACACACGTTTCTCAAAAACAAACTTTCACATTATATTAAACACTTTTCTTTAAACTACTGCAGCAAACAGAACACTGTGTAAAGCCATAAACAGGAAAATCAGCACTTTGATCAACAAGCAACAACAAAAGCCGTTCATATTAGATCTAACCAAATTCTCACCAAATCTGGAAGTGGTGAAATACTGGGAGGCATGGGCCTAAACAATCTGATTATCTCTTCAACAGATAATGTGTCCATCTCCGCAGATGACTCAGCAGTTTTGCGTGCCTTAGGTGATCGCTTGCTCTTTTTTGGAGTGCCTGCCTGCTTTCTTTCACCAGAGCACTGAAGAGATGCTTTGTGCTTGATGGCATCCTGTGTGCGAGGAGACTGTTTTAATGGTGTACAAGTTGCTTTCGCTGGTATGTGGAAACTGTGGGGTTCACTGATCTTCGGAGAACCAAATGGGGACATTTTACTCAAATGAGAGTGCAGTGTGGCTTGTGGAGAGGAAGGAGGAACTCTGGACTCTGAAATTAAAAGAAGATATTGTGTATGTAGAGGTGTAGAATTGTTAAATAAAAGAAAAACAAACTGAAAAGACCGTATATGCTGTTATGTTACAAACAATACCGTGAAAGGGCAACTGGTTTACAGACTCCTCCTGCTCTGGGTCTACACATGCCCACAAGTTCTCTAGCAACATCCGGAACTTTTCTGCAACACACGATAAAACATTATTGCAATTACAATGTAAAAATCAGGCAGCTTTGGGGGTTAGTGTATGCACGCAGCTTTTCAAATGAAATCACAAAATCTGTAAACAGCTGCATACCTTTGTCAATTTTAGGCTCTGCAGGCGCACTTGCTTGAGTTGTTGTGCTTCTGTATTCTTGAGAGATAATTCAGATATTGTTTAAAAACAGATTTTAAGTCAGGAAATGGATGCTGTTAAAAATTAAACAGACAATATTATTGTTTCCTTTAATGCTGAAAATATTATCGTTAATAATTTTCATTGTTGATTTTTACCTTTGTTCCTTTCCCTTTCCAGTTTCATCAGTCTCACCTACAATAGAGAAATGAAATTATACACAGATAATGGTCAGATCCTATTCCAGAAAGCAGGTTTAGCTAACAAACCTGAGTATTCTGATCCAGAAAGCCAGTGAACTTCAACTCTTACCAGGGTAACAGACTGAACTTAACCTGCTGCTGGCAGGTTTTCTATAGCAAACTCTGATTTCTCTTTGACTCTCCCTTCCTGCTTCATCTGAACCAGCTGACTAACACCCTGATTCATTTCAAAGCACAGAGCACTGTACTTAATATTTTACAATCATCCAGTCTTCAGTATACAAGGATGGAGACAGCAATTATATCACTGATTTATAATCAGCTCAGAATAAAATGTAGTCTCCATCCACCGTGTGACTCTAATGCAGCTCTAATGCAGTACGATGACCTGGATGACAGAGAACCTTCACAGACATATTGCCATACTCTAATACAGTAATGCAGCTGTCTCTGCTCCAGAGTTTTGGCTATGTGGATAACCATCATGGTCGGCATTGACATATGTTCATATTCCTCTGTTCATTGGATTTCTCTCATCAGCTATTCTGGAACTGAAAACTCAGAGCTGTCGAATCGTACTCTGGTCTATCGTACTAGAAAATATTTTACTCCATAACATTTGTAAAGGGCTTTACTGCACCTGTAGATCGTTGATATTTTTCTCTAGTATGGTCTTCTCTTTGGTCAGTTGGGAAATTTGATGCTTCTGTTGGCAAACTGAATCTAAAAAAAATATCAAAGAAATCACAGCTTAGACAGCAAACAAACACTCACATAAAAGTCTCAGAACTTATTAACAGGAACAAAATATTTAGTAAAATTTGATTTTAAATACCTTCAAGAATTCTGATTTTACTTTCAAGGCTGTCCTTTCTGTTGATGAGAAAACAACATGGAACCTTTTTTCAGTGCAATTCATTTTAAAAGCTTTGCTCAAAAAAAAGAAAAAAGAAAAAAAGATGAACCTCAAACTGTGACTAATCATAAATTTCAACAGCTCGTGCAAATTCTTACGTGCTTTTCATCTTGGCGTTTTCATCCATGAGTTTTTCAGCTTGCTCTGCTTGTGCCTGAGATTTCTGCAAGGATGTCTAAACAAGTGACATTTTTTATGGGTTTTAGCAGATTTATGTAAAGCCACTGTGAATGCTAGCTGCATTTTTGTAAATTATGATATTAAAACTAAGGTCAAACAATTCATTTGGAGAGCATTCCTTTAGTTTACCTGGGATATGAGCAAATCGTTTTCCACCACAGCCTTTTCTCTTTTCAGCTGTGCATTTTCAAGTGTTTGTTTGTCTGCCAAATCTAAGAAAGACAATTTAGGACAAATTCAATCAATTACAATTACAAGTCTTCCCTGGTACAAATCACACCATGCAAATGCAAAGTACCTTTAACATTTTTTAGCTGGTCTTCAAGCTTTTTGTTCCTGATGAAAATGGAAAATGCCAGTTAGCATTTTAGAATGATAACAACATTAATAATAATGATAATACTTTTGTAGCGCTTATCAAATCCAGTGTCACAAAGTGCTTCACCAAAAAACAAGCCAAAACAAAAATAAACAAACAAAAAAATCCCTTCAAAATGAAAGAAGATTAATAAAAAGTAACAATTCCAAAGCAAAAAACATTATTTGTACTGTTATGACCAAGACTGGATCCAGCACATACTCTGCTATTGTCTTGCTTTTTTCCACCTTCAGTTTTTCCACCTCTTCAGATAGTTGTTCATACACCTTAAGAGCAGTCTGTAAAAAAATAAATAATTTGTGAATAATCAGCAAAGGCCAGAAACTAATGAAATATTATTAGTGTGAATTATTTGGTGTGAAAACAGTATTAAGAGTCAGACATATGATTACAGGTTAGGACATTTCAAAAGATTGTAAAGTGTAACCGCTTACCTTCTTTTCTTCCAGTTCTGCTTGCACCGATTCATAATCAGCCGTCTTTTTCTCCAGAGTAACCAGTCGGATCTGAAGCTCTTCCAGCTGCTGCTGAAGCCTGATTGTGTCACTGCACATAACAAGTTGAGAACATGGATCCATGTGTTAAACCAATTGAATGTAGCAAAAGAACAAAAAACAAACCCAAAAATATTTTATCTTTTTTTCATTCTACAAATTTTCATAAAGTAACAATGTCCTGAAAGTGAATGGATATTGTTCATGAAAGCTTAGTTTTCAAAGATAAGAAGTTTTTATATGCAGTCACACCATTTATCAAGGTGTCTAAGTGAGAGGATCACCGTCTTAATTATCTGAGTAACACGGACATAGAAAGTTTTACTTAAACCGAGACTTCATCTTTTTTTGGCTTCTCTCTTTAGCAGTCGCCACAGCTGATCACCTGCTTCCATAGCATCCTCCTCTGTCACACCAAACCACTTCATGTCCTCGTTCACTACATCCATCAAACTTTGTTGCGGTCTTCCTCTTTTCCACCTGCCTGGAAACTCCATCTTCAACATTCTTTGTCTACTATATCCTCTCTCTCTCTTTTCCATGTCTTTGCATCATCAGCAGTGCCAGTCATACCTTATAGCAGATCTCACTACCATATTGCAAATACTTCCTTTCATTCTAGCTGCGATCATTCTGTCATCTCCACCCACTCAATCCTGCCTGCATTCTCTTCTTCATTGTCTGTTGCTTTGGATGATTGACATCAAACATTAAAACTCATCCATTTTCCTAGTCTACTCCTTGCAGTTTCTCTGCTACACCTGTCTCTCATTCACACAAATGTATTCTGCTTTATTTGTACCGACTTTCATTCCTCTTCTCTCCATCCTATATTCACAAACAAACAATGGTTTGCGAAATGGCTTTAAAACTTCTTTTTAAAAAATCAAGTAAATGTATAGTCACTTACGAACATCAATTCCATTAGAAAGCACATAGGGAGAAACTTTGGACAAATTATTGTAATTTCAGATAGTTTGCTTGTAGCTGACGACAGCCGCCATGTTTCAGAGCAAATCAAAACACAGGAGTTTTGCTTGTATGCCGAATACCGCAACTACGACCTGTTCACGTCTCAACGTAAGACATATTACCAAGGCAATAACCGCCCGTTGGTACTTACTCTGAAACCGCTATCTTCTGTTTTAGTGCCAGGAATGAAGACACATATTCAGCCAGACTCTGACAAAAGACAACAAAACAAACAGGGGACATCACAGTTAGAAAAGATTTATCAACACGTTAACTCCACAAGATAAAAACACATTAAATCGCTCCATAATGTTTAAGATCTGGATCGAAAAGATGAGGTAAAACACTGTAATTGATTTCTCGGTAACAAAAAAGCCCCCCAAAACATCACCGACCTGCTGCAAAACAGAGCAGTTTTGACAGTTTCCAGTCGTCGCGTCCGCGGCGATTGCCAACGCTTTGGACTGATTCTCCCCTGGCATCATAGTAAGAAAAATCCCACCGATACCCAGGCAGCCTTTACATTTTATTCTGAAAACGGAAAACTTTCATATCTTAGTGTCACAAACTCCACGACGGGTCGTCTATGTTCAAAACAACTTCACATTTTCGCGTCTCCCACGTTGACCAAGGACCCAAGCGAAGGACCCCTTTAGAGGTAGCTTTGCAAAATGCCTGTCGCCGTGAAATATAAGATTTCTAACTAATAAGTTCAGAACATATTCATATTATATTCATAAGTTACGTATTGAATTGAATATCGGTAACGCGTACGTACGAATTTAAAATAAATTTTACCGCTTCCTTACCGTGATGCCTCCTGTTGTTCAAGTTTTTTCTTCAGGCATTTCAGTCTCGTTTTCGTCAAAATAAATACACTTAGTCGTTTGTGTAAGTATCAGGAATGAACGAAGCCAGAGTAACCGTTTCCTGTAGTTTTAACATGATATAGTCTGTTTTAAATGTTTTATTTTGTTGTAGTGTTAGCTAAGATTTGCGAAGCCCGAAAAAAACTATTTTCACTCTGTCAAACCCACTGTCAATAAAGTGGCGACATCTGCTGGACAAATTCTACATATTGGCTTTGTGTGTTTAAATTTGAAAAAGAAGTTAACACTCAATATTTACGTGTATGTGTTTATGTGTATTATGTGTATATTTTTTCCATGAATTCTCCGTGTAACTACTGAGCTACTTAAAATTGTGACGGAATATTGGTCACGTGATTTTTTTTTTTCTGCGTAAAGTCCACGTGTTGACTCTGAATGTTATTGAGGTGGAAGAACTGTAATTTGTTAGATAGTCAGAGTATTTTGTCTTCAAAGTCCTACAAAACACAAATAACAGTAAAGCATATACTAATTAAGGCAGGAGGTAAAGGTATTTCAGTATTCATGTTTGCAACCTTGATATCACTCCCTGGTGGTCTAGTGGTTAGGATTCGGCGCTCTCACCGCCGCGGCCCGGGTTCGATTCCCGGTCAGGGAACTTGGCTATTTCTTTCGTCCCTGTATAGCTTCCCAAAATCATTGCAACACATTAACCTAAAACCACTAGAAATTACTCAAATACCAAAACATAAATATACTTTAGGTTTCTACATTTCACAAAACATCGCCAGTTCCTCTCTTTGGTTCTTTACACCAAGGAAATATGTATCTTTGTGAAGGAAAATCAGAAAAGTTACTCCTATCTAAATACTCCAGACTGGACTCTGACATCTTGACTTTACAGCACAGTGAAGTAATCTGTGGTCTCTTTATAAACAGCGAGGGATAAAAGTTTCAAAAGAAGGGACACACTTGCAGTAAAGAACAAGGAGTGAACTGGTTCACAAGTTATAACACAGAGAAGCTGGGATTTACCACACTCCATTTCCCATTTCCTACCAAGTCCAAGAGCAATATTACTCTGCCATTCAGCTAAATAGTTGCCTATTCTTCAAAAATCAAATATAAAGAATATTTAACGTCATATTAAAATATGAATTAATACCCCAAACCTATTTACTGACACAGAACGTTGCACTCACTCCATTTTCATTTACAAATACAAAGTTGCAACATAAAAAATGCATGTTACACACCAATCCCAAGTACCATATATCACATATTTTGACATTATATTATTATTAGTTAGCAGATATAGTCAGCAGAGGGTGCTATTGTACTAGTAACAGTTGTCGCACTGCTCTCGCTCCCTCTCAAACCCACACACTGAACCAGTACTTTTGTTAGGTATCATAATTTTAAGTTTCTTTTTAAAATACCACTTTGGAGTTCAGTGTTAATGTCATATTTTTTAATAAATGAAGATTTCTAGTTGGTGTTCTCCTTCTTGAAAGTTCTATCAATTTCAACATAAGAAGAAACACCTGAAGATACTGTTGTAAATGCCATCATGATGGAAAGACCCTCTGAACCTTCTGAGTTGCCTCAAGGCAAAGGAGCCACACTCTTCAAACAGATGCAGTCAAACAGAGATAGTGACTGTCTTTGACATACAATCTCTGCTGTTAACATTTTGGATGTTCTCTAAATTTGTCTCAGTCAACTCCTGTTTAAATCCACAGGAAGCTGTCTGAACCCTATCTTGAATACACAAAACAAAACTGCTCCATCGTCTTAATCCCTTCCTACTTGTGAGGTTGAATTTTGTCCTTTTATTTTTTTTCCTCTGAAGTTGCTGCGGTTGATGTAAATGGAAGTACATATTTTTGCACTGAGGTCAGAAATAATTTTGGTAACCTAATTACTAAGTTAAGTTAAAGGTCCTTCAACAGTAAAGCAGTTATGTGAGTTAAAGATCCGATCTCACTTGTGTCTCTTTTCTTCACATTGGCATGCACCAATAAAACGGTTCTGCATCACATAAAACCTTGCAGACATTTGCCTGTGAAAAAAAGGCCCACTGAAACTATGGCCTATATTTATTCAGTATTTCAGTGTCTAGGCACAAATTCTCACACAGACTGAGTGCCTGGAGCGAGCCAATGACTTTAAAAAATGACTCTTTACTTTCTACATGATTTCTTCCTACTTTTAACACTCTTCATATTTCCTTCCTCACTGTCCAGCTGAAGGTCCTTATAACGGTGCCCCAGGGATTATGACAATGGTTATTTTGTTTTGGGCATCTGTGTCTCCTTGACTTGTTGAGAAATGAGAAAAGAGCAAAGCCCAGATACAGTATGTCATAGGTGTTGAAATGGCTAATACCACATTGGCATTACTGTTAGCCTGTGTTCTGGCTTACATGCAGCACTCTGTTGAATCCTGAGAACTAGATCTCAGGATTAGCTCTCTGCATGCTGTTCTATAAATCTAATCATGCAATATTTCTTTTGAGCGTTGTTATAGTACATAATCTGTTGAAAAGGGTTCAAAAGAACTCCTAAATATCAAGCAGTCACAGAGTCAACAGATGGATGCCCAGTTATACCCTCATCGCCTGCTGTTAGGAAATGCAAGGTATGGCGTTAGCAAGACCTTATCTTGGAGTATTATATGAATAAACTGTAAATTAGCAATACTGTACTGACAAGAGTAATAATCGCATTGCATTCCAACTATACTATTTCACTTTACTTCACATACTTTCATTTATTTCTAGATGATTTTAATAAGCCCAGGAAGGATAGTTACAGATAGCATTAGCATTAAAAGAATATTCAGTAACTGAAAATTAAAATGTTTTCTGTAGCCAGTCCATTGAATTTGAACTTACTGGCATGTAAAAGTAAAAGTAAAGTAAATAGCTGTAATTAGTTGTAAATAAATGTCAACAGTTGTAATTAATTGAATATAGTTCATTAAAGTTCTATTAAAATCGGTTTGATGTGCTTTGTGCATATCAAGCTAATCTTTTTTTTTACTGCATTATTATTTTGTGCCGGCCTTTTAGAGTCCCACCTTCACCATAGCTAGAGCCGTCCAAAGATGAAGGCTGAATTATTACTTTTTAGTTTAAGTGTTCCAGTGTTTAAGTCTATTTTTTTGGTGTCTGTAATCAGCAGAGATATGAACAATCTTAAGGATAATACACATAATTTTGATATAGTTTAATGTCCACAGCTGGCTGTGTTTCAAATGGAGTCCTTTGACTTTAATAAATACCTGCAGTGTGACACAGCAAAAGAGGTGATGTGTGTTGTGATGTAATAGATAAACATGAATTGAATTCTTGTCTATAGCAGCAATCTTCCTATGAGCCAATTATCCTAGATATCTACAACCTCCAGGAGCTAGAAAAAAAAAATCCGATTTTTAGGTATTTTAAAATAAACGATGCAAAGATAGTCAGGTATTGAATTGCAGTTTTTTATACTTAACATTTCTTGACTCTGCATGGAATTACAGCTTGATGGTAATACAGACTGAAGGTGCAAGCTATATTGTAGTACATGCAGTAATAAGTAAATCCTTTTAGGCTAAAGAGAGGAGGTATTAAAAAGGTACAGGATATTTTTCCATTCACTTTCTTTAATGTAGTAAGTGAAGATACAAGTAATAATAATAATAATAATAATAATAATAATAATGGATTGCATTTATATAGTGCTTTTTGAGACCCTCAAAGCAACTGCCAACTCTTGAGCCACGATCGCCCGTACTAGCAGCTGAAGTGGCCTCAGCCAGTTGAATGTCCATGACCATCAAATATGACTACACAGACACAAGTACACATTCAAAGCACTTACACAACAACAACAACAACAACAACAACAACAACAACAACAACAACAACAACAACAACAACAAAAAACGGTACTAGAATAGAATCAACTTTTTGGGCTACCAATGAACAGCTCAATAAATCTATTTTGTATCAAAATAATGCTGTAATAAAGGCTCAAGGAAGACCTGCACATAACTGCAAGAGTGACCTCAGAAGAACAAGGAATCACTACATTTTTGATTTAGAAATTATAGTTGGTCTTCACCAGCTGCACAGCCAGAGGTTCTGATGTGTTAGTCTGTCACATAAGTGGTTTAGACATTGGTTCAAAAGCATGAAGCATGCTTAGCAGGTCAGACCTCTCACATCAGCATGTTTAGTAATAAAATCAAATCTGTTTTTTAAACTTCACACCATTGCCTAACTACAAATTATACTTGTTACCTAGAAATATAAATAAAAAAAACAAACAAAAATGATATATGGGATCTAGGTTCATACAATAATGCCATCAGGCCTATTATAATGGGGCACTTATGTACCTAAAATAACAGAACATAATATGAACTATTTTAGTTCGTATTAGTTCAGTGAGTTGCTCCTTGTGTTATGAACGTCACAGCTGTTTTCTACAGTCATTGGTCAGCACAGGTAAATTACATGAAGAGTTGCATTATGACTAAGGAAAAAAAGATACCTCTACACAGTTACCTCTGAGACTGAAGAAGTCACTTGGATCAGCGACCACTGAAAACCCAACGTCCAGATGAACACAATCAACTTCCTAGGGTTACCGCCACAGTTTCAGCCATACAACTTTAATGATATAATATGATGTCAGCTGTACACACTGAAGGAACATAACAGCATATTAGACATACTAGTTACATATGGGATATGAAATACAAGGCTAGCTCTTATCTGCTTCAAATTGTGTTAGCAAAACTTCAGATTACAATATTGAGTCCACCAACTATATTTAAAGAGATAGACATAGATAGTAAAGCTACAAATGAAGGCTCACTGCTATTATGGTAATAGCTATATTTTCAAACAGTGCATGTGAAACAGGATGAATACACATAACACTCTGGAGCGGAGCCATATTTGTGCTATTGACAATGTAAGTTAAGCCGGAGTAGGCCATCCTATATAGCTATATATCCAGCTATATCTCCTATATAGCTTGGGGAAGGACCTCCCCTTTGTCCTGAACCTCCCCTTGGCTCTGTTTCAAGATCTACTTCATTATGGGAGAGTCTGACCAAGCATAAGTCAGATCGGATCAATTGAGTAGAACAAAGTAATATTAAAAAAATATTTAAAAAAATATATTTAAAGAAAATATGAAACCAAACATTAAAAACGTTTTGGGTGCAAATTAATGTGTTACTGTAATGGCGTTACATTTTCAGTAAAAGTTACACACAGTCCTGCAATCAGCTGATTTCACTTTGTGTGCTTGTGAAAATTATTTTTATTAATATTGTGCAAAAGCATCTGCACAGATAGTACGCTAACACATAGCTAGCCAAGAAACCAGAAACATGTCAAAGCTAAGCGTAAACAGACCCCAGCCCAGCAGCCAGGGGCAGATTTTCAGCAGAAAAAAAGGCACTTAGACTTGTAGCACTGAAGCCTCCATTTCTACACGTACATATCACCCTGGTGTTCGCTTTAAAGTCTCTTAAAAGGAGGTCAAATGCACCGTAAATTTAGAAAACACCAGCAAACAGAAAAATATGCAGTTCAAAACCTTCACAAAAAAATAGCAGAAGTGTTTTTGGGGGAGACAATAACGTGATGGACCAGATACGAAACTGAACAGTTTATAGCAAACATGTATCCACATTGTTATATGAAAAATGCAACTAAAACCCACATTACCTGCATGTTTTTCCTCCCTCACAACACAGATGAAACCATCTCTTCTTTTAAGCGTCTCAGTGCAAACTTTTGTGGTTTCTATCGCTTCCACAGCTGTTCCGTCATGTTATTATCTCCAAAAAACACTTGAGTTGTGTTTTGTATTATTTTGTTTTTTTTTGTTTGTTTTTCTTACTTGTTTTATTCAACTTCTATTGGGTATTGCGTGCTCTTACAGCATTTTTGTATTTGCTGATGTTTTCTTGAGTCACAGTGTGTTTGACTTCTCAGGGCCACCATACTTTGGGCCAGGTTTCCTCTTTGCTTTGTGTTGCCGGCTTTGTGTTCATAAATAAAAACTAAAACAAAGATGAAATCTGGATATGGATAAAAATTAGGATAGGAATTTGAGTCATTGTGTGGGTCTGTAGCCTAAAGTTTTTATTTCTGACTGATAATTAAGTGACAATGTGTTTCAGGTCATTTTGTGGAGTAAAGCAAAAGCAGTGCAATTGCTTTGTCCAAAAAGTAATTTAGTAGCTTAGTGCATTGAACTGAACTAACTGTACTGAAAAGACATTCCATCAAAGTTGAGTAGGTAGGTAAAGCAGAGAACTACCATGTAATTTTACTTATGTTGGAAGGAACATAATAAATAGAAGCAAAGACTGGAGTTAAGATGTTTAAATGTACATATATACATTACAGCTGTTACAAGTAAAAGTTATAAATCTGTATTTTGAAGCCAGAGAAATGCAAAAGACGTACTAGCCCCCGCTATGGCAGAGTGGAACAATGGTGACAGTGATGTCAGTGATATGGTGCAATCCTAATCCTCTGTAAAGGCATGATGGCAGCGCCATGCCCAGTTGAAGACTGTAGCCAAAGTTGTATGACTCAAGCGATCAAGTTTCCATCCTGAATATTTGTTTTTCTGCTTTTCTCCAGGAGTCCTTTTAGAGTTTCAAGTTTATCCCCCCCTGAAAGATACTCTGTCCAACTTAAAGCTAAAAATGATGAAATCGGGGCTCATGTTCCTGTAGTTACACATTTTGTTTATCTTATTTCATTAACACTGTAAAAAAAATCATATTGTAATAGTATTACCTATCATCCATCAGTGCTTTTAAAATGTAATTGATATGTAACGCATTTTTGTGCCATATAAATGCATGCTAATGTCATGTATAATAATGTAGGACACATTAAACAACACACTGATATGGCTTGTTAGTGATTTCACTTGACAGCTGCTTTCTTTTAAAAAAATAAAAATAAAGGTTTTGCATAAAAAGGTGCAGTTTGACAGCATGTAATGAAAATTAATAACACATATTAAGGTAATGGGCTTAGGGTAGAGTAATACAAGGACACATTTATAATGCTTAATCATACAGTTTTCCAGAAACACTGCATTGCAAAGCCAATAAATAAAACAAATAATACTGTACACGGGTCACACAATTCATTTGTTATTTCCTGAAGCTTGAACATTTCACACTGATTTCATGAATTCAATGTGACAAAGTTGTAGCACCACTGGGAAGGAAAGCCACACAGGCTTATCCCATCACAGAAAACATATGCATCTGATGATGCAGTTGATTTGTGCTCTGTTCTTTTTTACTTTTACATGACAACTTACATGGCAACTGCCCAGCTATTAAAGAAATACACATTGATTAGCATGTCATTTTTGTTCTCTTTTTTTTAATTAAAAAAAATTAAGCTCAAGGCAAAATTTATTTATACCTTTATCGTCTCTTTGAAATGTCCCTTTTCATTAAGAAACCACAGATTGTCAATTCATCAGGGTCTGCAGCGCAGACCAGGGCATATCACATGTTGCGTGGCAGCGCTTGAAGACGTCTTTCTTTGTTGGTTTGCCATCGTTGGCCTTTGGTTGACTGAGAGATGCTGAGTGTCCTGAGTACAGATCTTTTCAGCTACAGTATATAAACAAAGCTGGGATTTTTCAGTTTCTTTTAGACATGTCCATCCTATTTGCTTTAATCAAGATTACTATTTTGTTAGTTCCTCCACATAATTCTTGTCTTTATTTGTGTTTTCCCGATCACATTCCTGTGTAGTGCTGTCAACATCAAGTTCTTGTATCCAGATGTCCGGCATCGCAGAGAGAAAATGAAGAGCACTTCCAAAGAAAAGGCTTTGTATTTCAGTGCTCGCCACATGCTTAAAACCACAACCATGTTTTGCAGTCTTTTGACTAACTACCTATCTGCCTGTACAGCGGACTGAGTCACGTCCTAGGATTATAGGTTTGAATTTGAACATGACTGGCAGCACTGCTTGCCATAGAACTTGTGGTTGCAGACTCCATGTTGGGGCACCAGGTAACACCAGCTGAAGTAATCCTGACATGCAAGTTCTGTGTAAAAAGAAGAGAAAAAAAGTGAAATTCTTTTTCTTTTTTGGGAGATCTTTTGAGAGAATAAGAGCACTGGTACCTTTCTTCTCAGGTTGTGGACAGAAGTTGGTATTGCAGGCCTGGGACACTGCAGGTTTGAGATGGAGGGCACAGCCGGTGGAAGGTTTCTCTTCCGCCAGACACTGGACTGCCCTGGCCTGCACTCCTCCTCCACATGTCACCGTGCACTGCGGAGAGCAAAGCAACAAGGAACGGATTATAGATACTGTGAATCTCCTTTGTGCGACACATTCGCTCCCTCCTCTTGTTTATATTACCAAAGTGGAAATTCTGCTGATACCTGAGACCAAGGAGACGAGCGCCATTCTGGCCGAGGTGGAGGGTGGGCTGGATAGCTCCGATGATGCGTCTTCCATTGGTGGTGCACTGATTGCGTTGTGCGGACAGGGCATTCAGCCAGGATGCAGGGCTTCTGAAGCTCTACTATGGGTTTGGGAACATGGTGGCACTTCTTGGGAGCAAGCTCTCTGTATTTTCCTGCAGTGTCCTTTATTATGAAATAGAGAAATTCACTAAAGCTATAGATGCCATTATATAATAAAGAACCTCCAACAAATCAATTTAGAAACACAAAAGAAAATAATTAAAATAATATTAACAAATTGGAATTTAAAGAGAATTTAAATGCAGCGAATTATTATGACACTGAAAAATGACCTTTTGCTGTATCTGAGCAAACACACACACAATACACACCTTCTCTGCACACTTGATGAAGCGTGCCTGATAGCCGCGACCACATGTTACTGAACACTGGATGTGGAACAGAGCAGAGACAGAGAGCTTATTCACATTAGCTAAAAATACATTTAAATACTGCATAAGTGCTGTTTTATTCATTTTAATTTCATACCTCTTGCCATGTGGAGACAAACCACTGGACCTTGCGTTGTTTCTGGCAGCGTCTGATGAAGCAGGAATCCTGACCAGCAGGTTTTGGCAGGCCTGCGCACTTGCTGTTGGGCAGCGTGTGTGCCTGGGCACCCGGGTTAGAGCTCACACACAGCACAGTCCTCTTCTTCAAACCATTGCCACACTTACGCGAGCACTGCCAAATAAAAACAAACATGATATCTGATTGCATTTAGGTATTGGAGCAAAGCTTTCTCTTAATTAATGGCTGATCAGTTGGTTTAAATGCTACAGTATTAACAATCTTTGTAATCATAGTTAGGTCCAAACTGTCATGTCATATTCCAGCATTGTCAAAGCCTTGTTATGTGTTACACACATTTTTATCATCCATTAACAAAGACATAAAAATGTAGACTAAACTGGTTTTTCGAGAATTTCTTTCCATTTTTTCCCACCTTCTTTCAAGCAGAAGGAACAAATTTATCAAAATTAATTGAGAGTTTGACATATTTAATTTAGCTATTACCTGGCTGGAACTATGAACGAAAGAAATGTCACATGCTAAACATCTTAACAGGCCAGCTATGCACAATTAGCATTTCAGAAAAGCTGCTATACAGCATAGTCACCACACAATGGATTACTGTGCTTTACTTCCTTAATAATTCCTTTGAGGTACTCCAGCAATTCCCTCAATATCCTTTTTTTAATCTAGAAACAGCTAATGGGACAATCTAAATCTTGAAGTGATTCACTACAGCCAATAAACACGGGGCTGTGACGCACTACACTGTGCCACAAGCTACCAGGGGGAGAGCGAACTGGACACCACTTATGCCATGTCGTTGACGATATTTGGTGTAAAACGGCAGTTAAAATGTTACAGTGAGACAAGTCACCACACAGAATGTATAGGAATTGGACAGAGAACAAAACACTGGAGGTCTCAGCGGGCACATTCATAGTTTAAAGCCACTGAGATCACTGTCATAAAATGTGGTGAAGCCATTAAAGCCGGGGCGAACTTCACAACACAATGTGCAGAGCTCTTTAGGGCTTACTGGGCGAGCGTATGACTTCAAAGGGGTTTTTCAAGCTGTGTTCTTCAGCAGCAACGTGCCAGCAGCGTAAACAAACAGCATTAAAGTTTCACACTCTCACCTGTGACCACGACCCAGTTGTCCAAACCGGTGGACAGCTGTGTGTGTTGCAGGTCTGCTTCCTGACCGGGGACGGCTGGGCACAACGAGAGTCAGCCAGGGTGTCCACATCAGTCTGGCTGGTTCTCTGGACACACTGGACCTGCCGAGTCTGCTCCCCTCCTCCACAGCTTCGGCTGCACACCCCCCACTCTCCTACAGACCAGCTGGGACAACACAACGCAAACCCATAGAGTCAATACGCACAGTTTCTAGATCAGTTAGACAAGTGTGCAGGAATTAATGATAATTATTGTTATTGTGGTATTGTTATTGTGATAATCGCTGGTGTATTATGGAATCCATCTATGTTACCAGTATACAATCTGTGTGTTTGCCAGCAAAAAAGCAGTTGGGCAAAAAAACACAAGAACAGGCTCAGGAACAGTTTTACCCTTGAGTGGTGATTTCCACCACCCTAATTTCCACCATAGTCCACACTAGAGTGTAAACACTCAATACAAACACATACATGTGGCAGGGAGGACATTTTAATTAGCTAACGATACTGAAACTGGCTAAATTGTGTATAATGCTGCTGTTTTCCTGCTCTGTCGGTGCTAAGTGTATTTTTTATCTTTAATAACTTACCATTTTTTAATTATTCTATTTTTAAAATAATTTTTAGCTTAAGAGAAAGCCACACAGAATTTCACTGTGCTATGTATAATGACAATAAAGATCATCCATTCATATAATAGCGTCTGCAGAAGAGTGTCGAAGACATTGCAGACATGTGCAATGTTTCAAAATAAATCTAAACTAAATTTAAACTAAATCTGATATAAATTTTATATTGTGTAGGTCATTATGGTTAATATGGCTTTTAACCCCCCTTGCCTGGCTAAGCTGAATCATGACTAAAACTAAACATCACCACATATTTCTTTTGTACATAACACTCCAAACAGATATGCTGGCAACTGCAAAAAAAATGGCTAGCTCGAGGTACCTTTTAAGCAGTTCAGTTTATACTATTTTAGTGCCTTTTTCTTCCAAGACTGCGCCTCAGTAAAATGTGTTAAGTTGCCTAATCCTCAAGCCTTCGCACTTTCTTAAAGCTTTGTTGCATCTCTTCCAAATGACCCCAAACTAAGGGCGCAGGCAGCTCAATCGCTCAACACACACTCTGTTATCCTTTCTCTAACTTCACCCCAGTATACCCACCCAGCCTCCTACGATTTACCCCAAACAACCCAAAACACTGCTGTCAGCACACTGAGCTGTGTATATTAACAGTCTAAACTTTATTTGCAGTAATTTGGTGCATCACTTGCTTGGAATGCTGCAGAAGGTCAGTGAGAAAAGCTCTGAAGGGCATCATATGTGCACTATCAAATGTAAATAAAGGCAGAAGTAGAAAATCTATCTGGTCTTTTGACATGTCATGAGGAAGATACACACTGCAGTAATAGCAAATGGTGGTTCAGGGGGAGCGAAAGCGGCATGTAGAGATGAAATTTTCAATTCGCTTGTTTATTTTAAAAAACCGACCAAGTAATCAACACATATATGTAACACATTTAACATGTTGACATAATATTTATTAACCTTTGGCAAAGAAATGTGAGCTGAACTTTGATGGCGTCATTAAACACATAAATAAATGCAAGCAGAACGCCAACCGAAGCCTAAGTGCAACACACCCTTCAAGAGCAGGGACTTTTTTGGGGTTTGTTTCATTTTTATTTTTAGTTTCACAAGGTACAAAATTCAGAATACCTTGTATTTTTTATAAATATATTTCCATAAATACTTCAATTCCTAATATGCACAAGATTACTATGTCACAGCATGCCAATTTGTAGTATAGTAGCTGATGTCACTCATTTAACATTTAAGAAAAGTTATGATGACATAAAATCACTTATTATGACATATTGTCTTGGCTCTCTTACCCCTTCTTAGATATCCCTTCCTGCACAGGAAAGTAAAATATAGCCATCTGGCATACAGTTGGCAAAATATTTGAATGTATATGATGATAAAGTGCAAATTAAAACTTTATTTCATACTCCAGGGTATTTACTTTTACCATGTAAATATCAACACAATCACTTCAAAGGAATGGCCATCGAAATAATATACTGTTTAATTTCTGGATCAAGTTATAGAACACCTTGTGATCTTTGCCTTGGCTGGTATGAGTAACTGTGGTTGAAGGATGAGTAAGCATCATGCTCCCTGGACAGAAGCACAAGAGCTCAGGTGTCCTGTGGTGTGTCAGATAGCCTTTGAGGTCTAAATGACGCTGTCTAAATGCACACTAGTGCATTAAATAACCTCTGACCAGTGTTTATAGCTTTGCCACTGTGCGTGTCTGCTTGGACTTTTACATGTATATATCACTGTGTGGGTTTTTTTTTCAGTGTACACCAGCAGTGTGAGACAGAGTGATATCATGCTCTAAATGTGAGTGGGCATCGGAAACCTTTTTCCATGATGTAATGCTTGTTCAGTCCAAATCACTGGTTGCAGACACAGCAAAATTAAATAACTGCACGGCCTTAGAATAGGATGACATGTAGAGATAGACTGGTGACCACAGCCTGCTAGTCTACACTTGCATCCAAGTTTTGCATGTTTCGGTCGGTCCAGCATGTGTTCTGCTTCAGATCACAGTTCATGCATGGCGAGGGCCCACAAACTGTAAAAGACTCATGCACTTTGATAACTTGAATAAAAGAAGCACACGCACATTTACAATTTTTAACAAAAATGCTTAATACTAGACTGGATATTTGACAAAAGTATAACTGAAACTAGTTTAGCTTGAATAAAGCATGAAACGTAACTTTGATATAGTGCAATACATTAATCAGGCAACTATATCCTATACATGTTATGGATGTTTAACAGGAAATCTGAGCATTGTATGGACTGCAATGGCATAAGAAGGTCTACGGAGGATGTAAATGCACAGGAATGCAGAGCAGGTTACACCGTAACCAACAGGAAAAATACTGTAAAGCCTATCTAATCTTATTAAGTTGAAAATATTTTGCAGCCACAAGAGAACTCTCATTTTTAGAGTCCTTATTGTTATCAGAAGTCGTTTATACGTCAACAAATGTTGGGTCTTGCTCAGAACAGTGAAAATCTGTCAGATGTTGCTGTATGTGTCTTACCAACACATGGTTCCCATGCACACACATATAAACATGCATACACATGCAGACCAGAAGCTCCAGCTTTAGATAATGAACGAGATAATCCTAAGAGACGGGTGTAAACTGTTGTGAGATTACTTTACAGCCTTTATTATCACTGCTTCCTCGGCTCAGTGTACACACGCAGGTCCATTAGTGGCTAAACAGTACAAAGCAAGCAAAGGAGAAATAGATTATGTCAGAGGAGCATGCACATCTACCACGAGTGAGTAAAGAAGTGCGAGAGAGAGAGGGCAAATATGAATCTGAACATATTTATAAACGACTTTTAAAAGATACAGACGGCAGAGAGACAGAGGATCAGACAGACAGCGTGGAGAGTGTTTGTCACAGTCTCACAAATCCCCGTTGAGAGATTGGAAGTGCTGTGGCCTGAGCACAACTTTGACTGAATGACAGCTATCCTTGGCTGACTGCTTGGTTGTACCAGTGTGGGTTTTTTTTGGTGTGTATGCGTGGGCGATTGCTGGCAGTTGGATAGGATTGGAAAGGTGATGGAGAAAGGGAAAAAAGGTATCCATATTAAGGTATCCAACCTATTAGATTTATGGTTATGACCAAGCCTGAAGAAACATAAGTGATGGACACTGCAGACAGCGTCTTAAAGCAGTCTTTGTATGTGGATGCATGAGAAGTGGAAGAGAGGTCTCAAAAGGGATATATTTCCCCCTCTTTCCAGAAACATCTAGTTTCATGATGCCATTATGACCTATTTACCAAGAGAAATATAATTAGATTTTCCACTTTAAGTATGGTATAGAAACATAATACCCTACCTGGATTTCCATCATGTCTATACAGTTATCATCATGCAGACATACTTCCATTTCAGTTGTGTTATTTCTGTGCAAAGGGAATACAGGAAATAATTGGGAAACGTAATTTAGACCACTCAGTGATTCTTGTATCAATATAAACTAGAAATAAATGAATTAGTCAAGCTTGGCATAACATTGTTATAGCAAATATTCCATATATTCATCAATTTCTACAGTCCCCAAAGTTTTACATAGATTGTTGCAATTTCATAGTGGATTCCACATATGTTGTGCTTTGGGTTGTAAATTGATTGTATATTTATCAAACCAACACGTCCACTTTGATTGAAATTTTTGTATCGAAAAAGAGGTATGTTTCTTTTTAGCACGTTTGTTATTGGTTTCAGTCATGTGTACTAAGTATAAACCTAACAAATTAATGCTGAAGTACTCTTTGTTTCCTTTTTCCTTTTAAGAAAACTGCTTAAAGTACTGTTTGAAAGTTTCCTGTAGTGTTGTGTGTCTGCATTCCGATATACAGTGAGCTTACAGACACAGCGGGATGCATATGGAAAGGTGACCCAGAACAACTTGCAAGGTCTTATGTTTACGCCACTTCACAAAAAGGAGTCGTTTCCATGACTGATAGTGTTCCTTTGTGTGTTTCTGTACAGGTATAATTTTTGACAATGTGTGATCATTGTTATGCTGAAAAATGAAGCTGTTGCCAATGAGACGCTTTCCAGATGGTATCGCATGCTGATACCTACCATTTTCACATCCAAATTTCAAAATTTGGATTAATCACTCTGCAAGACATCTTGCCGCTGATTTTCAGTCCAGTTCTTGTGTAATTTGGCATATCTCAGCCTTTTCTCCCTGTTTCCCTTCCCTAAAAATGGCTTCTTGACAGCCATCCCTCCACTGAGACCATTTCTAATGAGGCTTCAGTAAACAGTAATGGATCACCTGAAGGGCCAGATGCATCGCTCTTTTCTTTGATGGATTTTTTCCCCCCGTTTCTTAAAGACATAACTTTGAGATGCTGTTCAGATGCTTTTTAGACCTGATACTTCCTTCTTTTGTCCTCTACTTGTCCAGTTTCCTCAGACTTCATAGGGACACACTGCTCACCATGCTGAGATATGCCAGTTGTTGGCTGATTGCTCTTTGGGAATCACCTTGTTGGTGCAAGAACTACCTTATTCCTGTCAATCTGTGTTATCTTTGACATTTTTTTAATAGCATCAACTAAATGATTATGTGTTTTTGTGACAGGCTGCTACTAACCAAGTATCTAAAGATACAATTTAAAATTGTTCTTTGCTATGTTGTCTGTTATGTGTAGATACAACACCACTTTATCCTTTGAGTTAGGGGCCTTTTTTATGCTTGAATCGTTCACAGGTCAGTGTTAAGTGGCTTGAGGCCTGCAAGAAAAATAAGTGAAAAAGCAGCTAAAAAAATGTGAAAGACCTACAGAAAGCATGGAGAACTATGGCTCAAGACTGCTTTAAAAAATTACAACAATGTCTGGCTCCTTGGAAGAATAATCAAAAGAAATAATTGGTGGCACATGGCTTTCAGATACTAGTGTCGGTGCTAAACAATGACAAATGTAAGAGATAGAGGATGTTGAAGGCTCTGGCAGACAGCAATGAGGTGACAAGATCAAAGAGTCAAAGCCGTATAGCATAGGAAAGTGGCTTTAGACATTACTATGGTCCCACGTGGATTCAAACCCTCCACGAACAGTAAAGCCATGAATGCACTTCACAGACCTTTCTTTCCGAGCAGACATGAGCTGGAGCTGAGGAACATTAATAATGGCTTCAACCTACTATGTAATGCAATTCAATGCAGCATTAAAAATGTTATTGGTTCCACCTAACTGAGAGGTCATCGTGTCTGTTGTCAGCTAGGCCTGTTCAATGCATATGAAGTGAATCATTTATAAACAGCACAAAAGCATAAAGACACAGTTTTGGTACCGCCATCTGTGTTGCATTTAAATTGTCAGGCATGTCACAGTTTTAAGATTTTGACTGCTTTCACACAACAACAAATAAACCATCCCCACGAAAATGTGGCTCTCCCTCTTTAATGGAAGACTGTAAGATGTGGTTAAATGCTTTAAAGACTAACCAAGCTTGACCTTGTTGAGACTGTTTTTCTTACCACGCTGAGCTTAAATTGCACATAATTAAATAACAAAAACACATTTGTCAGGCATTAAAAAAATACTTGGTAATAGTAATGACAGAAAACTCCAGGTGGAGTACAGAGGTGGCCCTCCTATCTTAAATTTTGGTAAACCTTTATTTAAAACGCCTCACGTGTCTATGAGTAAAGACATTTTTTATCCTGGCCTGGAATCATCTGCACAGCTGGCAGTGGTGTGCTGTGATCATAGCACCATTTTTTCCCTTGAATAGTGAAAACAAAGTAAAAATGACTAAATGAAATACAGCACATTACTACACATGATGACACAATAAACCACAAAGATACTGAAAATGGCTGAAATAACAAAGCTCTGGGGGGACATGTGTTCCTTTTCTGAAGACTTATATATATTGTCAGCGCCATCACTGCTTTATGCGAGTGAATACGAGACAGTTTTGTGGTCATCTTGTAGCATTTTCCCAGGTTATCTGTTCCAAAATGGAGACAAATGCAAGCTGAGCGAGAGGAAAATATTCAGGCAATGACAGAGCTATGCAGAGGAAAAATCCCCTTTTGAACAGCTGTTGGTTACTATAAAACATGAGATAAACGCTAAAATAATTGGGATTCCATGATTTCAGAGTGGATTACATAATATCGATGCGCTGTTTAATACTGTATCCACATTTTCTTCTGGCTTGATAATTTTTTAAGCATACTTGGTAAACGCCCGTGAAAATGCAGAATGAGAGTGATGACTTCACAAGCAAGACGGGTTCCAGTGAAAAGCACTGAGAAGACGGGAGATGGGGCTAGTAGAAAGAATATGAATATAAATGCATGAGAGCTAACAGACTGCTGCAGTTTAAGACTGCTGGCGGCTCTGATTTTGAGGTGGGGTTGGAGTAGGGACACTGAAATTTGTCTTAATGAGAGGGTGAGAAAGTGTGGGTGGAAAAGAGTTTCAGAAGTAACTGAAGTCACCACCTTCTGCTGCCCTGCCATGTCTTCTGTGCAAGCAAGCCAGGCAGCAGCTGATGGCCACTCATTCTGCTTTTGGCAAAAACAACAACAGCATCATGCAGCATGATTGCATGCAAGATGTACTGTATATGTTGCATCACATTTTAGGCACACAAGTGCAGACACACCGCCCCCTGAGAAACACATTGCAGGCAATGCATTAGTGGCAGCACCACGACAATTTTGTTGACATTGCTTTTAAAAGTTCTTTAATATACCTTTCTATGAAATGTATTAACTTTGAGGCTCCTGTCACATCATATTACATTTCATAGAAATACTAAATATTATTACAGTAAGCAAGCATGACTGCAACAAGGCCTTATTGTGCCCAACTGACCTTCTAGTTCTTCTCGTTCAAGAACTTTATGGAGAGTTCTCGTAAGGTTTTTTTGATGGTTTGGTTTGGCTACTGCATGACATTTTTATAAATGTGGCGGACAAAGTCACAATTGCACACACAACAACAGAATTTTGCTAGACGTGCACATGCAACCCTGACCAAGATGAGGTCAGTGTCCCAGCTAAATCCCTCTCTGCTCATGAATCAATGCACAACTTGTCAGCAGCGTCCCCTTCGTTTGCAAGAATTTGGCTGATATTTCAAGAGCTAAGAGTGTTCATGGAAATGCTCACAATAGGGGCACAGAGAAATGGATGCCTCAGCAACAGCCCAACAAAGCCTCTAGGTAAATTCTTTCAGTATTAATTTTAAGACAGACATGCTTTTATCTCTGGTAGCTAAAATGATCTTTTCATTCACAAAACGTTTGAGTGCCAGTTTTCAGTTTGCATGATACAGTGTAACAAAGTTCAGCATTCTGCCTTAATAGAAACAACATTTAGGCACGGAAAGCCTGTCTGCTTTTAATCGAAAATAAAGTTTTTACTTTCTTATTTATTTATTTTTTGCAGACCTCATTAAAGTCTGACAATGCTTTTCACAATGAGCACTGGAAATAATATAATCAGTTGGTCCCTGCAGTTTTAGTGACATTTGGTGATATTTAGTGATATTTAAATGCTCTGCCCCAGCCTGTATGTAAATATCCAGTCTTAAAAAAACATATCCATATATTCGAAACCATTTTAAACCATCAACGCAATCGCAAATTCTCCTGTTATTTGAAACCACTGCTGTCCTAAGAATGCCTTTCACTCACACATTTAATGGCCAGGACTTTACACAACATGACACTGACCAGAGCAGTGCAGACAAGGGAGGGACATTTCCCCTGTGTGTGTTCATATATATCTTGCCTGTCAACGGGTGAACCACTTCCGATGATGTCCACAGCATCAGGCCATGTTGACTGATCTTTGTTCTTCTTTGTTGGCTCTTAGCGTCAGGGATACAGACAGTGACCAAACCACCTAAACCTAGCCAAGATCCTACAGAACTACACCCTAAAACCACAAAATCAGGAGTGGGTCTCACTCCCACTTTCCCTCAATATGTTTGTGCCACTCAAGGTGACCCCGCTGACATTTTACAACAACTGGGAAAGCCTGCTTAACCACAGCAATCTGGAAGTGCATCTCAGCTTATGATAACATTTCCTACTTCCCAATTAGTCTTGGGCCAGCATCCTGGTATAGCCTTGTGGGAAAAATATGCTCTGATCAGCAGAGTTTGGAAGTGCACCAGCATGTCCCACCAAAGAAACTGGCAGTGCATTTTGCATACACCAATGCGCTGGACATCTAAAAGAAAAAAAGTTCTAGGTGGATCCTGATATGGCCAAAGAGCTTAGGTCCCAAAGTGATGATCCATGTGAATAGGTTTACAAGTTCTTGGCCTGCTGCATTAAACAAACACAGAAGCTAACCATTCCTGACAGTTGGTGGGGTTTTCATGCTGAACTGGATAAAGACATGAACAGAATATCCAGTGGAACTTCTCTTTCTTCCCTGTGTCTCACACGCATGTTCTGGCCAAAATGTAAGTTATTTTTCATTTTGAAGTGAGGATAATGTCATCATCACAAAGCAGGTGCTTTAACGGGTTGGAAAAGGGTAAAACATATAGTCAGTCCTGCCTGACACTCTTCATTGGCTTTACTATGAGGAGATAGCGTGGGAACTTTGGAAGAATTCACTCAAGTAATAAACAGCTCTTCTGACAGAAATTACAGAACAGATGTGTAGGTGTTGCAGACCAGCAACACGTGGCAGTGAGAAAGAGTGAAGGCGAGAGGAGGTGAAAAGGAGCGAAGCTAGGAAGATAGCAGGATGGGAGAGAGTAAGAACACCAGAACAAAGTAGACAGAATACTATTCGCTGCCATGTTTTTACCTTGAATAACTAGATGTGAGTGTATTTGGCTGGTGGCCCTAAAGCTGATCCTCTAGCTACCTAAGGTGCAAACATCAATTGCACGCATGTAGAAAATGTTCACCATTTACAACTGAACACATTTTGGCTGTCCCATAGCCAGAAGTAGACGCTGGCCATTCCAGGATATGTCAACTGAACAACTGAATAATTGACAAAGCCTGAAGTCTTGAAGAGCCAAACATTGTGCTGTTTTCCATCCAAAATATGTATCTGGAAAATATGAGGAAACGTCTGCACAATTCAAATACCATTTTTAATAATGTCCAGACTGAGAGCCATCTAAAACCAGAGCGGCGATATATTGATGAGGTCATTCACAATTTTTTTAAAAGTCACAAATTATTTCGTTTGACTTGCATGAGTTGTGATGTTGTAACTACATAAAGTCATCTTAACAACAGAAGTCTGCAGCCATGCTATCAGTTCTATGATGCTGCACAGTGCTGCTTAGAGCTAAATGGTTACAACCTGCTGCTAATCAAATCAAAGCATATTAACACGCAAAATCTTGCTCATTTGTACTGCATACAAAGCATTGCTGATGGTAAGAGTGTCAACTGCTTTACAGGTATTTAGTTATAGACCAGACTGTCGAACTTTTACTATAGTTTTGTCTCAATCTAATGGTGGTGCCAGATGCAAAGTTAGGAAAATAAGAACGTGACTGGATTTCAACATCAATGTCCTGGGATTTATTTCCTGGATGCAGTGACTGTCTGTACAGAGTTGCATGGCTACCTGTGATATATGGGTGAACATGAAATCAGAAAGGAGCTGAACCAAGCTGATTTCTACGAGATATGAGCTAAAACAGAGGGAAAAAAAAACAGTCAATCACACTCACACTTATGTCCAATTTAGAATATTTTGTCAGTTAACTTAAAATTTATGCCCCAGTCACACCAGTACAACCACACCCTTCTTGCTGTGACATGACAGTGACGACCAATGGACCATTTAACCGCCCCATCCAGTCGTAGCCAAACGAAAAAAAACTATACATGTTAGAAAACCTACTTAAATGAATTAACACAATTTATAATACATGATGACTAGTGGGGATGATCAGCAAACATAACAAATACACATGAAAATGCTGAGGATCTGACCTGGGAGGACACGGTTGGGTGTTGCAGGGCATCAATCCAGTAGCTGGTCTTGATCTGGGATTGCAGTACGACACATTCACCTGCACTTTCAAGTCTTTGTAGCATGCTGACTTGGTGTTCATTTGGCCTGCATAGGGTATAGATCAGTAAACATAGAAATGTTTAAAGAATACAGTTGTCATTTTGCGTCAATCTGCTATTTAACTACTGTTAAATCAACAAAACTGCATGATGGGAGATGGAACCACACGTTCACAACTTCCAAATATGTTATTCAAATAAATGTTTTTGTCTCACACGTGTGCAAAAACTTAATTTGATTCATTTAACTTCACTAGTTTATCACCAGATTGTCCTTTCATCTTTAATAAACTTAAACTAATATTCATGTTTGACTGAAGTGGCTTCAGCATCAGTGACTTCTTGCACAATTGCATATTGTGTTGATTAATCTAAGTAAACCTTAAATCAGGTTTTCATACTTCTTTGATTATGATTTTAACTTAGGCAGAGTCAGTCTGCACATCTGAGCTAATATAGGTCACTTAGTCAGTCACACTCTTTAATAAAGCAAAAGACTCTCAACTCATCACAACCTGCAATCAGTATTCATTGAGGTGGAGGTGGCTAGGGGGTACTGCAACAGACCGGGGTGGACAACTTTAACCTCCAGGGTCAATCAATAGGAATTCTACACTAAGAGCTTTGTTCACAGTGATGACGCTAAGCAAGCGCACATGCACAAATATAGCCATGCCTACACAATGCACCCTTGTTCCTCAACCTCTGGCCACAAATTACCTGCCCAGGGGACAAAGGCCACCGGTCGTAGGCAGGCATGTGTGTGCTTGCAATGTGTGTGTGTATGTGTTTGTAATAGCAAGTCTCCAGTTGAATAAGGAGAGGTCCCACCAGTTTGAACCAAGAGCCTCTAATGTCCCCTCAGTAATGATGGGAACACTCTCGTCTCCATTTAACCTGGAGCTAAAAGACTGATTAAAGGTCAGAGAGGCAAGAACTAAGCTTTAGGGTTAGTCTACTGATCTACAAATTGTCCTCCTCATCTACGGTTTTAGATCAAGATTAGAGGTGATGCGTGCTTTTTCATCAGTGCAACAGATTTTAAATTGCTTCTTAAAAAGTTACATCTATGAAAAAACAAAAATAAATACAAAAAAATACAAATTAAAAACAAAGACATTGTATTTTTTTAATGTTTGCTCGTACCTCCAGCACAAGTGGCTGAGCACTGGGAGCGTATGATAGCCCATGTATAATTGTGCTTGATGCGGTTCTTCATCAGTTTCTCATCAGCTTTCTTTAGAGTATACTCCCAATGCACACCAGGATTCCAGCCCTGCAACAGCACCTAAAGGAAAAAAGGTAATAAACAGGCAAGTAAGTCACAAAGAAAAAGGAGAAGGAAAGTAGGTCTTAATCATGTTACTGAGACCAATGACATACTACCTCTATTACTAGAGTCTCATTGGTGGGACCGGCTGATATGAGACTCTCTGGTCTGTTATATGGTCTTTTGTACTCGAAAATTGCTCCAGCAATGGGGTGTCGGCCAGGCCAGTCCACGGTCCAGTGGCCATTAAGGTAGTAGCGTCTATGTGTGTCCCTGACAGCCAAGTAGGAGGTGGAGGAATTCAGTTCAATCACACGGATGCTCCGAGCTCCAGCTGGGATGGTTATCACTGCATAGTACTCTGAGAAATATTAGAAGACCATAAATAAGCATTAAAAGTGGCATAAAACTCCAGCAAACAAAACAAAATGTTAATAATATGATATCAGGCTACACAGATTTTATGGTGAGGACTGCACCATACAAAGATTGTGGGACATGAAAACAAATATTAGGTTTTAAAACATTTCCAATAAAATCGCTAAAAACCAATGAAGTGAATAATTCATTTGTGACGTACGGTTAGTAAAATGCTGTTTTGTGTACTGTCCTTTGTAAATCTTGCAGGTGGAGTTGTCTCCTTTACACACCCCACAAGCATCAGGCACAGCTGTGGAGCCTAAAACACGGTCACAGCCAACTCTCTGTGGAAGAAAACCATCAGCGCTTTTGATGACAGTGTAGATCACACACATAAAAACACAAGACTGCGTCACAGTACGCATTCGATTACAACATTTACAAAATTCCAACATTTATTATGTATGTGGTGACAGGTCAATATTTTACTATTCATTATATCTAAAGTAGCAGACAGCAGGAGAAATAAAAGAGTCTATTGATGTTCTTTACTGCTTACATCCATTGTCAAACTTCATAGAGCCACTTCAAAGACCTCACACGCCATATACATAAATGTAGCACTTTGACATCAATGTTTGGTCACATCATGTTACTTTCCAACTGCTTAACATTTAACATTACCTCACACAGTCCATCAATACAGACATTAGAGCTGTCTGGTGAGCAGAGTGTCCCATCCTTAACTTTGCTGGCCAAGGCAAAAAAGAAATCATAACCTTCAGCAAAGCAGTAGAGCTTGCATAGATCTTGATCTGGAAGAAAAAGAAAATGGCCATAAAAAGGCCTCTTTTATCATTTCAAATAATCTTTAGTTACGAGTATTTTTTGAAATTTAAGAGGAAAGCTTTCTCACCATCCACTCTAGTGTATGGTCTCCAAGTGTAGTACCAGCCTCTGAACTGTTTGCCGTTGAACTCAGCACACTGTTGTGCTCTATAGTCAATGGTGTTCCTGGGACAGTCTTCAGTATTGCAAAGTTTGTATGACCTGGAGGAACCCTCACAGAACTTCCCTCCATATGCCGGTCTAAAGAGATGAATTTAAACGTGTAGAATTTAAGGTTTTTCTGCACGAAACACATAATAACATGCTTCGCATTACGTATTTCATGGATTTTCTTTCTTCATCTTCTATCTGTGACTGTATGTTCGTGTTGAAACCCCAAACATGGGTGATAGTAGAGTGCAAAGTACTGAAATAATGATCATGGTAATAAAACATTTAAGATAGTTTTTATCTGTAGAGTCAGTGAAATTCTGATTGTGCTGATCCATAAGCATGTTTCACTCCACATGTGTGTATAAGTGTGCCTTTGTGAAGGCTTGTGAAATCACAAGTGTATATCCTCGGGTTATGTTCCTAAAAATCCCTTCTATGGGACAAAAACAGCTGCAAACTCTCCAACCACTCTCTCTGTGTTGTGTTCTTTCGTTTGATATCTCTGCATTTCATCTTTCACTTTTTTAATCCCTTTTCTGTCATCCCCCCCTCCTCCTCCCACTTCATTCCACTTGCCTGTCTTTGTCCTTCTAACCCTTCACCACCAGCTTTCCTTTCCTTGTCTTTCTTTCTCCTCCTCACTCTCTGTCTAATTTAGCCCACCACTTGTCAGGATCTTGGCATGACATGATAAAAAGGAAGTCCCAGCATTTGGAATAGGGGCCCCTGACTGACTGACAGTGCCAATAATCATGAGTGACTGATGAGTTGGGGGCTAAATTAGCAGATAAGTGACAGACTTGTGTGACTTAATCACAATTCTTAATATACTGTTGGCCCTTAGTCAAACAATCAGAGGTACCACAGGCCATCCAAGTCTTCTGCATATTATAGTAAGAAATTATACAACTAGAAAACTATACTTTGACAGATGATGACTTTTAGGTAGACTTTTAGCACCATTTAGTAGAACTGTTGGTAGTGTATTCAGTAGAATTTAAAAGTAACACTTGCTGTATAGTGTGAACAGTGAGGACATGTGTTAGTGTGGTTTACAGAAAGTATTATCTGGCAGCAGTATGATAGTTAGCATATAGCTTAGCATAAAGACTGGATACGAGGATTAACAGCTAACAAGGTTTGTCCTGAGTCGGTCTAGAAACACATCTAAAGCTCAATAATCATTCAGTATATCATTATTATATCTTAATTGTTTAATTAGAACACAAACACTTATTTGTGATACCTAAAACAATATCAATGATAAGACTCCCATTCCAGGAGGCTCCTAAGTTAATTTAAAATCCAAAAATTATTTTAGTCTAGGTTAAAAATCATTAAAAGTTTTTAAAAGGATACTAAGGACAAGTGGATGTGAGGACTTTTACATATAGAGAAAACTAGGTGCCGTTTCAGTTAGCAATACAGACAGAAGAGGTTTTGAGTAAAGTTTGTAGTCACTTGTAGATTTATGTTTTTCTAATGCTATGTAAGATTCAATGTAAATATAATGTTAGAGGTCATTGCTGTGTCTTTCCCTACCTGGGGTTGCTGCATTGCCTCTCACGATATGTAACGCCGCTCTCACAGCTTCTAGAGCATGTAGACCAGGAGGACCACTCTGACCAGTGGCCATGCTGAGGCCTTGGACCCTCATCACCCTGTTTCACACACTGGCCCCGACGACACCACTGAAGGGAACAAAAGAGCATTGATATATGGGAAAGAGAAAGATGCAGCAGAATGGGGGTTCAAATAGAAACTGTCAAAACTAGACCCGTTTTTATCTTAATCACGAGTGAACTCACACAGAATCAGACTTCAGCATCGTCCATCTTTGCCGTTTCTCATATGTAGCATGTGGCATGCATTTCTCATTATGGGGAATGCTCTGTTCTAGGTAGAGTGTGCTGGGATCATTAATAGGATCACTGAACATGCTGGCTGCAAACTCACTGGCAAGTGCTATTCTAACATCCGTGCAAGTCTGTGGGACTGGACTTAACAGAGATTTTGCAGAGAAGAGCAGTGAGGTTAAAATCTGTTTAATACTTGATTTGATTGCACTGCAAATGTGCCTTCTTATGTTCACCTCTGCCACGTCAAGATATGACTTACTGTGCTTACTGTACTGTTTTGTTTTGTTTTTTTTAAACTGTGGGCCAGTCCTGGTTACATGTTTACAGTCTACCAGTAAAACCTTTTAGAGGTCATCTCATGCTCTTTCAATTTTCAAAGACCAGTTTCTCTTTCATTCTGATCTCTGGTGGACTGAAAAGCCATGTGCATATAGTGTTACTAGCTGCTTCTGACCAAGCAGCTTTCGAGCAGTGAACACTGCCAAATGTGTCCCTTAAGGTAGCAGGCAAAACCGAAGATTACGCGATAGTGGATAAAAAAAATCTTTAAATATGTTTCTGCACTTCTTTGGACTGCATGCAATGATGGTGATCGTACAGGGAAAACTCAAAGCCACAATCAAGTACATACATCAAAGGCCGAATCATTAATCAGTTTCAATGTACTTCTTCTCCCAGAATTCCACACACACTGGTATTGCATAAGCTGTGCTATGTCCATACATCAAACATATGCAGCTGTTCTTGTTCTCACTATGTGAACAATAACTACACAAGAGACCACAGACCCACACGCCAGCATATGCAGACTCATGCACACCTCACCAACTAATCTCATGGTCCTTGACTAAGAACTAGAACAGCTGATTTCCCCTCAGTTTTCCCCCTGCGGCTGAGTGCCACAGATTCCTATGTGAGGCAGTCAGTGTTTGAGCTCGGTTAATTTTCCCGTGGAGGGGGAGCGCGAGATTAAACCATCAAGTTTAATATATTGAGAAGCAAACGTTGATGAAAGGCTGTCAGGGGAGTGAGGGTAAGAGAAAGAGCAAGCCTCAGGGGGGAATCATCTTGAAAAGAAGAATGAAAAAGAAAACAAAGAATAAATAAAGAGCGCAGATTGCTTTTTGGATCCAAGCCAATTGCATATTTCTGCCACATCAGCAACAAACGAACTGCAGCTGCTCCCTGAGGTAAAAGAAGGAAGGACAGAGTGGTACCTAGAGCAAAAGAAAAAAAAGGAGTTTTCATTTACACTACCCTCAAATGTACTAAATCAAAGTAAAGTTGCTGATTCGGCTTGAAAACAACTTAAATAGTCTATGCTGGGATATGAGGCCATTGCTATGTAAGAAAAAAGCAGTTAAAAGAAGTGTAGTATCACTCAGTTCAAGCCATTTGCTTTCAAATAGCTGGACTTAACACTACATAACACTAAAACACTCAATAAATGTTACTTTTATAAGGCTATGTACATCATTGTTGCCTTTTCAGTGTATTCATAGCTATGGCTTATTGTCCTTTGCAGCTTACTGACTTAAAGGTCTGTGGTATCCCTAAGACAAAGAATGTGTTTCCCATTTTTACAAGCTTTCCCCCGCTTATACTTTTACATGCTTGGTAATGTAAAGAAGCACACTGCCAAAACACTGCTAGGGCAACTGATATGCAGGAAGGAGAATTTGCCCTGAGAGTGAAGCCATTTTTCAATAGACGTGTTTAAATCCACTTTTCTTAAGTTAGCACACATAACAGAGTAAAACTCTCTTACTGAGTTGTGTTACTCTGTTGGATGGTATTTTTCTCACCAAAACTGAGAGGAAATGTGTGTGGGGCTCTTGTTTAGGCTGTCCTAAAGAAAAAAGGCAACGTTTGCTAAATGCCATATCAATTGGGGGAACATTTTGGCTCCTTTGGCTATCAAGAAACAAAGGTTATCTTATTGGTGATATGACTAAAAGCTAACTCTATGCCCTGAATAGATTGTGGACTTTTTTTCCAGTTCACAAATGACATTTTGAAGAAGGTATCTTCATTTTCCTGCTAGCGGTTGGAACTGTCTTCGGTAAGACCGCTTCAATTGCCTCTAAGGAAATGGATAAAAGAATCCAATAGAAGTCAGCGGCTCCCATGCCACTCATGTGATGCCACTCTTGAGGTAAAAAAGCCTGTGAGTGTCAACCCCTTTAACCAAACACATCGCCATACACGCACATGCGCACACGCACTACATCATGTGTTAAGTCACCATATCGGGGCCACAAGCAGAGCCCTCAGCAGGTGGCATGAATTTGGTCTCACACTTCCTCCCAACACGGTGGCACCACAGAGCCTTGCAGATATCCTGGAACAACATAAGAGAGAGAGAAGCAAAGTGTAACTTACATGGAAACCTTAACTTACTTCTTGCTCCAGATTCCAGAAACTGGATCATCACGATCCTCCTCACAATAGCTGTAAACAAAGCTTGCAGTGGGGAAAAATGATCACTTGTAATAGCATTTTGATTTTGCCTCTTGAGAGCTAATAAAACATGTTGAAGGAATCTTGCTGAATCTGCAACTGTCTGAATAATTATTTTCTGGAGAGCTTCCCGTGTGCAGCAAATGTGAATCTCCAAAATATTTATGCTTCAGTAGCTAGGGTAAAGACATCAGCATCGATACATAAAATCTGGTCTAAGTGGTTCCAACATCATCTCTGTTGCGGATCGACGTAGCAATCTTTAGCTTTGAGGAAGTGAAACACCAAAGTGAAGAAGTAACACAGAACATAAAGATTAGGACAAAGTATTAACAGGGTACAACTGCTTTACCAAACTTACATGATGTAATGGCTGTGTTACTCAGTCATTAAAGATTCAGCTGGGAGCACCGGCCTGTTTCCCTGCTCGGATTGCCTGAGAAACACGGCTTGCTGCTTTTTAACATGTCTACTCTGTTGCTATTTGAATGACTATATCAGATTTTGACAACTCAGTGCAGATGCTGACAGACACCTCAGCCTCAGCTTGCTGCTGCCAAAAGCCACCATGGAATTCATTCCAAGGACTATTTGTCCATCTGTTTCGCTTGCTCGGGCCTTGTGTAGCAGTAAAATAATGGCAGAGAGCGGTTAGCGATGGGAGGAGAGACAGAGAGAAATGATGGACAGTGTGTCAGAGGCTGAGAAAGAAAGAAAAACGCCCATTAACATTATTCCATTTTTCCTATAAAATAGCCCATCCCTATCTAATCGCAGAGAGTATCATTTGTTCCCTCCAGTGGTACCTTATCTTGACAACAGCTGCCAAAAAGTTTAGTGAAAAATGAATTCATTACACCATGAACTGCGCCGCTGAGGCCGATTCTTGTGGGCTGTTTTTTTTTATGAGTAACAAGTGCTCAGAAAGACAGTGAGTGTAATGGCTGCTTGGAGATTTATCAGTCCAGAGCACCTTGCTGCTACCAGGTGCACAAGCGTATGTTATAAATGTAATAATCCACGGATATTCAGATATTTATATAAGCACACAAAGAAGGACAGCATGTGCATAAGAGCTAGGATTCAAAGCCAGCTACTACTGGCACTGGCATTTCTTAGAGCATAAATTAAAAAAGTCACTTACTTAAAGTTCCATACTGCAGACATAACATATTTGATACATACTGCAGTAATTTTATTACAAAGCATTAAATATCCATCTTGCTTTATCGTTGATCATTTTTGGTAATGATATCTTCCAGATGAAGAAAATTTGCTACACAGAAAATGATACAGGAACAAGACAGGTTAAAATAAAATGTTAAAATAAATGAATACAAAGCACAAAAAATGCAGTAGATACATTATCAGATTTTTATACTGGTCCACTTGACTGCAAAAAATAGAAACCTTTATCCTGTGTGTGACTAAATGCTATGGTGTTGCTGACCGGAGGCAAATATGTTCGCCATTGTAGTATACAAAAAAAGGTCACAATAATCTGTTAGAGGGTCTGTGACAAAAATGAACTATTGGCTGCTAAGGGTCTGTGGGGTAGATGGATGGTTTAACCCTGTTTGTTTCTTCAGAGAGCTTTGTATTTCTTTTAAACACTGAGAACACCCTTTCCTGAATGGTTCAAACAATACAGGTGCAGCTTTGGCTCAACTGAGGTTCAGGTGGGATACTATATTTTAAGACTGATTACATTTAACAAGTATTTAAAGCCCTATTCGGATTATCTGGGAGAGTATTTCTAACAGTAAGATCAGCAGCAATGAGACAATGGGAGAGCAACGAGCAGAGATTCCCACTGGCAATGCTCCAGTGTATATTTAGTCATCTATCCCAGTGAGTACAGTATATCATGGGCAGTCTTCGAGTCTCAGTCTTTGTGTGTGGATGCATATGTGTGTACATGCACAAGGGCATGTAACCCGGATCAGTTTCTCTTTTCCTTCCTCTTTTTATTTGATTTTTCCTCTACCTCATTCATCCCATCCCACTCTTGCATTCTTTGACTTTTTTTCCCTAACTAACAACACATGATTGTTAAAAAAACGTATCAAATGCTCACGTTCCAGTAGATGTACCGATAAAACCCCTGACTGGGATTATAAACCTGTTTTTAAATTAGCATTAGATGGCATAAGAGAGTCCAAATCTATTTTATTACCTTCTTAAAATCAAGGGTGCAGAGTTTGGCCTTCTCCCCAAACTGCCATTTGCATTGTGTGTCTGCATCGTACAGCTCGCCAGGCAGCTTCTCAGGGTATTGATACTCTGTGATTGCTCTTGGTTCATCTGATAGGCACAAAGCCTGGGCAGAACTGGGGAATTTGATAGGGAGATAGCAAAGGAAAAGCACAAAAAAAGAGTTAAGTAGCTGGCATATGAGACTGCCTGCTGTGCACATAGAAATTCCAAAAGTGAGCATCACTCCACGTGTTCCATTGTTCCCAGCACAGTGACAACTGTAAAGTGTAGCTATGGTAACATAACAAGTTGGCAAACTCAAAACCTGTGGGTAATGTTTTAATGCATCAGACACTCAATTATGACAGACATAAAAAGTCCTTGCCCATATCGCTCATATCCTAACACCAGCAGGGGGTTTCCAATGTTAACTGATATCACTGGTTACTATACAGTGATGTTTTACAGCTTAAACACTGCAGTCGGGGAATATAATACAAGAATATGGTGGAAAGAGCATGAAAAGGCAAAATATGCTGGAATGGTTCATTGTGTTAGTGAGTGGTCCTGATTGCTTTAGCAGAGTGTATGAGTGTCTGTGTGTGTATATGTGAGATCTTCCATTGCTTTATGGGTCCTGTGTGTCTAAAGAGAACAATGTCTGTTCTACAAGTGCAATATTCTGGTATTCTACATTATTCACATAATATGGTTCCTGAAAAATACATTACATTTAAAGTACTGTGTGATCACACACATCAGCAAGGACTCAAGTAAAGATTGGGAGGACTTAATGTAATTCACAAGTAAAATTACAAAATGATTTGCAGGATCTCTTGACAAATTCTGTTATGAGCAGTTTTTCATATTCACTGAGGGCAAGAGGCTAAAGACAAAATTTACCCACCCACCCCTAAAAAATGTAAGCATGGTACACAAGATTCTCATCAGCTAGAGATAAAAAAGCATCCTTTCTTTTCTATGATTCCCTCAGGATCTACAGGCTCACCCCATCCAGACCGAGGGCTATTTATATCTATCTATTTGTTTGTTGGCACATAGAACACAGACAGCAAACTGCTGAAAAAAAAAATCATAAAAAGTTTAGATAACTTCACTGCTGTGAAGAAGACTGGTCACAAGCAGACTCATAGCTGAAGAACATCTTATCTGCAAGACTTTTTGATTAGCATTGCTGAAATCAGAGTGTCAACCAAACATATCAAACAAACCAGCGTCCAACAAACATACTGTAAACACATTTTATATTTACAGTATGTTCGCTGCTTGCAAACTTCCTATTAGCTTAATTTTAAATTAAGTCCGTAAGTAACAAAGTCTGTCTAACTGCATTTCTAAAACGGAAACATTTTGCATGCTGTTTGTCATTTGATTATTATGACTGACAAGATATAATGTAGTATATCTGTTTTACAGATGGAAATGAGTGGTTTTATTACTTTATCATAGCCAGCCAAGCAGTTTCCCTGTCCTAGTTTTTAAGCTGAGATATGCTATGCTAAATTAAGATAAGCTAACTAGAAATTGTCACAATCTGCAAACCTTGTAGAGACTTTTTCTGCAACTCTGATCAAGCTTCGTCTTCATTCAGCTGCTCCCATTAGGGGTTGCTGTAGTGGCTTGCATCTCACCCTATCTTTAGTATCCTCCTCTGTCCTCTGTCTCCTCTGCATGTCCTCTCTTTGTCCAGAAATCTTTCCTGTGCTCTTCCTCTTTCCCTCCTGCATGGCAACTCCATATTCAGCTCCCCCTGTTTAATGTACCAAGTATCTCTTCTTTGCACATGCCCAAACCATTTCAGCCTTCCACTCTAAAACTTTCTTTCCAAACTGCAAATCCTGAGCAGTCCATCTAATGTACTCATTTCTAATCTGGTCCATCCTCGTCACTCCTAGTGAAAATATTAGCATGTTCAACTCTGCCACCTCCGGTTGGCTTCTCGTCTTTTTTTGTGCTACTGTCTCCAAACCAGACATCATAGCAGGTCTCACTACCATCTTATAAACTTGTCCTTTCACTTTTGCTATTATCCTTCTGTCGAAAATCACCCCTGATACTCCAGCCACTACACCCTGCCTGCACTCTCTTCTTCACCTCTCTTGTGCACTGTCCGATGCTTTAGATGGCTGACTCGTCCACCTTCAGTACATGTCCTGCATCACCCTCACATACTTCACTGCTACTCCCGACATCCTCGTATAATACCACAACTCCTCTCTTGGCATTGTATCATATGGTTTCTCTAGATCTACAAAGACAGTGCAACTCAACTTTTCCATCAACACTCTCAAAGCAAACATCACATCTGTAGTGCACTTCTCTGCCATACTGCTGCTCACTAATCATCACCTCTCTTCTCAGCCTAGCTTCAACAACTCTTTCCTAGAGCTTCATGGTATGCCTTATCAGCTTTATCCCACTGGATCTACTACAGCTTTGCACATCACCCTTGTTCCTGCAAACTGGCACAGTACACTTCTTCTCGATTCCTTACACATCCTCTCACTCCCCAGGCTTGTGTTAAACAATGTGGTTAAAAAACTCTACAGCCCTTTCTCCTAAACATCTCCATACCTCAACAGGTATGCCATTTGGACTACCTCTCCTTGCGCTCTTCATCCTCTTCATAGCTTCCCTCACTTAGTCCCTACTGCACTTCACTACCTGTGCTCCATCCATCCATTCCTGCTCTCATTTTCTTCACTCATCAGCTCCTCAAAGTACTCTTTAGACCTGCTACACATCCTTTCCAGCTTGATCTCTCTGCCTAATCAGATGCTACAAAAAATGCTTTACTCCTTCCTTAAACTCTCAGCAAGGAGCTAAATAAGCACATTTCTCAGAGGAGTCTGAGAGAGAAGGGGATCTTGAAGCTTTCTGGTTGGTTTCACTAACTTCAACAACAAAAACAACTTCAAGTGGCTTTTAAGGAATTTGCTTTCACTGACGTGAAGATTATCCATCCATGTTAGGCATGGAGGGATAAAGCATCTGACCATGCGTACAGTCCGGCCTGTCAGTCATGGCTGACTGAAGAGAGGTAGATCCAGAGTGAGTGTAATATAAACTCTGCTGGCTGACATAACGCTTCTCTCCATAGCAGATGAAGGAGACACTGTGGAGTCTCATGATTGCAGCTAGGAAAACATACAACATTTCAGCAATAATATCATTCAGTAATAATGCAAGATGACGACTCCTTGATGGTTTAATGTTTCAGCGCTCTCCTCCATGTGACCTCAAGAGGTGATGGGAGTTTAATATAAAACTGACAGCTCTAACGAGGTTGAGGTCATTCCAGCTCTAATAACTCAGCGAGGAAATACACTGTCTGTCTCCGCCACTCTGAGAGGGGAGACCTGACAGTTCAGCTAACACACGGGTAAATTTAGTGGTGGGCACTGACTCTGAGCTATCTAGTTTCAAGTATACACGCACACAGACACACACACCTACATCCACAGACAAATAGAAACATGTCCAGACACATGGGCGCGTTGTCCGTGATGGCTGTTTTCCCGCTTGGGAGAACAGGCTATAAGCAGAACAGTGCACAAACCAACTGCCATGCAAACCTACGGCTTTTACTAGCATGCATCTTGATGCACAATAAAAGTGCATTTTGTAAAAGAGCACTAAGAGAAACGTAGGACCATATTTCACTTAAATTAGCTGCTATGGTAACTACATTCTTTCCTTAATTGCATATAGCCTCTTGTTCGTTCAAAGCTTTAAAATTGCTTTTGAAATATAAAATCTTTTACAGGTTTTATATAGGTAAAAGTACAATTTTTCACTTGACACATTAAAAAAAAAAACACAATGAATGCATGAATTAATTAAGTGGCCAGTTTGAAAAATGTAGTTGTGTGTTTGTTGTGTGAACTCTAACAAAAAGGCAGACATGAAAATTCTTAAAAACACTAGTTTAATTTCTTTTAGTCAACACAATGAAAGTAAAAAACCCCCCAATTGCTTACTTGAGGAAGCGGCTGAGGTACTGACGGCTGCAAGCAGACCAGGAGAAGACACCGTTGTGACCAGCTAATGTGGGAGACATGATGTTGCCTTCTGACTTTTTACAAACATTCCCTTCACCATCATGGACCATTCCAAAACTGGAGAGTTAAAAAAAAGAGATTTTTATCTACAAATTCAGGTGACATAATCATCTACTTCACACGTGACAAATGCAGAAGTTGTCATTCTAATAGATTATTTATTTTTACATGAATTAAAACAAATTTTGGTAAATTTTTCATTTCATTGTCGAACAAGGTTGAACGAGGCTGAATGTACTTTGGAAACCCTTACTTGTGTCCTGATTCATGGGCGATGGTGAATGCCAAACCCAGGCCAGTGTCCTCATTAATGGTACAGCTACGGTATTTGCTACACATCCCGCTAATTGGCGCAAACCCTGCAAAAGCAGTGATAGATTTTTGTTTTTGCAATCTTTAATACAAGTTTTATTATTTATTAGTTTAAAAAAGCCATTCCAAAAATAACTGTAATTGGTTAGTTAAAATAACTGCTGTCAAGTTGCTTCTTCTCAGCTTTTTAACTCTACATTGCAAGAGAAATTTCTCAAACGATACGCACTGGTGTGAATTTGTGGACGGCACATGTCGGAAATATCAAACAACATCAGTGAATTCAAATCCTTCCATATGTTAACATATGGTGCTCTATATAGTCACATATGCTACCTTTTACTTCACTTTAAAACATTCTTTCCCTATCTTCACATCTTTCTCATATCTCTCATTCTCAGTTAAACTCTTTTATAGTATTCAGCTCCCTTTGTGCCTCTCTCCGTCCTCTCTCCTCCTGTCTCTCACATTTACAGCAACCTCTGGCTCTGAATCAAAAAGGCTAATCCACACGAGAGCCTCCCTTAACGTTTTTTCCTTAGAGTTTCATGGTGAATTTGGCCTTAAATTTTGTTTGATTTACATCTCTAAGTCTTTGCCACAGAGTGGCTCATATACATAACAAATGTGAGCAATGATATTAAATATAACAAGGGAGATTAACTGTGAGAACTACCATTTATTTCTTTTTTGTGTTAGGAAAGAGGTAGGTCATTGATATTATATGACAGTTTTGAAATATGAATAAAAACATTGAAGAATAGGGCTCTAATAGTAATCCAAATAAACAGTGAATGGTTGTGCTAATGCCTATTTTACATTGTACTTCTGGGAATTAGAAAGCACTGATTCTTATTTTGACTGGACAGACACACAAACACACACACACCTTTTATCTAAGCTCGCACAGCTGTATGGATGAGGCTAGTGCCGGTTTCGACACTTTATTGTAAAATCTTAGGTCTGGGGAAGTTACACTCTTGTGTTTTTCTGGTGCAAAAAAGGGGAGTTTTTTTCTCACAGTGTGGAAGATAAGAATGTGTTGGCACGGTCATTACCCCAAATAAGCTTCTGTTATTGTGCTAGGTGATGCACACTCACAGAGACAGAGTGTTTCTGAATGCTCAAGCCAGCTGAGCTTAGTCTATGTAGAAAAACACTAAGCACTCTAAACTAAATGAAAACCTGATAATGTGTCCACTTTCTGAATTTCTATCTGGTTTTTCTGTTATCTCTGTTAAATATGGTTGGCTAAAAAAAAGTAAAAAAAATAAATATTCAGATACTAATTATCACTAAATACTTAATTACTATTGCATCAGATGAATTGCGATGAATTGATATAGCACTGATATCAACAGTGTTGTCTTTGTCTCACCTAGCTAACACACAACTTCACACAACATGCTGAAGGCATACAGCCCCACCCCTTTACTAGCAGCTGAAGATGTCCATCACAGCAGTGAACAACACTTTATGAACAATTTCGAGAGGTGAGTAAAGCTCCCCTTTTCAACAATAATTAAGCTCTAAACAGGTAGCACAAATGTCAGCCTGGCCAGCACACACATTTAACTTATAGCCGCATTAGCTGTCTCTTAATGATCATTAAGGTAGCAGCTAGCAGTTAGCAGTTATGGCTATTATTGGAGCTAGGCCGCAAAATCACTTGTGCCTGTATAACAGTGTTTATTTATTAATTTAAGAGGATTTTGCAATTATTTGTTTCTTGTAAAGTCCCTAATTAAAGCTGTGAAAAGTCTAAAACTAGACAGAAACAATGGCATCATACCTTACCAACAATATTTGATCAGTAATGAAAACATGGTACCAAGTCACCAGAACCCAAACAGCCTAAAATTGTTGTTTTTAAATAAAAAAAGAGTTAATCTTAAGATTCTGTACAAGCCTGAAAATATTTGTAAGATATAATTGTATACACCTCAACCTATAACTCAAAAATACTGTTGTTACTGATGTTATTTTTTAATGTATTGTTCTAATCTTTATGTAAAAAAATAACTTCTCTTAATATTTTGTCACTCCCCCTGGTATTAAAAATGGTATTGGCATCATATTCAAATTTTGTATTGTGGTAATCCTAATGTTAAGTCTATATATGTTTTTCTTCCTCCACAACATCAAAAATGATTGACATACATATTTCCAGGGGTTAAAGTGGTTGAATGATCGGATACTGATAACTGGTAATACATTTATAATAAATCTGGATTTAACATAAAGATAAAAACTAAACATAAAAATAAAGAAGATGATAGATTTTGCTTTCCAGGTTAAGGTACGCTGAGCAAATATGATGGATCGGTGTATTGACAGGATTGTTTATTGCCTCAAATGAGGCCTTCTGGCATTTGGTTGTTGCAGAATCTGCTCTTTTGTGATTTACAAGCAATAGAGCAACAAAGAGGTTTTTAAAGTCGTACCAAGAGTATCACAGGGTTCATTCTTCCAAGAGCAGATGTCGAGTCCCGTGAGGAGGATGGCGTGGTCATGGTGCCGGCCTTCTCTACCTCCCAGGGTGGACTGCCAGTGGCAAAAGCTGTTCAGTGTGTGGTCTGCATGGTGGTTGATTACTAAGCCATTCTGTGACATAAAACACATAAAAAGATATGATGATAGTATTAACTTCATTGAGGTAAAGCATTATTATCCATATATTTACTGCCAACTTACAGATTCTCTCTGGGTCTTTATAATCAATAACCAAGATCTCTTAGACATATAGCATGCATATTGATAACAACATAAAGGCTTACAGATTTTCTTTTGTGTACAAAGGAAAACGTCTGTGAACATTTTTGTATTTTCACCATTCCTCCTGCTTATAAATACTTAATTTTAAAATCTATGAAGTGGCTGGAAAGTCTAAGCCATTGTTCTCAAGCTGCTTTACTTTTCCCAACTGTACCCCAACAGTTTGTCTCTCTCTGTCTGTGTCGCTCATTTACTCCTAGACTCCATGAGAATTTCCCCTGTGGCAAAGATCCAGGGAAATACATGCTCTATTTAAACTGTAAAAGCCCCTAGTTGTTACAACAGCCCCAGGAAGATTTTGGAAGGACCAAAAAGATCTGGAACCTCAGGCAAAATAAACAAATAAACAAACAAATGATCCTTTTTTGCGTTTCCTACATGCCCCTTGGTATGTACAGCTAAAGAACATGGTAACATATTGTTAGTGTATAGGGTTGAGTTGCCTGGGTGAATGATGATTCTGACTAAAAACTGAAACGCTCACCTGTTCTTCATCCAGGAGGACGAGACCCACAATCACTATGTTGATATTTCCCCCTATTGTGCCATCTTTGAACAGACTTGAGACCTAAAAGGCAAACAGACAATCATTATGACGTATTACTAGCGCATCTGGCGTTTGTCTAATCCATCTCAAGTAATGTTTCAAACTCATGTAATTTGAGACATAAACTACATGTGCATGAGTAATTTTACAAAGCTTAAAGTGGCTTGAACGTGACCATCAAAGTGACATCTGAAGTACTCGCCTGTTTATACAAATGCAGGATCTGTCATTAAAAACTGCCACTGGTGCTCGAAGAGGATCTGATTAGTACAATCTAGGCTGATGTGTTAAAATGTCCTTAACTTATATTTATGCGCCACTCCCATAATATGACTATGAGGGTACTGCTGAGGTCACATTCACATTCATAACTGCTGTATTCAATTTAGTTTCTTGTAAGGACATCTGACCACTCTTTAAAATTTGGGCTTTGAAAGTGGACTTCTAATCTTTGGTTCATGTTCGCTGTATGCCTTTCTCTAAGACCTCGTGAATACATCTTTAGGAAAACTCATTCATTTCCCTCTTTTCGTCCTGCTTTGCGCTGACTCACAGAAAGACCGTGGTTTGTTGCAGAAAGGTCAGAGAGGTCATCAAAGAGCTCACTTAAACTAAGCTATGCTAAAAGCTGAGTGTTTGACAGGCTGTCAGATGTCTGAATTGATTAGAGCAATGAATCCCTATATGTTTTTACATATAGGAATAAAGTATCACACCTGTTTCCACAGATCTGTAGTGTTTTGTGATGCATAGTGCACTGCATGTTTTTTTTTTAAATAAGTAACTATGATTTTTTTTGTCTTTCCACTGTCACTGTGAAAGCATAATTCTATACAAAGCTAAAGAGCTTATTAGATTTCCTTTCCAACAAATATTAAATGACTTTTGTAAGCCCCATGAGGGCTGGCAGGTGGTGTGAAGCGTTGGGTATTTTCAGTGAAACCCCATATGGTATTTAGGTGAGGCCTATGAGGCCGGTGACTGCTCTGACTTCGTTTTTACTACAGGGAACTATGTTTTCAAAATAGATGGATTATCTTTGGATTTGTCAGTCAGTCATTAAGTAGCAAAACAAGTGTGACGGTATTCGCTTACAGATAAGCTGAGAGGAATGGAGGGGGACACTGCAAACGTTGTGGAGATGATCTCACCCAGATATCAGTTTTCTGTTTTAAGATCTCTGATAAGTTAGTCTAGCAGACAGGAGTGTCAAGTAACTAAATCCTTACTTCAAATAAATTGCATGGCTTCCTCTTTCATCAGCTGATGTTATGGTGTATAATAGCAAAAAAAGCACAGCATCCTAAAACTTCATTTGATGATGTGACTGCAAAGTTACACCAGGCTTTGTGGTTCTGCTGTTAAAGCCACTTGTAAAAATACAAGACAACTTTCCCATAAAGTTACAAGACATCATATTTGGTATTCTTAAAAAAACGAGTCAGCCTTAAGGTTGATTTATGTAACTCCTGTCTTGAATCTGTGCTGCACCCATGCTAGCCTATAGGCAGTGTGCACATCAAACACAGTGGTAAAGACTAAATTTGTCTCACCATGTTAAGCACAGTAAGAACATATGTAGTTATGTTCTCATGGCCATGGTTGTCCATCATCTTTCTGTCCACCACCACAAGTGTCTCCACATTGAGTCCCTGGCTGGCCTTGTTCTTCATCAGCACTGCCCTTTTATTCCTTGGGATAAACTTGTATTCATCTGGAAGGATAAAAATATCCTCTTCTGGAGGTTTCGGCATGTCTGTGAAAACAGATGGAAAAAGATATAGAGTAAGAATTCATTAAGTAATAAACTGGTCTGAAGCAAAATGATGTAGTAACAGCTGAACAACCTGAACGGAGCATTACTCAGTGATCTATGGCTGCACAGTTAACATGATGAACTACTGTATGGAAGCTTCCGAGTGACTGATGAAAGCCCAAACAATAGTGCATATAATAGCGCCTTAATTGCAGCCATAATGTCCATGACAAATACAAGCCTTCCTTTCCATTGCTGATTACATTTGCACGTGATTTGAAATAAATTTGTAGCCACTAGCTAAATGTTTACCTTTGCTTATGTGTGCTAACCAGCGATTCTGGCAAATAGCTGGCAACAGCTCTGGATGATTAACTGTGCTCTTACTTTTGTGACCTGATGTCATGGATAAACTGCTGACTGTGCTTTTTTTTTTTTTTTACTGTTGTTGACTCTGGCAGTCTTAGTGTTATGCTACCATTAAGTGTGAAATCCCAGTATGTGTTCTGCCTTACAGTAGCTACAGCTACATAAAGTAACAATATTTAAAACAATCGACTATAGGAAATATTTACATGTTGAAAGCACACACATTCATCTGAAATGTATGTGCTTCCAGAGCTGTTTCATATTCTATAGACATGTAACATAAATATAGTGTATTTTTGTCCCAAAATGATGTTATAGTGTTTTTTTGTTTGTTTGTTTATTTAGTACCAAGGAAAGGTGTGTTATGAAAAAGATTTTGTAACTTTTGATGAATTGAAGCTTGCTATTTGAATCTGGGAGTGAAAGCACTTTCTCGCATTCATATTTGAACTATGACATAAAGTAAGTAGAACACCTGTTAGTGCAAAAGCACAGCATGCAACCATTGTATCTTGTAACGTTATCTTCTTAAGTCTTCTTTTCAGTGTTTTGATAGGTTATCAAAATTTTGACCTACTCATCGCTGGCTTAGATAATCTAAAAGGGCTAGAAAGTTTGCTTATACAGGCGGAAAGCAGGTGAATGACTAAAGTGCCCCTTGACGAACACACAACGCAGGTGTTCGGTGATATCATCTTATAAAAATGCAAACATTATTGTGTTTTCATAGGGACATACAGCTGTTCTCGTTTGAAAGACCCCCGTGATGCAAGCAATGTTAACGGATCTTGTGGTAATTTCTTGAGAGCAAACATTTGTCATAGTGCAAAGTAAATAAAAGTTATAAGAATTAACCTTTACTCATAAAATCAACCACAAATGTCTAAATAAATACATGAAAATTATGATTGTTCAAGGAATCAGCATGAATTAGTGTTATTGTGTTTAAAGATTTTCAGTCTAAGACAATCTGCATTACAAGATTCACAATCCCCGTTTTGTGTAAGTGACAACACACTGCTGATTGTCTCCTTCACATAAAAAAGGGGCTAATGTGTTAACAATATGTGAAACCCAAGTCAACACAGAATGTGTTCACAAGTATTTGTAAATGTTTGCTGCACAAATATGATGATATTACCATCATTAAATAGCAATTTGATGCTTCCACCAGCCACCCTTGTGAAGCTGTTACAAACAGAGTAAACCACAAATGTAAACACATGTAATATTATCGAAGGGTAAGCAGGTTATTTAGTAAGTGTTAAGTGTTTTCATATGAAAAACTGAAAAGGGCAAAAATGACTTCATGACTTTTTTTATAATTAAATTTAAAGTAAAAAGTGATCCAATATCAAATCCACCCTAAATCGGAGCATATGTGAGTAAGGCTGACCTCAAAATAAAATAACAATGTTTGGTTCTTAAAGACTTAAGACGTCACCAATCCAGAAAAGTTTTGTATAATATTTTTTCCCATTTCACTCATCTTAATGCCCTTTGCATTCTTGGTTATTCAACACTGCTTTTAAAGCAATTACCAATCTTGGTAATTGCTTTAAAAGCAGAATCTTGAATTACCAATTCAAATTCTTGATATTTCCAGTCCAAATTCTTCTTCTTGCCAAAAAAAACAACAACAACAGAGAGATAAAAATAACCCGAACCAAACAAAAAACCCCTTCAATAGTTTGTTTGTTATAGCTGTTACTCTATCTATTACAATCTAGCAGTGCCTAGCCATCCATGAAGAAGAGGATTTATGAGGCTGACTTTAGTTGGCACTAAGTTAGCCACCTCATTGTTAAAAACTTTACCTAGCCTGCCAGATTAAGCACTTAAAATGAAATAAAAATGAAAGTTTAGTGGTGCTGTTACTTTCTGTTTGACCGTGAAAACCCAAATACCAGTGAGATTTGGCTAGTTGACACATAATGATCTATGACCCCTATAGTCAAGAGACATTGTTAGGTTAGCAGTGCTTGCAATTTCTTTTACAAGTTTCAGGGTTAAGGTGAAATTGATTTTAATAAACACTATGTAAACCGAATTATCAGAGGTTTAAAAGTATTATAACAAGCAAATAGGAAGTTGCAGGAATCAATAACGCATGTAAATGTTAAGAGGAATACTACAATGTTACATTAGCATTAGAAGGAGAAATTGCCCTTACATACATTTCTTCCTTCTCCCACAGAAGTGTTGCTTCTGCTTCTCCCCATGTCTGTAGTCGCTGTCATGGCGATGGTCATTGTGCTGATGGCCACTTCCATGATGTTTCATCGGGTCAGCTTGAGTGTTGTTGTTATTGTTGTCATGCTGTTTTTGCAGTCCCCTGTATTGATGTTCAAACACTGTGTTGTCAGCGGATCTCTTTTGAAGCACATGTTGCCGCTGTGTTTGGGAGTCCCTTTCTCTCTTATAGAGGATGTGTGGCTGATGACCGAAGGGCGCTGTGAAGTTCTCCATCTGCGCCAAGCCGTGTGACACGGGTCTCAAGAAATATTCTGCATCCTGTGTTTGGATCAAACCTGACTAGAGGCAAAACAGAAAGTTTGATTAGCTTTACAGCACAACCTGTTGCCTAGGCTGCACTAATCTACTGTTGCACCCATGTTAAGTTGTCTACACTCAAGCCACATGGAAAACCCTCAAAAAAATCATTCTCAGGCCAAACAATCTTGAAAAAAGAGGGTCTCTTCCCAACTTTTTTGTGAAAAAATATTCAAAAGTGACCCAATAATGAAATATTGTTTGCTAAAACCTCAAAAGTTCACACATTCTTTTCCACTGAAAAAGGCCCAAAGGGCTGCAGTCATATATTTTAATGATAACTTTACGATAATTACTTTCGCCAGCTTTTCATTTAGCTGCCCAGTCTGCCTCTTTTAGCAATTAGTCAAGGTTTGACCCTTAGTCGCTCTGAACCCACCTCCCTTAAACCTCTGTAGGTCAATCACTGGCCACGTTTGATCATGTTTAACATCTGTTTTACTGTTCAGGGTCAACCGTTATCTCACCTAAATCTAAACCAAACTTGGTCAGACAGAATGATTTTAAAACCAATGGGCTGGTGGCATCTGCTATAAACATGATATATGCTGTATAGCATGTATGTAAGGGAAGCTCTTAAGAGCCCATTTCCAGCTCTTTTTATCCTGTGACAACTTTAATACAACATGTAATACGAGAATGGGCAACATGAATATCCTCAGCAGCAACAATTTCCTTTTACTAAATATGAAGATCAATATGTGCTTTTTTGGTGCCACAGCATAACTTAGACATTCAGTTACAGGTTGCTTTTGTAAAAGGCCAATTAATATGGTCACTTGAAAAAGAAAGTGTGGGTACAAAGTAATCACAGTACCAGCAGTTAGGCGCTACTAATTAAATGCCCTTGATCAATTAATCCAAATTGCTGGCATTTTCCTGACTTCCAGCAAATTCACACCAAGTTCAGGCCAGGAAATTCTCAGAGAACCTGCTAAAAAACAAAAGAGCTACATCTCAGACTCTAGACCCTCAGGCCTCAGTCAGCATGTTAAATGTCAAAGTTCATGATAATACAGTTTGAAAAAGACTGAACAAGTATGACTTGCTTGGAAGTGTTTCCTAGACAAAGCTTCTTCTCTCTAAAAAGAATATGTCAACATGTCTTGGTTTACATCTGAACAAAACACAACACTTCTGGAATAATGTCCTGGGGACAGAAGAGACAAAAGTGGAGATGTTTGGTCATAATGCAGAGCGCCATGTTTGGCAGAAACCAAATGCACATACCAACCTCATACCAACTGTCAAGCACAGTATTGGAGGGGGTGATCATTTGTGACAGCTTTGTAGTCATAGGGCCTAGACACCTTGCAGCCATTGAGTCAACCACAAACTTCTCTGTATACCAAATTATTCTAGGGTTAAAAGTGAGACCATTTGTCCAACAGCTAATACTGGAATCAAAATGGGTGATGCAACAGGGTAAAGATCCCAAGCATAGCAGGAAATCTTCAACAGAGTGGTTAAAAAAAGAAAAGAATCAAGGTGTTGCAGTGGTACAGTTAAAGTCCAGACCCCAACCAGGTTTAAATCCTTTGGCAGGACCTTAAGAAAGCTGCGCATAAATGAATGCCGAATAAGTTGTAAAGAAGAGGGCCAAATTTCCTCCACAAAAGTCTTAAAGAATTACTTCAGGTTAACCCTGCCAAAGGTCATTATGCTAGCTACTGAATAATGGGGTGTACTTAGTTCTTCAAGGATTGCATAGAATCTTGTGAAATGCTTATTTTTCACATGACTGTCAATATATCTGCACATATTTTAAGGACACAGCAATTTTCATTTATAAATGTTCTAACTGGGTCAGTCTGAATTGTAGCAGTGGCATGTTGTTATTAATCTCAGTGGATAAATTGAGTCAAAAGCCTTTTTGAATCTCTACGTTTTACAGTGACAATTATTCACAATATTTTTTTAAGCTGACCTTATTCTCGCTTTATGTTTCACTCTATCCCTGTCTGTGTCAAAGAGACATTTCAGCTTTCATATTCAGTTTTTCAATAAACTTCTATCAACACACCAGATTCAGACAGTTGGAGATGGTTTCTCTTGCTCTCTTTTTTGCTCTCAGTCTCTCTAAACATGCACCACATTTGTGATGACAGTCAGTTGGCACGTAGTGTTTGTACTTTAACTGCACTTGGCAGTTACAACGATTTCCCTAAAATATGTTTAAATGACTACAGTCGCCACTGCTTTTTTTTTCTTTTTGTTTCACTGTGAGTGGAGTATGAGGCCCTTCATCCCTGCAGTCAGATGCTGGCTGACAGAAACACAGTGACACAGTTGCAGTGGTGAGGTAGTGAGTGTGTATTAATGTGTCTTTGTGTGTGTATGTGCATATGTCAGTCCTTACACAGTACAAAGTGGAAGTTTGTGTGTGAGACAAAACAGTGGGAGAGACAGCTGGAAAATTAGGGATCATAAATGTGGAACTCAAAAGTCTGCATGTGTGGATGTCTGCAGATGTTTCCATATCTCTAAGTAGGGGAATCTCTGGTAGCAATAAGTTAGACTCGCAGGAGCAAATTTCAAACAGTGATGTCTTTCATGCTGACAAGGTCTTCAGAACCAATTTTTTCATCATCACTCATCAACCTGGGCCGTTTACCCTTCGTACAGGTCAGAGAACTAGCAAAGCAGAGTCTATGGAAAGTACTGTGTTGAGCTTTGCATGCGAAAACTATGAAGTCGATACAGATGTGTCAGCTATGACCACAATGACCATGCAGTTTACAGCTTTCATCACATACTGTAGTAAAAAAAGTTATAGTCAGTACTGTGCATTTATGAAGTAATTAGCATGATTGGTTCTACAGCTGTCAGAATGGCTTATTCCTTGGAATATTATCAAATTATGAATATTAACACAGGTAAATGAAAGAATTATATATCCAACTGACCACATGATTCCTAGAGTGTGACATTAATGGTAAAATGCGGTAGAGGGGCAGGCTGCTGGGGTACCTTTCAAATCCTACTGTCAAGTTGTATGCTCAAGCCAGAGGAGAGCAATTTACAGATGTCCGATATTCAGATAATGATCATTTCCCACTATACAGTAACTGGTGTTTCACAGATGAAAGCTACACACAAACAGCAACACTATATGGACAAAAATGTAGGCCTAGACTGCTTAGTCTTTGAATTCAACTGTTTTCAGTCCCATTGCCACGGGTGTAAAAATCAAGCACTTAACCATGCAATCTGCTTTTGCAAAAAAATTGTGGCTCGTTTTAAAGAGCTCACTGAATTCGAGCATGGTACTATAATAGGAAGCCACCATTGCAAAAAGTCAGTCTGTAAAACTTCTTCCTTTCTAGATATTCCACAATCAACTTTAAGTGGTATTTTTGCAAAGTGGAAGCGTTTAGGAACCACAGCAACAGCCGCAAAGAGCCAGACCACGTAAAGTTGTCGAATGCCGAAGCGGAAAACGCGTAACAGTCGCCAACGCTCTGGTGGCTCAATAACTGCAAAGTTGCAAACCTTCTCTGGCATTAACATCAGCAAAACATTCCATGCCAGAAAGATGAGGGTGCGTGATCAGTTATTGAGGGAAAGAAAGAAGTGAGAAAGAGGCTTACTAAAACGTTACCACCTTCCACCATTGCTCGCCTGCCAACGGTCAAGAAATACGCCAGCCAGGATTGTTGCGTATATCACATGTGACAACCGGTGCGTGATTCCACATGGCACCCGCCCCGGCGCTGTGTAATCACAGACAATTGTCAACAATTGGTTCCAAGTCACGATGAGGCCTCTGACCTGAACTGTGCTGCCGTCAACCATCAAAACTTCACATGCTAAGTATTTATTTTTTCTGTGTGGGTGGTTCAGGGATTGAACACTGGGGCATTAGTGTGGTGATATGGTAAAGCAGCTCTACAGGGGAAAGACTGCCAAGAACATTTAAAAAAAATCCCTTTTCATCATTTTTTGTTGTTGTTGTATGTGGTTATTTTTAGTCAATCCATTGCAATGAACAAGACAGTCAAGAAAGGAAACCTATTGACTGAGAGAACATCAACCATAGGATTTAAACCTGCAGCATGTGTACTGACTGTTTAGCTTGCGGTTGTTATAGAAACAGACATCTTTTGATAGCTAATAGCAGTAGTTTAGACAGCGCAGGGCAATCTGGCTGACATTCAGTCTCAAAAAGAACTGTATCTACAGAGAAGATATTTTCAGAGCTGCACTATTTAAATTTGACTTATTTGCAGCTGTATGCTGCCAACTTTATAAGTCATGTGGTTAGAAAAAAACTTTAATTTCCACTTTTGTTTACATTTGCATATGATAGTTCGCCATAACAGCATTTACAATACAATACATGAAGCAAACAGTTCAAGAGCAAGTGGTTCGCCATTTCAACCGAAGCCAAAGGCTTTCCACTGGAGACATGTCAGCAAGCATGAACAACAAGATAGCTATGGCCACATTTCAAAGTGACAGTGTTCACTCTTTTACTGCCACTATTGTCTCCTTCTTTCCAGCACGAGATGTATCTTACAGTTTGGTTTGTCTTTTCAGCATTGATGTAACACAGCGGTTCCCAGATATCTGTCTACACATATACAAAGTGATTTTTGGAGCTGACCATGGTAGCTTACTGCCATGTCATGGCATTTCAATATTTTGTCTATGCAACTTCAGTTTTTACCCCGGGTAAAATCATCAATGTCGCTTTAATATTTTAAATGAGCGCATGAAAAGCTCTTTCAAAAGCATCGCAAAGCCAAGTTAGGGATGAGCAGCTAATATGCTTGTGTCTGGAGCTCCATCATAAAAAGGACCATGAGTCACTCCTCCACATATTATCCTGTTTCCTCTCATCTGCATTTGCTGTCACATAGACTGAAAGGACTGTTTCTCTGGAAGGATAGATCAATGCATCTAATTGTTTTACAAATACTGTCAATGTATTTTGTCCTGTGCTTCAGATATCCAATCCAGATGTTGATGCCACAGTATTTAACTGTTGGCTGTGAGCTCTTCTAAAATATGCTGATTTCATTTTAAGTGTTATATTACTGAATACATCAAGTTTCAGTGACAGAAAACTAGACACGCAGAGGTGTTGTACTGTGTGTGCAATGAATTTAAAAAGGATGTCGTTACTCAGCTAACAGCCAACAGACAAAAACAGATTATCTTTTTTATGTAGTTTTTGAGTTGAGCACAAACAACATACATGCACTTTCTTTAATTTCATACGTACGTGAGCGTGTGTGTGCAGGCTGCTATGTTAAGAGATTAGGTCACACTGGTCCCTTTCCTAAATAGCCAAAGTCATCGGATTACACAGTACGCAGTATGAAGTGCAAATAGCAGTCATAAAATGCTGAAATACTACTTGGGAGGGCGCAGACAGCTGGACTCTGTGTCAGACTCATCCAGACAAGCAGCAACAAGAACGGGGGGGGGAGTAGGCGGGCAAGAAACAGAAGGAAAACGGAAATGAGGCGGGGAAGCGCTCAGTGCATTACAAGATGCACCTGACTGTAGGCTGTATATGTTTCTGTCGTTATTTATCTCTACCCCTTCTCGCTGTCCTCAACAAAAATACGTGGCAACTTTGGCATCTCAAACACAAGGCTTCACATTTCCAAACAATTCGTCTTTTGACAGAACAAAGTGCTTCAAGAGTTGATGCTGCAATGCTTTATTTGTCATCCAAACTGATTCCACGATGGCTACACTTCAAGCAGCTGAAGGCAAGGATTCAGATTGTGAGCTTTGCGTTGACAGAGTTAACTGAACAACTGTGAATTGCTCTCTCGGGTCATATTTTAGTTTAATGCGCATTTCTTTACGAATTAGAGATTCCTACTGTATCCAAAATATCCAGCACGGATTACACAAACTGGAGGTCCTCATTACTTAATCTCCGTGGTATGGTGGAGGAAACCACGAATGATGAAGCCTTGATAAAACTGTTCTCACATCATTGGGTGCACAGTATCTACTGAGAAATGGTGATAGCAACCTGCCAAGACCACACTATGTGCTTTTCAAAGCTTCACTAACATCAGTAGACCCATCTCTCATATTCGCTTGGAAATCCCAGAGGTGGAAGAAATGTGCAGCATTCTGTTATTACCATGACTGCTTGCCCCGAGGCAAGAAACACACCCATCCTTTTACAAGTGGAAAACACATACCTTCCAAGTGATTTGTAGTGGCAGGACATTAAGAATTTCCCTTTGATACAAAAGGAAGGTGTGCTTTACAAGTCTGAGTAAAATTAGCCAAACTGATACAGATGTAGGTGAAGCACAGGGCTAAAGTACAGATGTGAAAAAAGGACATACTGTATAGAGAGTAAGCATTTGCTTATTAGTGGTTACTAGTTGAAAAAAGGTTATTATGCATACCTTTATGTAATATTCATGGATGCAAATTAGCAGGACATTAAATAGCATACAAAAAAGGCACAATAAGACCAAGTCGTTACTTTGGTAGTACAGTGCTGCTGCTATGCTGTATACAGACAAATATTTGAGAAAATGAGTCATAATAACTCAATAATTTAAGCTAGCAGGTTCCAGCATGGGGTTTGCAGACAGCCAACTCTCAAAGTCAATATATTTACAGATAAGAATCATGCTTGCAGCTCTGTGAGGCTTACAGGTACAACATTCTTTTACGTTTTGCCACCATGCTGGTGAGTTCACAATGTCAACTAGCTGCTGTTAGGTAGGCTGGATGACAATAACGATGTTCAACATATTAGTTCGGCATGCTAGCATGCTAAACATCTTGTGCCTGTGTAGGTTTTTAGTCATCCTGGTCACGGTAGTCATTGAAAAAACAACAAAGCTTGAAAAAGAAGGCAACTGGAGTTCTTTAGGTTTATGAAGATGTTTCACCTCTTATCCAGGATGCTTTTACAGGTCTAAAATGGCTTTTTACCCCTAGTAAGGGGTTGTCCCCTTTGGAAGTGGTCTTGAGGTCACTGACCTACTATTGATCATGTGAGTCATCTCAAGGTGTGAAATAAGGCATGGGTCATTTACCATCACCTGTGGGTTAAGGGTGAAATCCCTGTGAAACCTTGGATGAGAGGTAAAATGTCATCACAAACCTAAAGAACTCCAGTTGTCTTCTGTTTCAAGATCTCAGGAATAACATCTTTTTTCCCCTTTGTTTGGACCAAAAATTGCACAAGATGCCATATGTAGGCATAGGGATGAAAAAAAAGTTACCAGATTGGAACAATTTCTGCATATCACTCCTCAATAGCCTCATACCCATAAAAGCAGGACTAAAGCGTATCATGCTGCAGCATAAAGTCGACACAGAGAAAGAACTGTTTTATGATGGGCTGTTCCATGTGTGTGTGTGTGCTGGTGTATGAAACCCTTTGGCAGGTGATCAGTGGGATTGGCCTGAAACTTTTATTCCATCAATTCATTGCTTGTAAGTCAGAGATTTTTACGGCTGATCACCCTCCTGTCATCAACTGCATGGGCTGCCAGAAGATGAGAGTTGAAAAGGCAAATTATAAATAGGCTTTAACAATGTTACACTCCCTACAAGAAGAATTTTAGCACTTCAAACTTCCAGGGAGGGAGCAACGACCCTTATATTCTTCATCAATGTCACTCCTTTTCACTCTGATCTTTCATTATCCTTCTGTTGGCATCGATCAGCCAGTGTGAGAAAAACTAACCCTGCAGCTTACTCTAAACACAGACGGATGGTGTTAATTTTTTTTAATTTTTAATTTTTTTAAAGAATGACAGCGCAAACAAATGTGATGAAAGAGTCCAATCTAAGTTGTATCACTGCGCATTTGGGGTCCAGGTGCAGTGCTGCTCCGGTCAATATTTACCTGTTCCTTGCTAAAGCAAACTGGCCAAAGTGCAAGGTCTCCCATATGCTTTCAAGTAGTCCAGTGAACTCTGTTATGACGTTTTGACCAGTTGTATGCAACATCTGTAGCACGCACACACACTTACATTAACTGGCTGGACTTGAACACTTGTCCAAGAATTTTGAACCTTAACCAAAGCTTATATTAACGTTAAATCAATCTAAACATCTTCATAGGTATATAGGTCTATATAGGTATGTAGGTCTTTAGTGCAAAAACTCATCTTATGTATCAACTAATGCTGGGCGATATGACAATATATATCGTGTGGACGATAGAAAAGTGTCTATCGTGCCATTTGTCTTCTATCGTTTATATCGTACTAACTCAAATTTTATAAATTATTACATGAAATATATAATTAACCCTTTACAACCGGTCGGAGCAGGTACACTCCGTTTTACCTAACTATTTTTAAATCCCTGTAGAACTGGAACCACATAAGGTAGTGCAATAATTTTTTTTTGCATGTGAAACCGGAGTTGTACTTACATCTTATGCCATTAGCTTGTCCAAAGTCACGGTTTCCTTCCACATATAACTTTGCAAAAATTGCATAAGAAGCACTTGCAGCAACAAAAACACAATATTCCAAACTTGCAGCAACAAAAACACAATATTCCAGAAACAGGCTTTGCCGACGTTCATAAGACTTCCTACGTTGGCATATACGTCAGCGCGAACTATCGCACGTCCGGCATTACCTGCCCGAAACCGGAAGTGACGTCATTTTCGCGAAAGGGCCTTATAAGCCTATGTTGGTGTTTTTAAAAGACATGTTTGACTTTATGTTTTTCTGTATCGTTTCTGGGATGCTTAGAACTCAAATTACACTGTTGGAAATAGTTTATTTTGATGCATTATAATATTTATTTTCATTTTTCCTGTAGTATATAAAAATTAGTGTATCTCAAAAATAAAACTATGAAGACACTCAAAATAAATTTCTCGTGGTTGGAAACTTTTGTATTTACAGTTTTGAGGGATACACTGCTTAAATTTTTTTTAACTAGAAATATATGTAAAAAACAAAAAAACGATTTTCAATTTTTTTGTAGTTTATTGCACTACAAGTTTTTGCAATTTATGTAGTTACTATGGACTTAATGCATACATATTATTAAAATTTGGGCTATAACGGTTGTATTGATATATGGAAACTTGAAATACTCCCACAAATGGCACTACAGCATGTAAAAACATAAAGATAAGCTCTGGCGGACTTGGTTCTATGGTAGGTCTTAATCAATCAATCAATCAATCAATCTTTATTTATAAAGCACTTTTCATACAAACTTTAGCACAAAGTGCTTTACATGGTTAAAAGCAGCCCACCTCACCCTCCCACTCATTCCCCGCACTGTCATTAACAGAAGCGGTCATGATACACACATCCCCCTACCCCCCCACCCCCACACATACACACACACACACCTAAAGAGTAAAATTGGGCTGGGTACGTATTAGCCAAGTGAGGAAACACTATCACAGGGAGCTGTCTGCACCGGGAGCCGGTCACAGACCGCAGCCTCCAGGCTGGGCACACAGCAGGAGGGAGGCTAAGAAGCCCCCCAGCCAGGCTCAGAGGACCCACAGGGCCCCAGCAGCCACGGTCGATCACAGCCCCGGTACAGAGAACCCCCTCCGAGGAAACACTGGAGATATGACCTAATAAGAATATAAACAGGATAAAAAGATAAAATAAATAAGAGTGGGATATAATATAAATATAAGTATAAACAGAGTAAGAAGATAAAAAATGAATAAGAATAAAATCAGTAAATATTAGGTAAAACTAAATGAATAATATAAATAGAATAACAGGATAGAATAAATAAGCATAAAATAAATAAGCGTTAGTTAAAAGCTAAATTAAAAAGGTGGGTCTTGAGCCTGTTTTTAAAAACATGAACGTTCTCTGCGGCCCTGAGCTCCTCCGGCAGGCTGTTCCACAGTCGAGGACCATACCACTGAAAAGCTGCCTCTCCGTGAGTATGTGTCCTGACTTTAGGGACAATCAAAAGGCCAGTACCAGAGGACCTCAAGGTCCGCGAGGGTTCATATGGTAAAAGCAGATCTGAAAGATAAGAAGGCCCAAGACCATTAAGACATTTAAAAGCCAATAAAAGAACTTTAAAATCGATCCTGAAACACACGGGGAGCCAATGCAGCGATTCTAAAACCGGTGTAATGTGGGCCCGCCCTCTGGTCTTCGTCAGCACACGAACTGCAGAGTTTTGCAAAAGTTGCAAAGGTGAAATATTCTTTTTGGGGAGACCAGAGAGCAGCGCATTACAATAATCAATGCGACTGGTAATAAAAGCATGCATCAGCATCTCCGTGTTGGCCCGAGAGAGAATAGGGCGCACTCTGGCTATATTTTTTAGATGATAAAATCCAATTTTGGTTACATGTTTAATATGTGGGATAAAACCAAGCTCAGAGTCAAAAATAACACCCAGGTTTTTCACTTGTAGTGAAGGGCATAGTGAAAATGCCTGTAATTTAGACAAGAGTTTCTCTCTCTGAGCCTCAGGACCGATGATTAAAACTTCAGTTTTGTCCTGGTTAAGCTGTAAAAAGTTTTCTGCCATCCAAGATTTTATATCTACAATACAGTTAAAAAGGGCATCCATTGGTCTGGTGTCATCAGGAGACACGGAGATATACAGCTGAGTATCATCAGCGTAACTGTGGAAGTTCACTCCATGCCTCCTGATGACGCCGCCAAGAGGGAGCATATATAAATTAAAAAGTACAGGGCCTAAAACCGACCCTTGAGGCACACCACATGTCATTTTATGGATCTTAGAGGAGCATGTATCCATACTCACCATAAAAGTTCTGTCTGAGAGATAGGAAGTGAACCAGTTGTGTACAGTACCAGAGAGGCCCACCATGTGTTTCAGTCTGTTTAAAAGTATAGCGTGGTCTACTGTATCAAAGGCTGCACTTAGATCCAGTAGCACCAGGACTGAGAGCTTTTGGGAGTCCCAGTTACATCTAATATCATTTAAAACCTTTAGGAGAGCAGTCTCTGTGCTGTGGTTCACCCGAAATCCAGACTGAAATATTTCTAGGATCTGTTTATCATTCAGAAAATCATTAATCTGAATAAAAACAAGTTTTTCTAAAATTTTACTTAAAAATGGTAAGTTGGATACAGGTCTGTAGTTATTAAAATTATTGCAATCCAAATTGCTCTTCTTCAGAAAGGGCCTCACCACCGCCGTTTTAAAGGCAGCAGGGAAGACACCCGACTGAAGAGAGCAATTCATCATGTATAAAAGCTCAGCTTCAAAAAATCCATAAAGTGTTTTAAAAAGTGGAGAGGGGATTGGATCTAAAAGACATGTGGTGGGTCTCACTGTGGAGAAAACTTTCTTAAGGTTCTCAGCATTAACTACTGACTTTATCTACTGACTTTATCTACTGTTCTGATTTTATCTACTGTTCTGATTTTATCTACTGTTTTGATTTTTGATTTTAAATACTGTTTTGTTTGTTTGTTTGTTTGTTTGTTTGTTTGCTTGTCTTAATCAATTTTAAATCGTGCTTTTTATTTGTTTTTGTTTTTAATGTCTCTGTAAAGCACTTTGAATCACCTTGTTGTTGAATTGTGCTATATAAATAAACTTGCCTTGCCTTGCCTTGCCTTGCCTTAACCAGGACAAAGCTGTCCAGTGTCTCCTCAGGTACAGTCGGGCCCTCAGATGTGTTTAAAATCATATCACGAGAAGATAAAATATCACATCTGATGGTGTTGATTTTTCCCCTGAAGTGGTCTGCAAACTGCTCACAGAGTGAGTCTGTGGGGCTTCTTTGGGAGCTGTTAAAATCAGGGTTAAATAAGTGATCTATGGTGGAGAAGAGGACCTTGGGATTATTTTTGTTATTACTGATTATTTTGGCGAAGTATGAATTTCTTGAATTCCTTAGTGTATTATTGTAAATTTTAAGTTGCTCGCAAAGTATTTGATAGTTGATTTCATTTTTATTTTTCCTCCATCTCCTTTCTGCTGCCCTGCAATTTCTTTTGAGTTTTTTGACTTCTTCGTTTCTCCAGGGTGATACACGTTTTACGTTAATCTTTTTGGTGGTGAGTGGAGCAACGGAGTCAAGGCTTTTCTTCAGTTTTAGGTTAAAATGATTAAAAATAAAATCACAGAGTGCAGGTAGAATCACAGGGGGGCATTCGTCTAAAACCCTGGTAAAATTTGCAGCCACTTCAGAGGTTAGATAGCGCCTCCTCACAGTTCGCACCGAGGTCTCCCGCTGAATAAAACCGGTGATGTTAAAAAACACACAGTAGTGGTCAGAGACAGCTAAGTCAACAACAGAGGACACACTGGTGGACAGCCCATGGGTGATGACCAGGTCCAGAGTGTGTCCTCTGTTGTGAGTCGGCTGCGTGACGTGCTGGGTAAAATCCATACAATGAAGAATGTTTAAGAATTCTTTTGATGTAGGGTCAGAAGGATTATCTATGTGCAGGTTAAAATCACCGGTTAGAATTATCATTTTATATTTTGAATGTATGTTTGTTAAAAATTCTGAGAATTCCTTGATAAAAGCAGCACTGTCTTTAGGTGGTCGATAAATTGTGACAGATAAAACTGGAGGGCTGCTGAAAACAATAGCGTGGAATTCGAAAGTGGTAAAATGATCAAATAAAATTTGTTTGGTGGTGAGTGTGTTATTGGTTAAAGATGCAGTCCCACCACCTCTCTTACCACTTCTAAAGGAAAAAGAGAAATTAAAATTTGGTGGGGAGGCCTCAGTGAGAACAACTGGTGCATCCGAACCCAGCCATGTTTCAGTTAAAAATAAACAATCAAGTTTATTATCTAAAATTAAATCATTAATAATAAAAGACTTGTTCAACAGAGAGCGGACATTTAAAAGTGCCATACTAATTGAGACTGGTGGATTTTTGACAGTAGAGTTCAATGAATGCTGAGATTTTTGAAGAGGCCGGAGATTATTAATGTTTTTGGAGTTACTGGATTTATGATAATTGTGTTGCTCTCTGTTTGTGATTATTACGGGTATTGTGTTGACTGTGGGAGAGAGAGGTCCGAGTCCAGGGTTTTGTGTATTACTGTTAAAAGTGGAACAAATATAGGAGCTGGGACCAGGGGGACATCAGTCAGTGGAGGACAGATCAGCGGGTAGTGTCGGTTTGGGGTAATGACAGGACCGTGTGCGGGAGTGCTGTACACCAAATACCAAATTGGCGGACAGCAAACGGCGTCCCCAGGCGTTGAGGTGGAGTCCGTCTGCCCCAAAAAGATGTCTCCTCTCCCAGAAGGCATCAAAATTGTTAATAAAACCCACGCCGTGGGAGACACAGGCGGAGGAGAGCCAGGTGTTAAGGCTGAGCAGCCGGCTGAAACGGCCTATCCCTCTGCCGCAGGTGGGGGTGGGGCCGGAGATAAAAGCACTCACCTGCAACTGACCAAGGAGGCTGAAGAGTTGGAGGAAGTCCAGCTTCAGCAGCTCAGATTGCCGTTTGGGGATGTCATTGGTGCCGATGTGGATGATGAGCCGGTTGGCCTGTGGGTGGGACGCCAGGATGTTGGGAATTCTGTCCACTATGTCGACAACGGTGGCTCCCGGGAACGACAGCGTGAGCGCCCCCCTCATCCGCACGTTCCTGACGATGGAATCTCCGAGGACCAGCGTGGAGAGAGGAGATGCCACCGGGGACTGCTGGCCATCTGAGACGCCTGCGCCACGGCACCGGGGGTGTTCAGATGGAGATGCACCAGCCGGACCGCGTGCGTGACTCCCAGGTAGCTGCGCCGTGGGTCCTCTTCTCCGAGGAGCCGGGGTGAAGAACAGTTCTCCACGGCGAGTTTGCGCCACAGCGCCGGGCTGCCCGCCACGGCTCCGGGGACGTAGTGGTGGAGATGGTGCAGACTTCAGCGACACAGCGGGGTGGCGAGGGCTAGCGGCCAGAGGAGGAAAGTCCACAGGATCCAGGATACTGAATTTATTCTTCAGCACTACTGCACCGGAGGGGTGAGGGTGCGAGAGACGGATCCTCCTGGCCCCTCTGCAGCCACCGCGCGTCCCAATCATGGTCCATGGCGCTGGTTGGGTTAAAGGGTTAAATAGCCTGTGGCAAATATGTTAGTGTTGTCTTCTCACTATACATGCTCTTAACTTTATGCAAGTAAATAATATGGTATAAAAAAATGATATTTTTCGCAAAGAAACTCCGTCTCGTGGTTTGCTGCTGTACGTGCACCCGGATTTGCGACATACTTTACGGTAACTCAAAACAAAGACTGCACCCTCGGCACTCGCTGTTTCAGACTGCGTACTTTCCAGATGACCACAGGTCAGGTCGTATATCGTGATATATATCGTTATCGTGATATAAAATAATTCATATCGTGATAAATATTTTTTCCATATCGCCCAGCACTAGTATCAACACTGACTGTGTGACACTGGTGAAGTTAAATATTAAAACGTATGCTGAAAAATTCTTATATGCAGTTTAGAGCATAATAAAACCCATTCTTCCCTTTTTTTGAAAATCAGTAACCAGCTTGATCTTTTCCCTAGAATCTAAATACCTTTGCCTGCTGATATTGCTTTGCACTTCCCAACTTCACATCAGAAAAAGCCAAATTCCCATTGATGCCCTGACCCAGTCTGTCCTAGCCCGCCTCAGCCGTGAGAACAACATTTACAGTCTCTGCAACCCTGGACCTTTTGGCTGGATCTTTTATTGGGATCTGCTCTGAAATGTAGACACACACACACACAGAAGAAGAGAAGCATCCCTGGAGATGTGCCATTCTCTGCCTGTAGTTTTAGAGGGCAATTCTCAGACACAGCAGTGGTCCCCTACAATGAAATATAAACAGCAAACCAACATGGAATTTATTTTAGCCTAATTAAAAACACTAAAAGCCATGCTTAAGTGAAATGTGGTCAAACTGGTTTTTAGGGGAATTTGCTTTTGGTAAAACTGTGAAAAGAAACAAGTTCAAACAATGTTTCTTTTTTTAGATGAAAGCTTATATCCCACTGGCCTGAATGCATTCACTAACGGATGTCAACTGACAAATGAAGCATTCCACTGATGTTGAAGAACAAAATGAGGAACACTTGAGAACTTCTCTTCTTTTTACCAAGCTTCAGCTGTACAACAGAAAAACAGTAGAATGTATAATGAAATTAAGTGGCATAATAGCAAATAAAAAGAAACAATAAGACCAAACAAATCAATAAAATTCTCAACAGAAAGTCTGTTTGAACAAAAAAGGTTTGAGTCAACTAAACATAGCTGTAGTGGTAGACCGTTCCAATGCCTTGTGCCACAAGTGCCACAGGCTGAAAGGCTCTGTCTCCACTAGTCTTCAGTCAAATGTGTGAAACAACTAACACATTCTGAGCCTGTGAACGAAGACTGCAAGCAGCAGTGTATTTTGTAAGAAATAATCTCGAGCCTGGTCATTTAGTGCTCTGTGTGTGTACGTACGGTAATTTTAAAATCTACTGGCAGCTAGCGTAAAGAACATGCTGACTTCAAAACGAATAAGTGTGTAGGTAAGTTTTTGTATTAATTAAGTCCTTTGTTCTCTAGTCCAGACTGCTAAGAGGGTTAATATAACACTTGGGGTCTTAGCGTGGCACTACCTCACTTGAGCTTCTTACAGTAATTTCTTCTTTATGTTCATGCAGCACAGGAGGACCACCAGGGTGAGAACTGGAATTTAGCCAGTAAATCTAAACAGAATGTAAACTAGTCCAGAGGATTTAATCCAAACTGATTCAGTCAGCATTTTTAGCCCAAACTGCATAATAATGACTTTTATGCCTAAAAAAAAGATGGACTTATTACACATTAACGAGTAGAAAGAAAAATAAAATTACTTCCAAACACTGCTAGAGCAGATACCGAGTTAGTAATTCTTTCCCACGCTTCACTCTGACCAAACACACAAATACAGCTGATCATTTAAACACCAATAAATCTGCTCAGGTTTGCATGTGGATATCCGCTTACTGTCTGTGTAGCTTTTAGAGTGTTCAGAGTTTAATTTCACCTGGATTGGATTTGCACCCATTTCAATCCTCTTTAAGCAGTGACAGCTGCAAACGTTACGGCCTTCAAGATGATGCAAAGGTGCTTCTCGTTGTTGAAGGAATATTAAAAATATTTTTATATCCGTGTAGTAAATGCCATGTGATGGCCATGTGCTAAACGTAAAGATAAAATACCATCAAAACATTGTCATGGCATATTTGGCTCAAGTGTATTTTTAGAATTTTCCTGGCTTGTAGCAAACATGATGTGAACATGAAGCTTAGCTTTTCCATCCATTAGTTATTCATTAGCCGACTTACAACTAATAATGCATGACACGCTGGAACGAGAACCTCCTGTGTATGTTTTGCCAACTTATTCGGTGGGTTTTTAAGTCAATTTAAGTCAATTTTCTCTGCACACCAGACAGACAATGGACTGACTCAAGAACTGTGTGAAAGACAGCCATAGAAGCATACTGTCGAGAGTCATAATGTTTCATCAAAAAGTATGGCGTCTCACAATGAAAGAATTGCAATTGAATTGAATTTACTGTCTGTCTTTTGTCTTGGGGTGTTAAGTTACTATATTCAAAACTTTGTGTTAAAATCCAAAAAAAGTCAATAACCTCTCTCTCTCTGCCTCCCCAGTTTTGCCATGACAAGAACTCTGACACTCAGTGTTTATAGTATCAGCGGTCCCAGGACGAGCCAAATTTCTTTGGCTCCCAAGCTCGTTTTTTTTTCTCGGTCATTGAGTGCAATTAGAGAACTCACTGCTAAACCTACATGCTGCCAAAACTTAAGCAATATAAAAATGTCCCTGAGATGCACTTATGATGAATGTACCGTGAAGTCTTTTTGACTGATACAGATGCACACACACCCCTTATCTGAATTATTTACTGACTTTCCTTTCTTCTCTTCAGAACCCATCCTGCAGCCCATCTTTATTTTGACTCACCATTCCCATGCATGTGGATAGTGCCACAGAGGAGTTGACCCTTGACCTCAGTGACCCTTGATAAAAGCAGAGGTCATCCTGATGGTAGGCCCTCAGGCTCTTGGTGCCATTCTTTCCCAGGACCTGGATGGTGAAGCCAGGTGCAATCAGGCTTTCCGAGGCGTCCCTCAGCTCCATGTGGAAGTCCTGCCCCAAGCCTCTGAGTCGGAAGTGGACTGTTTCGCTGATGCTTTCAGTGGCAGATGAGTTTGCGTCTGAAGCGAGGGATCTGCGCCGCCTTTTGCGCTGGTGGTGGGCAATTTCATGAGAGACGTAAACGCCTTGGTGGTCGACCTCATATGGAGATACAATCTCATATTCTGGAGATAAAGGATGTTGAAGGAAGAAGAGGCAAGGACAGGGAAATGTGAAAAGACAAATGAAACACTGAGTGAAAATTGCAATCGCAACACCCACAAAAAAGGCAGCCACAAAAAAGAAACTAAATCTAGTCTTTTAATGTGGACATATTAAATATAAAGACATTTCTTAACTTGAAACTATGCAACTGAAAGCCTGCTGAGAGGTTTTAAACTGTGATGAGAGAAGACTATATTTTTATAGATAAAAAAATAAATGTTTAGCCTCATGGTAAATCTATACTAATTTGTTGTGTCAACATAATTAATTGTGAATTGCTGCACATTGTGTCAGCTGCTGCCTTGGTTACAACACGGTCTAAAACTACAGCTTTTTCCTTTTCTTTGTTAGCTCTCCTCTGCCTGCCTCATTTACTTTTGCTGACGGGGTCAAAAGAGGATTACGAGAAAAGGAAGCTTTCTAGACAATTCCAGGCCTTTTAGTAGAGAGTGAATCATGTTTGACCAAGTGCTTTACTCTATTTCTTTTATATAGCTCAAACTGGATAACAGCAAGTCATAAAGGGAGACGGTGGCATGTCATGGCCCTCGTGTTGTAGTCCAGTTAAAGGTCTAATCTTGCTGTGGTCATAAGAATTAACGGGCTTTCCTCAAAAGGTCAAATCAAAAGTAGCTGACTTTATACTGACTCCTTGCCTTGGTCCAAATTTCCTTTTGAGGAAAAATTATGTGACAGTGAACATTGCTTGAGGTCATCCGAGGACTAAGAATGGCAGAACAGACTACGGGACATCTTTTATAAGAAATGAACATATTCACTCTTGAATACTTGAAATATATATAGAAAAGGTGCATGATGGCCAGCCATCTATCCATCCATCCATCCATGCCAGGGCCATGGGGCTTTCATAAGGAAAGAGGCAGGGTACATCCTGGACAGGTCACCAGTCTGTCACAGGTCTAACACACAGAGACAGGCAACTATTCACATGGATATTCACAGATATGACCAATTACGAAGGGCCAATTAAGATTAACCACATGCATACTTTTGGAGTGCAACAGGAAGTTGAACTTGGTAGAACCTACACAGACATGAGGAGAACATGCAAACTCCACCACACTGGATTCAAACAGAGGGCTTTCTTTCTGTGAAGTGACTGCGCTAACCAATGCACCAATCTGTGTTAAATGTGCATGATTGCTCTTATTCTTTTAAAAATTATTTATTTAATTACTCATTTTTAGCATAACTTTTGTTACTGTCCTGGGAACTTAGTTAAATGGACACTAGATGCTGTCATGTTTTAAGTCACACAGCTTAAAACACCTTACAGTTGATGCTTTAAGAGAAATCTGGCAGTAAACAGACATAATAGCATCATGGCTGATTTTGTCACAGTACTGGAATGGCCACTGTAAATGTGTTTAGCCGTGCAAAAGTGATACGGTGTCACTTTTTTAGGTTAAAGTGCACAGAAATAACAGCAACATTGGACAGTCAATAAGAGCCAGTCCCAGTTACCGTACAGGCTGACCTGCTTTAGCAAGACCTAACAATGAGTATATATAGCATTGAGACAGACAGGTTCTGGCAGTGGGAAAAGCATGCAGGGTGGCAGACTGTGTGTCATCACTGCCTGTGCCAATGCCTGCTTTTTGGTGCATCTTGGTCATTCAGTGTATCTATGCACAGCACGACCTGTCCTCAGCAGCGGGTGATTTATTTAAAGCACCTTGATTTACTACGACTGCATAAGTTGTAGCATGGGCGGCCAAGGCAGGAAGCAAAGCCTTGACATGTCACCAGTCTTATCTATCTCAGAGTTACAGGACTGCAAAGAGCAAACACATGCCCCAAGTCTCAAGCATTTTCTATGCGGAAAGCAAAGCTCTTAAGCAAACCCAGAAAATGGTCCTCTCTGCCTTTGCCTCTCTGTCCACATCCCCCGAATGCATAGACACACACTTGCTTCCAGTTAACTGTTTGTCCCACCCTCACACAAAAAACAGCTGCGGTGACCCATGTCTGACAGTATACAAACAAAGAGTCCGCGAGAACAGAGTACACATGCACACACACACACACGCACAGACACACACACATGCACACAGAAAGAGAGAGAGAGAGACAAGGCTAAGACAAGATCCTGCAGTTGTTGGTTTAGTGGCTCCTGAGTGCCATTAGCACTGATGAAGTCTTCAGCCAGTGGGCACCTTGGCTTAAAGATGATAAAGGAATGAAAATATGAATTCTGCATATGAACTCGTTCTAACATATGAATGTTGACACATTAACAAGGAGAAGTAATTGTTGAAGCGCTGCCTATGACACTAACTCAAAACACAAGCGAGGGCTTTCCCATTCCTTTCTGTTTCAGATCATCAGCACATGTGCTCACAGAGAGTTCATTTATGCAGGCATATTTATGCACTTTCATGGTAACAACAACAACAACAAAAGATCTGGTAGAGAACTGCATAGCCAAAGAAGTTGCTGAGTCATCACACCACATGGGGGTTAGATCCACAAAAACAAGAACAGATGAAAGCCTCGCTCTTAACTGCCGGCACTAATAATTGACAAAGCAGGCATCACTGCATCCTCAAGGAAGAGTTTGGTCACTCTCCCAGCTAGATTGCTCTCGGAGCCGTTTTTATTGTGTGTGTTTTTTTTGTCAACCCCCTTCTTGTTCTTGACACGTGTCTTGACTTGACACGTTAATAAATAATTCCTTTCATGTAACGTGAAATAAGTGAAACGACTTTTACAGAATGAAAGAATTCCTTATTTTGCTGTAGACAACAATTTGAGATCCTCTGCAGCATGCACCAACTAGTGACTCCGAGTCAGGGTACAGGTTGCCCCCCAGCGGTGAATGGCGGTAACGCACAACGCAGGTGAGCGCCGTTTGATGCTGCTGACCGCTCTAAGGGTGAACGAGCGAGAAGTATTTATTGTCTTAATTCAGCTGAAAAGCATAAAAAGCATAAAACAGACCATCAACACTTTCCCCCTCTGTTTTTCTTGTTTAAAGCCTACCTGTGTTTTGAGGTAAATTGAGAGACCGTAGCAGAATAGATGCGCCTTGATCACATTCGGCACTGTCATCACCAGCATTCATAAGAACGCTCTGCGCGAGAAGAAGAAGTGCAAATGAACTTGTTTGAGTAATTATGCAGAAAGCACTTGCTTATTTGAGTTCCTGAAAACTTTATGAGCAGCATGCACGCAGACTTACGTTGCCCAGGGTGAGAAACCACAGCAGGTGGAAAAACGACGGTCTCCAGTTTCTGCACGCTGCGCAAGACAAGAAATTCATGTCCGTGGATCACTTTTAACACACCTCCCAGCAGTATCGATATCTTAAATAAAACAGTTCAACAGTAGCAGCAGAGGCAGCACTTCTGCTTTAGATGAATGAAGCATCAAAGAGATTCGCATGCAGGCTTCAGTTTAACCACTTTGGTCTCCATTCATTTCCATGCGGAGTTCCAATCGCGGTAAACTGCTTGAACTCCAGTCCTCTCTCCCGGCAAGTCATTTTCTTTCTTTCCACTCAGACAGCCCTACAATCCTCTCTCTCTCTCTCTCTCTCTCTCCCTCATAGCTACGCTCACTCGGCCGCTCTCTCCCCCTCTCTCTCTACCCAGTGACCACCACGGATCCTTTTGACTCCCAACGAAATCATGTGATTGTCTTAAATAGGCCGCATCTCATCTTGGCAATGGCAGACTCCTGTAAAAATCGCACAGAGTCCGAATATGTTTCTCTTGGGAGCCCGACGAGGGAGCTCTGCGCACAATACTCTGTGTGAGTGTTTTCTGGTGTAGGGGGGCTTACCCTAAGCAGGCTACAGCCTGTAGCCAATCACATTTGGCACCTGCTTTGAGAGATGTTCTACTTCTCAGCTTACATGGTCGCTATGATATTTAACAAACACACAAAAAATGTATGCACTGCAAGGAGACTGCTGAAAAAAAGGTTTTCTTTATGTCCCCCATCAGGTCAGGTTCGAATATATGAATCCAGTCATGTGGATCTAGTGGTCCAAACGCGATTCAGAGATTACACCCCGGAGCAGGTAATCAGTAATTTGTGATGGTTTACAGTCTGAAATTTAACCACTGACCCCGTTTAATCCGCTTGCCATTCTCCCATCTCTCCAATATTCCACAGCTGCACTGATAGGCAGCGTGCCAACATTTCTGAACTCCCTGCAGTCATTCATAGAAGTGCTCAGGAGTGTGGGAGCCAAAGCATCGGGAGCACTTGTTTCATATTCCGAAGTATTTTATCATCCTAAAAGAAAAACCAGATGAGATCTCTGCTGTACGGCAGGGGAAATAAATGTGTGGTGTTTACAGAGTGATCTTTTTGGCACCGAGTCAAAAAACATCTGAATCAGAGTGAAAGTCATTAAAGGTGATCTTCAAGTCAGAGGGTTTATGGTTTCTAATTTCTACAAAGCAGAAAGATCAGATGGTGGCATATTTTGATGACTTTATATTTAGAAGCATTTAACTACATATATCATGGGTCTTCGTAACAGAAACACTGGCATCTAAAAGCTCATATAGATTTGATGTTCAGGTGCAGAGCACACTAGATAGAAAGTTTACTTTGGTAAATTGGTAGGAAGAGAAGAACAGAAGCTAACCCAATAGTGAACTCAGCTCTCTATGACACCAGGTCTTGTGGATTTGTTTCCCTCTGGAATGCAAAGTGTTTGATGAATCTTCCAGATGGCCTGTGTCATGTTGCATTAGTGATAGCTATCATGTATGACAGATTAATTTGTTCTGAACGTCAGAACGTTAATCAGTGAGTTAGAAATCAGTGACCAACAACTAACTTTCTCCTGAACCATAGTCCCCTACAGATAGGAAGCAGGATAAGCAAATGCAAGAACATTTTCATTCTGAGAGTAATATGTTCTAAGCCTATAAAACCGATACATATACAGTACCCACTTCCAGATTTCTGCCTCTGTTTGCCAATCCTGGGTTTAATCAGTGATAAAATGCCGTCATGAATACAATTCTTACCATATGTTTGGAGGTTCAGGAAATCTGTGCTTTACAACAGCAGCTGACACTGCAAGCACCCCTCCTCCTCCTCCTCCTCCCCCTTCTACATTATTACACAGACCCCTTGCTCAGACACATGTGTGCACTCGCAGCAATCCAATACTCACTCTGCATCTGTGTGTCTGGCATCATGTGAATGTATGGAAAATGTGCTGCTCTTATACATCTGCATGAGCAAATGATTCATATTTGTTCAGCAAGTGCAGATCTTCACAGCTGATTGGAAAGTTGCCACACCTTTGGCCCCCGAAGGCGTCTGACAGCCTTTTGTTGGGATGTACGGCAGGATGCTTCACTGTGGGATGCGCCGGTGGGCAGATCAAACTGGCAGACTGAGAAATAATTGTTTGTTGTCTGTATTGTTTGAAGGAGCTGAAAAAAAGAAAGTTCCTGTACATACACCAAGTGCTGTGAGTGTTTTGACCCCCGGACCTGTGAGCTCCTGTAGGCCTCTCAGTCTGCCTGCGTGTCTGAGTGCTTGTTCTTCTGTCTGCCTGTCTCAATCAGCTTGGCTATATGCCCTACTGTCTGTCTTCAATAACATCTGTGGATGTACATAGGCAGAGAACTGACACATAAAGGGAACTCACTCCAGCACATAGTCTAAAATATACAGTGCAGTGAAAAATAAGAACATCAAACATACATGGTTATTGTTGGAAATTAACATTTTGCACATTATTGAAGTAAATAAAATCACAGGTTAAATGTAAGCATACTTTCACATATATACAGTGCCTTCAAATCCATGATTTAATCCAGATTAAATGCCAGTGATTAAAGCTTCAGTCTAACAGTAGGTGGCTTGAACCCACAAGAAGTCTCCAGACTCCCCCACCCCAAATTTCATTACAGGATTTTTAAGAATCTTACAAGTGTTAGCATTAAAGTGCATGCATGTACAGTTAGAAAAAGATTTTAAAAATTTGACCCGTGTGGGAAGTTTGCCAGGAAAAAGTCTTTGCTGTCCAAAAGAGAAAATTAGAGGAAATCTAAAGTTTGCCTGTAGCAAAAACCCGGCCATTTGGAATACCTTGGCCTTCGACAGATGATCTAAATTGTGATCAAAGTTGTTCAGTGAGACCAAAGACAACCTTTTTTATGTCGTGACACATAATTTTAGTATCTGAGGTCTAGTCACACTTGTTTACCTGTGTAAGTGGATCTAGATACAAAGAGGAAAAATATTTGAATTGCAAGTTGGACAAACTTTCTCCAAAGTTTTCTGAACTTGGTGAGGCTGAATACAGAAGAAAGTCAAATTGCAGAAAGATGCTGATTAAACAACAGCCGCATTCCAGATACACAGCTTGTTTTTGACTTCTTTGAAGGTTATATGTGAACAAGGGACACTGAAAGAGCCCGAAAAGAAGACATTAACTGCTTAAAAAATGTATGAAAATTAATTTTTAACAATCCCAAAGAGCATCTTTACTGCTTCAGCAACACAGAATGAGTAGAATTTCCAGAAGATGTCTGATACCACTGAGCATCAGCTGTCAGTTCCTCTCATTTGTTTGTCTACTTCCTACTTGGAAAAAATATCACTGGCAGACAATCATGCCAGGTAGGATTAGCACATCATCAAAAGTAAAAACCAAAAACACCCCAAAATAACTAAACACCTACTCTGCTCACAGCTAAAGCAGATAGCAGCTGCCTATAATTAGCTGTCATCAAGGTCTGCGTGCGTGTCTGGTGAGAGCAGACTACGCTTGTGGTAAGCATATGTGATTTTGTGTGCATGCGCTCGTGTGATTTATGTGCATATGTGTCTTTGTACGTTAGTGTGAGTCTGTTCACGCATGTATGGATGTACTTATGTGTTTGGGTCTTTGTGTGTGTGTGTGTGTTTGCGTGCACAATAAGCTGACAGCAGCTGTAGAATCCCTCTCAGCGCATCACAGAGGGGTAGGCTGATGGGAACTGACACGGAGCAAGAGTAAAGGGAGATGGGAAACGGAGATGAAGGTAAGAGTGGAGCAATGGGAGACGGTGGTTGCCAGGCAGTGTAGATGATTGAAGGGTTAGTCAGAATTTGCAAAAACTCTGCACCGCTGTCGAAGAATACCGATGTCTTTACTGCTATTGTCCTGACCTTGTCTAGTACAATCCAAACACCTTGGATGCATCACCTCAGTGTGAAACACTGTTTCCCCTAAATATTTGCAGATGGATACTATAGCCTGTTTTTGGCTTTGGATTCACTGCTGAACCTCACTGATCTTCTTTTTGTATATTTTAAAAGTAAAAATTGTTATTTTTTTAAACTACACCTTTTGCAAGAAGTGAGAATAATATACACTGCTTAAAAACATAAAGCAACACTACAAAACACATCAGATTTCACCTAGAAAAACAGTCATTCTGAATATGAATGCATGAAATTCAACAACTTAATTTATTGTTGTTGAGATGACGTGATACAATCCAGCATGAGTGGTTAGTTGCCTGGACTCACAAAATGAACAAGATCACACAAGATTTCAAATGACAGGAAAATCACTGGGGTCATAAAAGCATACACACAGCACGTGTATGCCATTGCTATTTGTTGTGGTTTAACCCGTCAAGGGCAAAAATACAAACAAAATTCTGTATTGAGCCTGGTAATCATAAGTTTCCTACTTTTTTTGTTCTGGACTAACGGCTCGGTAGCACAGTCCTGAGTTTGACTCCACCATCAGGCTGGAGCCTTTCTGTGTGTTCTTCCCGTGTTTGCGTGGCTTCTTTCCGGGTACCCTAGCTTCCTCCCAAAGACATGCAGTTAGAGGGCTTAGGTAAATTGGTGATTCTAAATTACACATAAGTGTAAATGTGAGTGCAAATGGTTGTCTAAATGCTGACTAGCCCCTAGAGGTCTGGTGTCCCTCTATGAATATGCCTCTTCAGACCATCACTGATCCACCAGTGTTGGTGGTAGATCAGTGAATGATGTTACAGGCAACATAACGTTCTCCACAGCTTCTCCAGACCCTTTCCTGTCTGTCACTCGGGGTGAACGTACCGTCATCTGTGAAAAACACAGGGCGCCCATGGTAGGCCTGCCAATTCTGGCAAATGCCACCCGGGCTCCATGGTGCCGGGCAGTGAGCACTTGGCTCACTAGAGGATGCCGGCTCCTCAGGCCACCCTCATGAAGTCTCTTTCTGATCACTTGGTCAGAGACACTCACACCAGTGGCCTGCTGGAGGTTATTTTGTAGTTCTGGCAGTGTTTTTCCTGTTCCTGCTTGCACAAAGGAGAAGATGCTGGTACTCCTGATGGATTAAGGAACTTCTATGGCCCTGTCTAGCTCTGCTAGAGTAACTGCCTGCCTCTCTGATTCTCCTCCATGCTTAAGAGACAGCAAACACAGCTAACCTTCTGGCAATGGCACGTATTGATGCACTGTCCTGGAAGAGTTGGAGTACCTTTGTAACCTCTGGAGAGTCCAGGTATGGCCTCATGGTGCTAGTAGTGACACTCACCCTAGCCAAATGCAAAACTAGTGAAAAAACAGTCAGAAAAGATGAGGTTGGGGAAAAAATGTCAGTGGCCTCCACCTGTAAAACCATTCCTGTTTCTCATTGTTGCCCCTCTAGCGCTCCTGTTGTTAATTTCATGAACACCAAAGCAGCTGAAGCTGATTGAACCCCCCTCTGCTACTTAACTGACCAGATAATATCTGAGAAGTTTAACTAACTAGATGCTGTACTCTGATTGAAAAATGTTCCCCTAATTTTTTTGAGCAGTTCAATTCAGACGAAATGCCAGTTTGGCTACGTTGTGCAGACATGTGAGGTACATTTTTATGCCATAGTTTTGTCTTACAGTTGTTTCAGTCATACTGAATCTTACAAGTTCTTTAAATAATGCTGTGCAATGTAATTTATCAACACATTAGATTCCAACATTCAGCTGCAATGATAGCCCCATATGCTTTATCTTAAATTTAACTACTTATAATCACTCCAGCCTGAGCTTAACATAATCCAGTTACAGTTGTTAACCGTTTAAAAATCATACCATGATAAAATATCTGTTTTCACATCAGCGGCAGTATACAGTGTGTGCCGTCCTCTGCACTATTTTAGGAAAGCAACATGTTTTGCCATACTTCTTTACAACAGTCTTACTCGCTATAAAAAATAGACTAAAAACAGTCCATGCACATTTCTCCATATTTTATGTTTGCAACAGCAGCATTCATTTAAAGTGCCGTGCAGCACTATTAGACTCAGCAGCACTCTGGTGGAAAGTTGCACTTGGGATATGTTAATGTACTTTTCCAACCTCTTACCCTCTTCAAAAGCTTGCACTGAACTAGATAATGTATGGGACATGGCTGAGTGACTCAGGAATTAGTCTTCATAATAACCACTGATTAGTGTAGTTATTGTGCTGTCATTGCTTTACATCAGTTGGCCCTAGAAGTTTTGCAGCATGGGAGGTCCTGCTCTGACCATGTTTGATCATGTGAGCAGCTACAGTTCACGCCGGATCATGATCCTGGAGGGAGCTGACATGTTCTTGATTAATCAGATTTATAGTAGCAATCATCATGTTGATCTATTGCTATCCAAGGAGTAGCGTAGGTTATTAATCCAATCAGCTGCACATTTTCGTCTGCAACAAGTGTCCTATTAAAATAATGGTTATGCTCTGAGCACTTTAATTACACCACTAGCAGAGTTAATGGTTGGAGTCACAGTTTCCCACTCTAGTATGTAAGTAAAGAAGACAACTGCTGGGCATAAACGAGATAAACATCTGAGATGCACAGCAGCAACTTACAGCATGTGCAGACCTTTTTTAAAGACCTCAACTCTTTTTAAAAGGTGCTTCTTGAGCCATATTACCTCTTGCTGATAAATTTGACCTCTTTTTTTTTTAACTGTACAGTTCATATTTTCAAAAAAAATGGGAAACTTCCATGTCGGTCACCTACATCTTCCTGTTTCTCTCACTGGTATTAAGAGTCCAAGAAAAAATGAAGGGCCAATGAATTGCACTAATTATTGGTAGTATGCTGTATGTGATCAGCGGGGCAGAAAGAGCATCTCTGGAAGGGTGAAACATAAAAACAAAGTAGCCAGTCTTATGACACTCTGCAGGGGTGAGAGCCTGCTAAGGTTCATCACCTCTGTGTTGTGTAAGCAGCCCTGCTCTATGAAACTGCTTTCATGCTGGGATGAAAAAAAGATTTCTACACTTACTATCAGCAATGGCAGATGAAAACTAGCCTGTTTGCAGGGCTTTATCAGAGGTGATGCTATGCATGTGTACAAAAGGAGTAATATACTAGCCTTAGCCATTTCCATTGAAAGCCATTATTCTCTGAATTGCTCGATTCTTGCATAAAATGCAAAATAAATGCGATGGCTGTTTCAGGAGCACACAGTGAGTCTCACCTTCTGCACTGCACTACAGTAGCTCCATTTTACAGTGCCAGACCCAAAGGAAAGTGTCTCTCTCACTCAAACATTTGCATGTCTGCAAACTAGTGGCGGGGTTTCATCCTGTGGGAACTGATGTCTGGGCAAGAGTTTCTGTGCCACACAACCTCCCCAGTGTCCAGAGTGTTGTGGAACTTGACCTGCTGGCAAGAAGATGAGAAAAAGAACAAATGTCTTCATTTAGCTCAAACTTCATGTGTGTGAAATGCTTACAGAGTGGAGCAGAATTCACAAAACCTGCCAATATAGCTGTTTTTATGTTTTAGATCATGCAATGAAGAGGTCCAGCGTTTCTATTTTAATGGGTACAACATAGACTTTCAGATAAGTATTCTTACTGTCTTGACAGACATGACTACTTCACTCTTCATTTTTACAGAGAGTGCTAAATATCTTGCTCCTACCGAGATACAGCCTGTGTCAGCTTATTTAGTTGCTACCATAGCACCATTCATTAAACCTCAGGAGTTTCCAGGTACCAGTGTAAGTCAACCAAATTGAAGTTTTTAACTGAATTAGATGAAATAGCTTAGTCAGGATAATGTTTAGAATGATGCTCTTTTTTGAGACACACTACACAAAATTAGTTTGAAAGATTCCAAAAGCAAATACTTAGCCTTTTTTATTAGTTGGAGTAAGTGTAGCTGCTCGGATCTTGCAGATGTTAGTTTACCGATACTAGTTCTGAGTTTGATGAGTCAGTTACATTTAAAATGTTAAATGGATCATTGCATGCAGACCTGTTAGTCACATGCTTTCAATTAAAGTGCTTTTGCACCATAAATTCAAACAAATCAGTCACACCAAAGTGCTAGTCAAACCCACACTGTGTGAATTAGCTGATATGGATTAGAAGTTCCCTTGTTGGCACAAAGTGCCAGCAAATTCCAATTCACTACCAGTCACCAAACCAAAGCCCGACACTCCCACCCCCGATGATAACCAAACTGTGGAAAGTTCAGACCACCCAGGAATACACAGACGCGTGCATGTGTGCTGTTCAGAAGTCACTGAAGTTTTTTTTTCCACAAAGTCCTGTGAAATTTGCAAAAGCTCAACGCTGAAATATCATCTCACTATTACTAAGATGCACTGTGTAGGTAAAAACGTTTTGCTAGGTGGCACAGTAGCGTAACTTAACAAAGAAATTACTCTCCACCTGGATAATAACACTTGTATCTTTGAACTCTCCTGCCATGACTCCCATCCACAACAGATTTCACTCATGGTGAATAGAACATCGTGTGTGGTTGCAGAAACCCTTTACCTTCCACTATGAAGGCCTGCTTTGTTCCATTAGTATTAGCTTAATATGTTGAAAGTGCAGAAGCTAAAAAAATGTATCATACTAATGGCCATTCGAGTTATGGTTTACTCAGAGCAAAGAACTAATACATCCATGAATACATGGCCATGAAAAAAGGAATTGTGAGGATCTCAGAAAAAAGAGACTGTTACAGTTCTCTACCAGTGAGCTTCTGGCAGTCTGCAAGCAGAATTTGCAGCCATTTCTCATTCCCAGAGTGCCAAACACTGCCGATTTGTCAAAACTGTTGGTGTCTCACAGTTTTGACAAAACTGTGTCATGATGAGCTGAGTTTTTGGGGATTTTTTTTTGTTTTGTTTTGGTGCCTGACAAGTCTATTATTATTGCTACAAGTGCTAGTAATGATGATACTACTACTACTACTACTACTACTACTACTACTACTAATAATAATAAATAACAGTAATAATAATCATCTTCCCTGAAATTACAAATATACACATCTAAATAAGATGCACTCCTCTCCAAGGAACAGACAGTCAGGTCATCACTTTTGTTAGCATGTGTCCCACATCAGTTACTAGGTGAACAGATGACCGTCCATAGCAGAAATAAAGCACTGTGTTGGTGTTTATGTTCAAAGGTCCTTAGATGTAAGCTGAAGCTGTCAAAGCTGACTTAGTAGCTACTTCAGTGAACCTGAAAATGTCTGTTTTTAGAAACATCAAACACTGATAGAGACCCATGGCCGTAAAAATGTGTGAAACAGTGAAAGCACCTGAATCATTTACACTTGATCTCAGTCTTTGACACCACATTCTACATTGATTGGACAGTTCATTATATGCATGTTTCTATCTCTTTAAGAAGAATAACAAAAAATCCCCCTCCAATCCCTTCTCCAAGTGTTTGATTTGCTGGGTTTTGTGACAATGGCTGATAAAACCATCGTCCATAAACTGTCTATTTCTGCTGTCACTGTTGTGACTTTCAAAAAAGGGCCTCCTTTGGAATGTGGTGTGCCCCCTGACCCCATAGTGGAGGGAGTTTACATATCCATGTCTTTGCTAGTGAAAACCACATTCCTACCTTTGATCTGGGTCAAAGATGAAAGATGTCAGAGGTTTGATGCTGGCAAGCGAGACTGACATTTAGAGAATTTTTTTGTTCTTGTGTTTTGGAAGGCTGAGACAAAAATACAAATAAGTAAAATAAAATTACAATAAAATGCAAGCAGACATGATCACATACAGATGTCAAGTAAGCTATCACACTGACTTATGATCTGTTCCTACTTAATCCGGCCCTTTGTAAATAATAGAACTTTTTGTCAATTTTAATCATCAAACATTCTTTTCATTTCCCAACAGTCTCTGCGTGGAACACCCAAACACATTTTTTGTGTGGAGTTTGCGTGTTCTCCTTGTTTTTGTGTGGGTTCTCTCCAGGTACTCAGGCTTCCTCCCACAGTACAAAGACATGAACTTAGTAGGGTTAGGTTAATTGGTGAATCTAAATTACCTATAGGTGTGAATGTGAGGGCTAGTGGTTGTCTGTCTCTCTGTGTTAGCACTGCAACAGATTGGCAATCTGTCTACTCACCGTATAGTAGCTGGGATGGGGTCCAGATTAAGTGGGAGAAAATGGATGGATGTATAGTATATATGTTTACGATTGTATACGATTGTATACAAGTGGAACATTTCATATGGTTTACACAATGTTGCTGTTTGTCAACAGCATAATTAGCAAATGTTGAAATTTTTATAGGCATTTAAAACAGTACAATATCTGTATAACTCTCTGCACACAGTTAGGTTCATTATTTGTCGGACAAAGACATGATTGCACCTACGTCTGTATATTACCACGCTGGATTTTAAAACAAACAGTCTGCAAGAATTCCAGCCCTGGTGTGACTTTTGGATCACTCAGTGGTTTTCAATCACACTGTGCATCCTGCATTTTCACATTGGACCTTGTGCAGAAAACAGAATTTTGATTAGATTAGGTTTTGACTTTGATTATATTTTTCTCTTTAACATTAATTGGGCTAAGTTTTCTGTGACATCCTAAGCCATCTGAGAGAGAAAAGTCAGGGAAGCCATCTGAACTGTGGTCCATGGAAGTGTTCCATCTATTGGAGCTACCAGAACACAGTCTTTGCTCACCATTTGCTCCACTTATTAGATTTGCCTCCATACCAATTTGTCCATTCAAGCTGAAGGATTTCTTTTGACACATAGAAGCTGATTCAGTGCAGATGTATGTATTAAATGGAACATAAAGGGACTTTGACCGAGAGATCTAAAAATAGCAGTCATGCTAAAAAATAATGCAGAATTACTGTAGAGGTAGTGGCAGAAAAAAATGAAACTGTATACATATAGATGAAATGATTTTCCTCTAAAGTAACACAGAGTACAGCCACTACTCTTTCACATCAAAAGAAGCTAATTCAGAAGATTGAGGCATCTGACAAAATGCTTCCTGGTGGCCTTCTAGGTGAGTTGGTTTGTACATGTCCAACTGGAAAAAGACCTCAGGGTAGACCCAGGACATGATGTAAAGATTATGTGTCTTAGGTGCTTTAGGAAAGCGTTGGCCACCTCTGTCACAAGAGTTAGTAGCAGGGAAGAAGGAGATCTTGGTGTCTATGCTTAGAATGGTGCCTGCAAGACCTGGACCAAGAACTGAACTATGCTAGATACGCATCACCTCTACAGGAGCTGCTCAGCCATGGAAACCAGCCATGAAGCTTCCTCTGCACAGTTTTTCTGCTGATGTTAATACCAGAGAAGACGTGGGCCATCAGTTGTTGGGTCAGGAGAGCAACTTTTATGCACTATGTGACACACGACTTCGTGACCCCACTTTGTAACTTTGTGTGGTCTTTCTGTTTCTGTAGTTCCTTATTACTACCAGTTTGTAGTAATACTACTTACAGCTGATCAAGGACTATGTAGAAGGAAAGAAATTTCCCAAACTGACTTATTATAATGGTGGTATGTCAGTGGAGTCCCACCAGAGTAAGCAAGGTAAGCACTGCTTGTTCAGTGAAATCTGAAAATAGACATCAAATAAAACCAAAGTGAAAACAATTTATACATCTCAAATGGCCTTCTGTCTCATAGACTTCTCTCATTGCCTGTTTGCACCATCATTCAAACGTTCTGCCATCTTGTGGCTGCTCTGGGAACAGGTTTAATTCTAATTGCCCCAGAATCCACTCAAATCTATGACATCTCCAGTTTTGATGGGCTTGTCTGTGTCCTGTTTACAAAGACTTCAGCTTGTCAAGCTGTGAGGCCAACAGCTCCTGCTGGTTATTTGTTAATGTGCATTGTGGATAAGCTGCTGGTCTGGATGGGATGCAGATGGGAGATAAGCATGTCAGACAAGCTGCAACTGGCTGTGTTTCAGGGCTTTCAGAACATCTGCACTTTTTGTGGAAACAGAGGTAAAATTAGCAAGTAAATGAACTTTTTTGAATTATTATCTTAACATAAGTTTTCTATTACTAACCACTTGGCCAACATATGTGATGTAAGACATTTTTTTTAATCAACTAAGTTTAACAAGCTGTTTTCACTGATTTCTTTAATCTTTCTGTTCATGCCCTTAATTCAGTTGTGTTTTTTTTTTTGTTATGCTTTAACAAAAACAAAAACATTCTTCTTCTTCTTCTTCTTCTTCTTCTTCTTCTTCTTCTTCTTCTTCTTCTTCTTCTTCTTCTTCTTCTTCTTATTATTATTATTATTATTATTATTATCATTTTTACTCTTGTCAAGCCTTGTAAGAACAACAGTCGTCATCATTTGATCAAGATTCTAAAAATCAGGCCTGTGCTCATTAGATCACTGCTGCTACAATCTATTTATAACACAGTAACACAGAGTAAATATCAATAACAGTAATTAAAGCGACAACACAGAGAGAACCAGTCATTTGAAGCACTTTTAATCCCTTTGCTCTTCCACAAAACTGTCCTTGTGTGAAAAGCAATGTATTTTTGTGTGGGCATTCCCACATTGTCACTTTCTCCATATTACAGAGAAAACTAAAAGCCCTTTATCTGTAATGGCAGACCATTAGTCTCCTGGCAAAAGCCTTTCACCACAGATCCCGCGTAAAGGAAGTATGCAGATTCAGAAGGGGGAAAAATGAGACCTTTAACATCGTTCAAAAAAAGAGCTCTTTGGGAAGGGAAATAAGACCCTGAGAATAAATGTGTCTTGTCTTTAAAATGGCAAAATTCTCGAGTGCACTGTGGAATTTATAGGCGCATTGTTCATTTAAATGACTGGTTGCTGCAATTTTATCATATAATATCTCAGCATTTAGCCACAGTGAATGATTTTGAATGAATAACTGAACAAAAACTGTTAATTCACACTGGACACTACAACACTTTTCTGTAGTGAGGAAAAAAAAAATCCAAGCGTTATTGTATGTGGCCTCATGGAAAACTGTGCTCTTGTTTCATGGTGCCAGCGTGTGTGATGTTATGAGTATCTGCATTTTTATGTGTGCGTATTTGTCATTTTGCTTTCATGTCTCTCATTCTTTTGAATTACAGCTGGTTTTTACTAACCTCTCTTAGAAACTAGCCTTCTCTGGTAACAGCTGCCGATGGAATGTCACCTCTCTGGTGGGGAATGAGCCTGAGCTGGTGTGTGAGGCCCAGAGATGTGGGTTAGATGTAGTTGAGCTTGCCTCAATGCACAGCTTGGCTTCTGGAACCAGTCTCCTGGAGGGAGACTGGACTGTATTTCATTCTAGAAATGCCCTCAGTGAGAGACGGGTGGCTGGGGTGGGAACATTTATATACAGCAAGGTTGGTGCCTGAATGTTGGGGTATTTCCCAGTTGACAAGATGGCTGTTACTCCATACCTCCAGGTGGGGAGGCATGGAGTGGTAGTTCGGAGTCGTTCATGCTGGCTTGTTGTGGCATGCTTTATGGTATAACTGTAGTAATAGCTTGGTTCATGTTGCCAGCAATGGACAGAATGTCTAGGTGCAGCCAAGTAGTGGACAGTGTTGGGGTGATTGGTCGTAGGATTTTATCTCTGATTTTTTGCAGATGATGGGGTTTTGTTGGTTTCATCAGCCTTCAGCTTACACTGAAACAGTTTGTAGGTTTCCAGCTGTGTGTGAAGCAGATGGGATCTGGACTGGGGCAGACAGGCAATAATTTTCCCTGACATTTTGGGTCCAGGTGGCTCACCAGGATCAGTCAAAACAGCACTGATGGTCTAGTTAAACATGTGCACATGTGTCTTTGTGCACTTCCCCAAAGCAATTGTAAAGCTGAGTAGTGCATGCAAAATAATTAGTCACATAGTTACTCTCTGTTAAAAACATGCATTATTAGGAATATGTCTGTGAAGGTTCTCAGTGATCCAGGTCATCGTAGTCAAAGGAGCTTGCAAAGAAAAGCGTCTGGACTTACAGCTGTACAGTGCGGCGAGGAATGCCCAGACCTCTACATTGGAGAGACCAAACAGCCACTTCACAAGCGCATGGCAAAACATAGAAGAGCCACCTCCACAGGACAAGACTCAGCAGTTCATCTGCATCTAAAGGATAAAGGACACTCTTTCGAGGATGCCAATGTTCACATTTTGGACAGAGAGGACAGATGGTTTGAAAGAGGAGTGAAAGAGGCCATCTATGTCCACTGTGAGCGACCATCTTTGAACAGAGGCGGTGGCTTACGACACCAACTGTCTGCCATCTATAATCCAGTTTTGAGTTCCGTCCCCAGACGCCTTAACGCCCACTCACATCCTGGGCCATCTGACCTCAGGAAATCACATGATAGGGTGGGGCCAGGTTTCACAATGAGCTCACCCGAAACCCTGGCTGATTGGGACCCACACCCGCTTTCACACCTTGGCTCAGGTGATTAGAGGATCATCAGGGGGTCCTTTTGTCCCTCTTTGGGGGGATACTCCCACTGGGTTTAAATCTGGGACTCTCGGCCATTTGACCTTAGAACTGAAGAAGCTTCTCGGATGAGAGGTGAAACGTCTTCAAGCAACTTTAAGAAGTCCAGACGCTTTTCTTTGCAAGCTCCTTTGACCATTATTAGGAATAGTTTCACTAATTGTAATAGTTGTTATTGGTACTATTGTCGATAGCGCAGCAGCAGCCCCAATAGCTAGCTTGTTGGTTCATTTAAACATTTTGCTGAATCTAATCCTAGTTTCTTTTTTCCTCTTAGCTTTTTAGCTTCACATTTTTCAAGCCCTTCTTCCAGGCTAACATCTATTCAACAAGGTGTATGATCACACAGGGCAGGTAGGGTAAGGGCCAGTGGCGTTAAGCGATTTGATTGTGTCAGTAAATAAAATGAACAAATGGGCTGCTGTCAGTGCTTGTATTTCCAGTCTGCAGGGCCCTTTAAGCTGGCCCGTAGCCTGTATAATTATATCAACAAAGAAAAAAAAATAATGGGCCAAAAGTGTGTTGCCCAGTGGCCAGATGCCTAGTATGCCAAATTACCAGTTCAGCCCAAGATGGGATGAAAGCCAACACATCCAAGTCCTGGTAGTGCGCTCAGTCTCAGATTTAGGTTCCTTTATTGAAATGTGTGTGTTACTTATCACACAAACACATACGTAATGAGTTACTGTAATCACATTACATTTTTTAAGTGATACAATAATGTAACATCTTACTGCTCTAAACTCAGTAATCACATTAAAGTTACACGCAGGTTCTTGAATTACCTGCAAGCCAAATGAATAGAAAGGAAAAATAAATATATAACATGTCTTTTTCTTCCTGTGCACTTATGCTACAATCATTTGATTTCAGTTTATGTACAGAAAAGAGCACCATGATGGATTCTTTTGAGGAATAGGAGTAGAGAGATGGACATTACTTTTATTTTTTTATCACACGAAAAGACAAGAGTATGACAATAAAGTGAAAACTGCATCAAGGATAGAAAAAAATGTACTGGCAACACAAAACTACAAATATCTGAAAAGAGTAATCCAGAATGATGTTGGAGTTGAGTGTATGCTCACACTAGGCCAGCAGCCAGAGCCTGATTATCAGCAGGTAACAAAAGCAGTGATGAGCACCTGGCTTTGGAGAATTGTGGCCTCCATTTTTATCTGTACATTCTCTGTAGTAGAATCACTGTGCTGATAGTTTTGGACTGTTTTTCATCTTTGCTTTGTGTTGTCGGTTTTGTGTTTATACTTAAACACTTAAACATTATAGTGTGTCCTCATTAGGATTGTAATTTCTGTCATGTGTGAGGCTGTAGCCTGAAGTTTATATTATTATCTAGTAATTATGTGACAGTGTATTTTAGGTCATGTTATAGAATAATGCAAATGTAATGTAACGAGAAGAGAGTAATGTAACGAGTAGTGTAACAAATTACTTTCTCCCTGTCTTGCTCCCCTTAGTCCCCCTGTGCTGGCTAATAATTTTTTATCTTTCTTGTCCTCTAGTTAATTCTCTCTCCCTCTCTAATCTGTTGATGTGTGTGCGGGTGTAAGTTAACCTCAGTTCTTGTGTTTCAGGGGCGGGACCTTTCCAGGTCTGTGCACCTGGAGATTATGCGCTCACTCGTCTGCAATCACTCGTCACCATTTGCTATTTTAGATTAAGGAATTCCTCTGGTTAATGCCTGATCGCTGAACTAACCACCTTAGTTTTGTTCGGCTCTTCATGCACTTTGTGTGCTCTGTGTGTGCCTGCTTACTTTGTAATCACCTTTTTTTTTGTTTTTTTGTTTTGTGGGGTGGAAAAGCTGTAGAGATAGCTGGAAAAGAATTCCGTGGACAGGAATTTCTATGGAATTACCTGTTTGCTTGGCTTTGGACCTCACAAAGCCAACCTTTTGCTCTGAACCTGCAAACACATCTGTTGTAAATAAACCTGGGAACCTTTATTTACAGTCCTGCATTTGGGTCCACCTTTGTTGCTAGGATATGACATGTGGATATGACAGTGGAAGTTATATATATATATATATATATATATATGTGTGTGTTTGTGTGTGTGTGTGTGTGTGATTTGGTGTTAATGTTTGGAGTTTTGGTGTTAATGGCTCCTTTATGAGTAGAAAGGGGTGTTGTGTGAAAATTATGCATGTTTTAACTAATGCCTTATGTTGTAAAACCAAGCACGGATTGAAAAGCTGTCAGCATTGTCAGTCAGTAGCTGAGAACCCCATGAAAAGTTATTTAATGACCTAGAGGGAGAGAATGGGAATAGGGAATACGTTCTGAAAACCAACTTCACTCAAACATTATTCAAAGATCTTGCCAATCAGCCTTACATTCTTCAAGAGCTACCCACTCAGACACATCAATCAGTGACCTCAAGAGCTGCTATGTCTTTAGTTGTTAGATTGAAAACATTGTTAAACTAAGCCGATTACAAATTATTAAAACGAATGTCTGAATAAAATTGAGCAAAAGCCTACTTCAGACCCAGACACTCTCGATGGTGAAATCCTTTGTCTCAATATATCCTATATTCAGGGTGTTGTCAGTATAGTTATTGTACAGTTATTGCACAGAGGAATGTCACAATGGATTACTCACAGTTGTTCAGTCAAAATTTTCTTATTTAATGAGGAAAAAAAATATTGTTCTCCTAAAAACTGATTTGTCTACAATTAAATTTTCCAGCAAATCGATGCATAATCACAAACTTAGACGTAATCCGTTAAAAGTTAAAGTAGCAGAAGCCAGTTTGTGGAAACCCCCATTTGGCCCCATTATCTAGAATTCATTGGGCAGGTTGGACATTGCTGTAATGCATAATTGTGTGGATAATATGGATAAGATCTCATCCTCTTCATCGTTACATCAAGCCTCTGATCTGAAGTCAGATCACATGGAAAAATATAAAAATGATTCCTGATATTATCACAATTAATTATTGTAGGCTATATATAGCCATGTCCAGATAGCTAACAATGAGGCAAACAAGGCTAAACAAACAACAAAAGGCTAAAATTATGCCGCCTGATGTGAGGCCTAAAATGTGCCGTAAAATCATACTTCCCCTCTGATGAACAGTTTGATTACATTCTCTCATCTGAGAGTTTATTTGCTAAGTTACTCAGTCCAACAGTGTTTAGTACGGTGGCCCTGAGAGGCCAAACGGACTGCAACTTAAGAAAACACCAGCAATAAGAAAAGCGCTGCAAAAGCACACAAAACACAATGGAAATAGGAAAAACAAAAACGGAAATAGGAAAAAAGAAAACAGAAATAGAAAAAACGAAAACAGAAATAGGAAAATACTGATTTCCAAAAGCACAAGGGAAGTGTTTCTGGGGAGACAATAACCCGACGGACCAGCTGCAGGAACCAAAACATGCTAGGTGAGTGTGTTTTAAGGGGTGTCCAAATTCATAGGCTGCATCATCCTGAGGACCCGGCCTTCGCAGTCTATGTGGGCCGGGTCCTCCAAAGGGCGGGTAGGCCGGAAGTGAGCAGCTGTGAAATTGGACGGTCTAGCCTTCAGTTTTGCGTCACCAGCTGTCTCGGTGGAGTTTAATAAACTCAACCGTCTGTTCCTTGCTATGTAAAATATAACAGGACATTGGCGTAAATTCTCGATCATCTCACACTTCTGTTTAATCAGTTTCCCATCTGACGTTTATTCAGCTGTGTGAAAACTATAACTTTAATCTCAGCCAAACCGATTTACTCACAAACAAATAAAACACTGAAAAGAAGGATACACCCGACCCATCCTTCAAATTCGGGGAAAAGGAGGACACATTTGTCGGCTGCATTTGGAGGAGTCTACGAATTTGGACAGCCTTCGTCACGTCGCTGTGACGTAATCTGCCTACAAATGCGGCCTCAGGAGGCTGCAGCCCATGAATTTGGACAATCCCTTAATCTCATAATTCATATAATACTGATGGCGGATTTTTAGGCTAATAGTTAGGCTAACACACTTACCTCTCATCTTTTCTCTCCTCACAAAACCGATAGACGATTTTTGTTGTGTTTTGTGCGCTGTTGCAGCGTTTTTGTCATTGCTGGTGTTTTCTTAAGTTGCAGTCCGTTTGGCCTCTCAGGGCCACCATAGTTTAGCGTCTTTTCCACATAATTTGGCTTGACTAGACTCAGCTTGGTTTAGGGTTTTTCATTAGGATGCAGTACCTGGTACAGGCTATGTTTTTAGTATCTACTCAGCCCGTGTTCCAAGCGAGCTGAGTTGACGTCAACAGACTGCTGATTAACCAGAGTCATGTCAATGGCTGGGTCAAGGGAGTGACTCCTTTAAGCCCGCAATTTTTTTACTCGGCAAGGAGGGAAATGGCTACACACCCTGGTCCAATTATGAAATGCAGAGACTTACTGTCGGTTTAGCAGCAAGTATACTATCGTCTCAGGGTCCTCTTTTGTCGTGTTTCTGTCTCATATAAACTACGTCAAGGGGCTTTCTGGCCTCCTTGCTTTATGACTCCACCCACATTGAATGAATCGAGTTGAGTAGAGCCGTGTAGATGATAGTGGACAAAAGGCACATCAAAGTTTCAGTAATGCCAACTGACAGCAGCTTGAAGTGGCTAAAAATGAGTTTAGTTGGCTTCAATCTATAATCTATTTTCTATGTAGTGGTGAGAGTTTGTTTACACTCTAACATTCATTCTAACAAGTAGAAAATTCTGTTTTACATGAATGCATGCTTATTGCACTACAGATGTAAATAGTACATGATTGAATTGTTCAAACAAATCTTTTGGAACTATAAAATAAATAAATTGTATTATCAGGTATTTTGAGTAGATCATCATCTAGTAAAAATACACCTGTGCCTATGTTTTTCATGAAAATGTAAGTACGCAGTTTCTTTGCCTGCTTCAAATGATAATTAGAAATAACAGAACTGAATTCATTCTTTTTATTCTGTGACAAACAACCTCTGTCTAATGAGTGGAAACCTTTACGTGATAATCCAAGACTGCTTTTCAATCAACCTAATTAGGATGCAAACACATCTAGGGTCTGTGCCAAATGTTTGAAGACTGACAGGCTTTCTCTCTGTGCTTGGTTTTACAGCATAAGGCACTAATACATGCATACCAGCTTCCATGCACAAATATTCATGCGTGCACGTAGATACACACACACACACTTAGAGCTAAGGCCACATTCCTCACTGAGTGAATAACAGAGGCTGTAATTTTGTTTTCAAAGGAGAAAATATTATTCTGTGATTGTAGTATAATTAGAGCTGCTGTACTCAAAAAAGGCTGACAAGATGAATGACAGGCACCTGCTTAGATGTTATGCATGCTTGCACAATGTGCGCATAGTATTTGCGTGTGCAATTTAGCGATTAGTGATAATGCATGATACGTGTCCTCGGTGTAAACTTATCACTTAAAACATTTCACCTTTGGCATTTAAATGTTGAACATGCAGAAATTGATGAGGTTTTGATATCTGAGCCAAACCGAGGGCAAGTCGAGACCTGCCACTGACTGCTGATCATCAGGCATACATTAGCAGTTTCCGTCTGCACGTAATATACCATGTGTTTATGTGTGTTTATCTGTGATGGCTTGAGAATCATTGCAGCCTTCAAACTGTACACCCTCTGACCACAAGAGGGTGTAAACACTACAGATAATGCTGAGAATGGTTTATTCAAGTGATAAGCATTAACATTTGCTGTTACATTTTTTTTTACAAAAAACCCCCCCACCCCAAATACAAACAAATAAAAAAAAACCATGTAACTTGATATTACTTGAGGGTAGTTTCACATGTGATACGCATGCACACGCACACAGGAAATTGTGAAAACAATATAAGCTTAATGGGCGGAAAATCCCCGTGCCAGTTTCCCTATATGTGACACTTGGTTGGTCCATGAGGTGAAAATTGCAGCAGAAGATGCCTTCCATTTCTGCTGCAGAACCTGTGAACAGCTGGTCATAACTGGGAGCCCCCCAGAGCCAAATAAGTATCCATGCGGATGTGCATTAAGCTGCACCCACAGAAATACAAGCCTTAGTACGGATATCAGTGTAGGTCATTAAAGTTAAACTATGCAGACAATTGCGCTGCCATCTTTGTGCAATTATCACATGCTAGGATGGCTCGTGTAAAGAAGAATGAGAGTCTGTGATGTGGCAAATGGGTCTGGAATTCAAAAACTTGTAAGTGCTAATGGAAATAATCATAATTTTAGCAGAGGACCCATGCATTGTTAAACTGCAAGTTCTGTTTTTCTGGTGCACTTTAAAAACCAAAGTTTACTGCAAAATATGTTTTATTATCTCTGATTCAAGCATTTTAACCTCTAGACTAATACTCAGGAACATGCAGACACACACACACAGATACACACACACACTTGTGCAAATCAAGCATGTGTCGGACTTACTGCTGTGCTTGCATTGCTCTTGATGGAGTGCCATGTTTCTCACTAGACTTGAGAAGATCTTAGGACTAAAGAAATTACAGAGAGGACTTTAAGGGTCACCTGACACTGAACTCTCACTGAACTCTACTTGACCCTGAAGCCAATAACAGTACGGGTCAATCCTAGAAAGGGGTAAGTCTCGTTGTTTCCTCTCTTTTCTCTGTTTTCTCCCATTTTCTCGCTCTCTCTGTTGGTGCATATTCTCTGTTTATCAAACACCTGCAGCTGAACAGCTAAGTGCCTTCAAATAAACACCACGCTATGCCAGAAGTGAGGGGTTTTTCCACCTTATTAAGCAATGATAGTTCAACGAATAGCTGCAAATCAGTTTTTCCTGGAAATGTTTATGAATCATGCCAGGCTATGCTTGGGCTGAGTAATCGCCCAGCTGGGGACCGTATCATAGAGCGCCTTCTTTCAATTAACACTGATAACAACAAAAGGGATTAACATTCTTAGGAGAGGCTTCCCCCCAGTTTTTCCTTCTTTTTTTCCCCTCCAAAAAGGTATTTATTTAGGTCTCTCACTCATCCTACTCCCACCTACAATTATATTCAGGAATCATAAATGTGTATTTTCACAAGTGTGTGTTGCTTGATGACACATCAAGCCTTCTTCTGGATCCAAGCTCCTACTACGGTCATTAAGGCTGTCGTCCTTTTATTGTCTTTTTAATATGAACAAGCACCTAAAAATATTGAGTGGTCATTGTCAGCCTCTCTGGCTTTTTATAAACACTATTCATGTGCGGCACATTTTAAAGATCAGGTTTTAAAACCTTATGATGCAACTACTCCCCAAGGACTGTCAGACACCACATATATGAGGCTAACTAAGATTTCAGTGAGTACATGAAACTAAGCATCAGGAATTTTTCATTGTGAGTCATCTGAACCATAGCTCTGTGGGTAGCCCCAATTATATGTCAGCTAGCCTGAATTCAAAAACCTGACAAACATTGCTTTTCTGTCTTCACTTATGTGTGAGTGAACTGTACAGTTTAGTTTTTGGCAGTCTCTCAATTAAAACATGGTATATCATCTTTAGATGGAAACTAGCGAGCTAACTTCCCGCTAATTCCTAAACCTGTTAAACATTGTAAACCCTTTTTTTCATGGATGCCTTGATGTTAAGCTTTCATTGTAAAACCTGGGAGAGCAGCCACACATTATTGAAGATGAATAATAATTCAAACTGTTTTAACTCTCAGTGGTGCCATAGTGTTTGTTTGAGTTTGGGAACTGAAAACGAGTTGACGTCAGGCTTAACACTAGAAGTCCCAGGCTTTTCTAACCCTCTGTCAGCCAAGTGGAAGCTAACTTGGCTAGTCTGTTAGCATCAATTCATATGTAAATTGGGTCGTTACCTGAGAATTGTGGAGGGGAGTGGGGGTGTGTGAATGATTGCGGATTTCTAACTGCAAACTGCCTCTTTGTTTGTGTGTGGGGAGGGGGAACTGCTAAAAGCTGTGAACTTCATTTTGTGTTCGTCTTGATGCATTCTAATCATCCAGGAAAATAAATCTCCAAAAGATTTATTGATAAAAACAGTACAAAAAAAACCAAAAAAAATTTCTACAAAGACAACCATTTGTACACATATTTACAGATAATAATAAAAAGTGAGTGAGTACATTTCAATCATTCACAATCCTGGCACTGCCATGGTATCTGTAGTCTGCATTTACCACATGTGTATCTGTAGCAGTGAACACATCGCACAGTGGCATGATTGTTCTTGCATTTGTGTTTGACCTGACACGTGGCTCGTTTTTCCAGGGCTAGGTGTGGAGGGTTGTGTCCGAAGCAACTGTTCTTTTCTTGCCTTCTTCCCAGCCATATGAGAGTTAGCCAACTCTCTTGCAAGCTCCACCAGGAAGTCCACCCGTCTTTCCTGTGTCCCGGTGCATGCTTGATACAGCACATGTGCATTCAGTGCTGCCATGTCAATCATGTTATAGGACCGTGTACTCCTGCACCATCTGGTCCATCACATCCACGCCACACTTTGTGGTGTTGTAAAGGGTGACAGTGTTTGGCTTCCTTTTGGTGGTGTTATCAGTCTGAACCACGCTGTGCATGCTGCTAAGAATATAGACTGTCTTCTTCCGTTTGGCCGCATACGCCGTCAGCGTGGCAGCAGAGGTTGAAAACACCTAAGAAATAAGATAAATTGTTATTTCCATAGCACTTTTACACACAATGAAACACATAAACATAGAACCACAAAAGACCTGCAGCCTACCTGAGTGGTGAATTCATTGCGATTTGTGTATCTAGCGGATTGAGGAATTTCCCGGCGAATCTTGCTGACTGTGCCGAGGATGGTGGTTTTCCGTCTAAGAAGTTTTTGCGCAAGTGAAAGTGATGTGAAGAAATTGTCCGTGGTAACATTTCTGCCCTTGTCTAGGAATGGTTCCATCAGCCTCATCACCCAAACTTGTCAGGTTTACTTGCAATATACTGCAGGAAACAGCACCGAGTCTTTTATCTTGATCTTGATCAAAGATCTTGATCTTGCGGGGGGTTACTAGGGTTCCATCACTACGTGACTGCTGGTCAGCAAACCTGGGAAACCCACAGATCATTGGAACTATGCCGCGTAACCGCTTCCAAGACATCATGCAACACCTACGCTTTGATGACAGGTCCACCCGCAGTGATCGAGCAAAGACTGATAAGTTCGCTGCAGTTTCCAGTGTGTGGGGATCATTTGTCACCAACTGCATCACGTGCTACAACCCTGGTCTACATATCACCGTTGATGAACAGCTCTTCCCATCAAAGACTCGGTGCTGTTTCCTGGAGTATATTGCAAGTAAACCTGACAGGTTTGGGATCAAGTTTTGGGTGGCCTGCGACCTAAAATCCAAGTACATTTGCAATGTCCTCCTATATCTTGGCAAGGACCCCAATCGTCCCAGTGGGGAGAGACTGTCTGAAAATGTAGTGATGAGGCTGATGGAACCATTCCTAGACAAGGGCAGAAATGTTACCACGGACAATTTCTTCACATCGCTTTCACTTGCGCAAAAACTTCTTAGACGGAAAACCACCATCCTCGGCACAGTCAACAAGATTCGCCGGGAAATTCCTCAATCCGCTAGATACACAAATCGCAATGAATTCACCACTCAGGTAGGCTGCAGGTCTTTTGTGGTTCTATGTTTATGTGTTTCATTGTGTGTAAAAGTGCTATGGAAATAACAATTTATCTTATTTCTTAGGTATTTTCAACCACTGCTGCCACGCTGACGGCGTATGCGGCCAAACGGAAGAAGACAGTCTTTATTCTTAGCAGCATGCACAGCGTGGTTCAGACTGATAAAACCACCAAAAGGAAGCCAAACACTGTCGCCCTTTACAACACCACAAAGTGTGGCGTGGATGTGATGGACCAGATGGTGCGGGAGTACACGGTCCGCAGAGGAACACGGCGCTGGCCAGTTGCCGTGTTCTATAACATGATTGACATGGCAGCACTGAATGCACATGTGCTGTATCAAGCATGCAACGGGACGCAGGAAAGATGGGTGGACTTTCTGGTGGAGTTTGCAAGAGAGTTGGCTAACTCTCATATGGCTGGGAAGAAGGCAAGAAAAGAACAGTTGCTTCGGACACAACCCTCCACACCTAGCCCTGGAAAAAGAGCCACGTGTCAGGTCAAACACAAATGCAAGAACAATCATGCCACTGTGTGATGTGTTCACTGCTACAGATACACATGTGGTAAATGCAGACTACAGATACCATAGCAGTGCCAGGATTGTGAGTGATTGCTGAAAATGTTGAAATGTACTCACTCACTTTTTATTGTTATTTGTAAATATGTGTACAAATGGTTGTTTTTTTATTTTTGTTTTTTTGTACTGTTTTATCAATAAATCTCAGCAACAATGGAAATACACCCATGTGTGTTGATTTCTCCCTAAGGCAAACTGAAACACAAGTTTCCTTGTGGCTCAGGAAACTAACCACTCCAAGTGGTTCAGCATGGCCCCACCTTATTTACATAACAAAAGCAGCTGTTCACAGGTGATTAAGGATATTAGCTAAAAGCCTACCAGCCATTTGGCTCGACGGTGGGTTTTATAGGTAGAAAAGCCAAATGGCTCTTCTCTGGGACTTCTAGTGTTAAGAAGCGGATACTGTAACAGTGTGTGGTTGTCTTGCATGTGGTAACTGTGTTGTCTATAGCTTAGTTTGCATAATGTTTGTTTCTGTCTTTTTGTATGCACTCTTGTTTTTACACCGACTTTTACTGTGTGGGGCTACACTGCAGTAAGTCTACTTGTTATCACTGGTAACTAGTCCGTCGTGTGCATGGTTGGAAAATGTGAAGCAAATGTAGCAATGCATTCTCTAATAGTCCAACAATTTCAGAATGTTTCCCACGGTAGTGATCTAAAACAAATATCTAGTATATATTAAAATATATTATAAATAAAATATATTATATTATAAATTATATCATTAAAAGATTCAGAGAATACTGAGAATTTATTTACGCATGACTGAAAATCAATACACGTTGCCTTCAACTGTCACTTACGACTGAAAAAAAAGAAAATCTGGGAAAAAAACTTAAGCTTTAGACAGGTGTCTTCTCAAATAGATATCCTCTTTATCCATTGCTTGCTAAGACTTTGGAGAAAAATAATAATAAAAAAACATGTTGTGGTAGTATAGGGTTACCATAGGGTCAGCATCGTCACTGATTATGATACAAGGGTTTAAACTTAATTTATTTTTCTCCTCTCGTCCCACTCCTATGGACAATTACAGTTGTTAAAAGAAGAAGTGATGTAACATAAAATGGCTGTCACATTGTTTTTGTGCTACTCAAATCAAATTCAAACAGACCATATATAAAAAACTAGTTCAACTACATGGGGTTTGCATACATTACTTTATGAGGACTCCCTTAACTCTTCATGGCACAAATTCACCAATGTGCTGGAAACATTCCTCTGAGATTTTGGTCTCTATTGACATGACAGCATCACGCACCTGCTGCAGATTTATCAGATGCACATCCATTATGCAAATCTCCCATGAGATGATGAGTTAAGCTTTGTGGGGTTTTTTTTTAACTGCTGGAAGCAACCATCAATGGATGGGCACACTGTGGTCATAGATATAGTCAGCAACAACGCTCAGATTGCCTGTGGGGTTTAAAATCTTGTATATTGGGTATTAAGGGGTTCAAAGTGTGCCCAAAAAATATCCCATACAATATTACATCACCACCACCAGCCTGAACCATTAATACAAGATAGGATGGAATCTGAATGTCATAGCAGAAATTGAGACCAGTCAACATTTTTCCATTTTTTTGTCATCCAGTTTTGGTGAGCCTCAGTTTCCTTCTTGTAGCTGACATCTAACCCATCTACTTCAAAGTTTGATATATTGTGCATTCAGAGATGCTTTGCATACCTTGATTGTAAAAAGTTTTTATTTGACTTACTGTGGCCCTTCTTTCTGTTTCTAATGCTTAGTTTCAACTTCAACAAATCACCTTGATATTATGACTAAATGCGCAGATGACAAGTTGAAAATATGCACCTAATTAAATGACCAGTGAGTGAAATTGTGTCTTGAGGGTGAAAACCCTGTTACCAGTTAATGAAACTCATAAAAACTGCATTTCTTGCATCAAGTTAACTGACTGACGGAGTTTGCCATACTAGCCTACTTGTGCACTTGTGGCCGTATACTGTAACGAGCCAAATGTCTCCCTCTAGTGGATATTTGTTATTAATGGCTTTACAACAACAACTTCTACAAATCATCAAAGACTATCAAAGATCATCAGCAACAAATATCAGTGAACATCTTTCATGGTTCTTACTGATTAAAAGAACTGATTTCAAACTGAATTTCAGATAATTTCATAACTTTTTTTTTGTTTTTTTTTTTACCATGAACTTCACAAAATAACTTGCAAACATCACCAGTCAAACCCCCAAACACTTGAAAATCTATGACATCTCCTTTATCGCAATTACTTATTTAAGTTTAAATAGCTAAATCGGTGGCCTCACATTGCTCAGAAATGAGAGCAAGAGCATCCGTCTGTTTCAAATATAATGTTTGACAGTAGCGGTGAGACAGTAAGTGGCCCCTCATGGAGAGAGAGATCTATATGAGGAAAACAGCAATCAGAAGGTCTAGTGGGAATCTTTCCTCTTTGGCCATGCTAGAATTTCTCAATCAATTTGTCTCTGCTTCCTTTGACCCAGATCAATAGCCATCTTTGGAGAAAAAAGAGATAAAAGAGAAGAGTGAGATCATTTCAGCTCACAGGGGAAAATGTGTGTTTTGACAGTTGCCTTTTTTGCATATGGCAGTTGATTTTATTTTAAATATAAAACAAACCCAAAACTCATTTTCTTTCTATTTCTGGGGATGTTCTTTAGCTGAAAATGTACAAACACATACAGTAAGCACATGCATGGCCGCAGACAAGGACATTTTCCTCCTCCTTTCTTTGCTTTGTCTCTTCCTATTCCAAACAAGAGAACAAATCTATCGCCTCTGTGCTCTAATATATGTGCCTCTTTCAATAAAAGCAGATGATCATTACTTTACCTCATGATGAATATTTAATGATACGCACGCCCTCAAAAATATGAAAAATGAAACCTGCAATAGAGGCAGAGACAGAGTGGGGTAAAAGGGAGGATACAAAGCGCTTAAGCCTTCTCGTCATTATGGTGGCCCCTGGTACTCAGGGCCACCAAGGAATCCCTTAATTCCTCCAGCATTATGCGCTTCAGACTCTTTCATGTCCTCCGTATGGGAGATGGCTGATGTGGATGGGGGGTAGTGGGGTCGCTGGAAAAATTCTAATATGTCTCTTGCTATGAAAAAATATGCACATACATTTAGCATTTAGATTCTCCAAGGGCAGAACAGAGGAGATGGGCACATGTCATGTATTGTGTGTCTGTGTGTGTTTGTCCTTATGTATATGCACACATGTTTGTGCGAGGAGGTCATCCTTAAATGGTCCAGTCTTTTTGTGCCCCAACTTTGTGCCTCTTGCCTGTGGTTACCATAGTAATTTTAATGATTTGGCTCCTCAAACAGGAAGCAAGAAAGGTCATGTGTGCTCTCTAGCCCTGCTTAATATATACAGTGCTAAACTGAAAGGCAGGGTATTGGTTATACTGATGGAGTGGTTGACTCATTGTCAGAGGTTAACTGGTTCCCTGTCTGGCAGAGTGAGTGACTGACTAGGTTTTTGAACCTTGTGCTGGCTGCTGGTTCGGTGGCTGTGTGGGAGCAAATTAAACGACTGGTAGACGTGCTGGCATGTTTGAGTGGCTAACCTGATGAGTGGCAGACTGACTGGATAGCTGACTGAGTAAAGGATTAGCTGACCGTCTGACTGACTTGTTCGTGGAATGACTGTCACTCTGGGCTGACTGACTGCTGAGATGCTTGTTTGCTTTTAGACCAACTGTCTGGCTAGACTGGTGGTTGATTGCCTCTCAAACTGTAAAACTGACTTGGTAGGTGGCTTGCGTGCTTGCTAATGACCAAACAAAACAGGAAAGGCAACAGCAAATGATCTGAGTAGTTACTAGTTATTATTTAAGTGCCTTTAAAAAGGCAGGCTGAACACTGGTAATGATCTATAAACAGCAGCTGCATTATTTCTTTTTAATGATGGGTAAAATAATTAGGTTAACTTAAAAAAGAAAGAAAAAAAAGGATATATCCTCTCCTAAATTAGTTCCTGTTTATTCAGCAATGCCCAGTGGGATTTTTGCCTTGTATCTGCAGAAATACCTTGTGTTAAACGAACTGTTATATAGTTGAATTATGCAGTGTAAATAAATATTAATATTTTTTTCAGTACAAAATGACTATTGAGCATCTTATATAATTTATTTTACTTTTACCTGTTATTTAAACAGCTGGTAAGCAATCGTTCATCATAAAATAAGAGTTACAATATACATTAGTCATTTTTCATCCTGCCAAATGTTACATTATAATCCAAATGCTTGATGAAATGTTAACGCTTCATTTCCTACATACCTGTTGGAGATTCTCCTTCTTGTTTTTAATCCACCTTTACGCTGACATAAAAAGAGCTTCTCTTTTCAAATTGTAATTAAATCCACACTCCATGGTGCACTACTGTGGCAGGATAATAGAATTCAGAGTGACTGCAATTAGTCGTAGGCAGAGAACTGGGACAGGCAATATTTCACTATAGTGGCCACAGGAGGGCACAGCAGGCTCATCTCTACTCTGCTGCTTTATTAAGATGGAAACGGCTCAAAAGGAGGAATGATCTGTATATCTTTCTCTTTTCTCCTTCTCTCCCTCTCATTCAGCGTGTATCTCAAGCCTTTGTTGAAATCTCTCCTCAATTAGATGTGTTTATAATTAATTACACAATTTGGGATTGTTATTCAGAGATGCACACATGTCTGCACGCATATGTGTACACACACACACACACACACACACACACACACACACACACACACACACACACACACACACACACACACACACACGCACGCACGCACACACACATTTACGGCTGAAGACTTCATTATCTGTGTAGCCTGCCTCTCAGACTCTCCACAGGCTTACTGGGCTCGTCTCATCAGGAGTCTTTAACCACTCACCACTTATTCAATAATGCTGTTTTCTTTCTTAGTGATCACGGATCATTAGAGCATCCAGTTTAATTGACTGCCCCGTGCTGCCATCAGTGCATGTGCATTGATGCTGTCACATGAAGACACTTCATTAGAAAATTAATGTTTTCTTTATATATGTGGCCTTAAAACTGCATGCGTGCATAATCCAGAAAAGGTAGGGAACTGTATCATTCTGTTTATTTCGAAGCAAATAAAAAGACTGCAGCAGTGTTTCTGTACTCATTTGTAATCTCGATTGTAAGATATTATCATTTTATTGCTGCACATTTTTCCCTGGTTAAAAACCCCCAAAACAAAATGAACAAAAAAAACATTGTTGTTGAAGATGGCAATTTAACCGCGTCCTTAAATATACTTAAATCTGCAAAAGCTTATAGAATAACTTTAGTTATGTTTACCCCACTTCCACAACTCTTTCCTTCTGTCACTGCATAATTATGATGGGATTCTCATCAAACTGTGACATTTTTTCATGACAGAATTTTAAGTAAGGGAATATGCAAAACATTATTATAACACTCCCTATTAAGTTGTTTGTGTCTGTTTGTTTATTCAATTAAATATTAACAGCCTGCAACTAAAACTGATTAGCAGTTAATTGTCTATCACAAGTGGTCTCAGAGATCTGGAGAATATAACACAGCCAAAAATACAAATAAAAAAATAATAATATTAATAAAAAAAAGAGAGAAAAATAAGTGGTTATTGAAACAAGGTTATAATTTTCTGCACGGATCACTTCCTCATGTACATAGTTCATCGTTATTTCTACAAGAGATGGTCTTTATTGTTCATTTAATCAAGGGAATTTAGATATGAATAGTTTTAGTTTCATATCACCCTTATATGACCTGTCCATAGCACTTTTCACATATTATTATATTAACTTATTGTGCGCATTTGAACCCAGAGCAGTAAATATTCATTTCGTGATCTTTGCTACTGGCTGTTGCATTAAACACAACTAATATTCACTGTACAAAAAATGGATAGAGGTTATTCTCATTACAGTGCTTGCAAACTTCTACATGCGTGATGCTATACCTTTGATTTAACAGTCTGACAAGTCACCTTTCCCCTATATTCAGTATATATAGGGAATTTTACAAGGTAGCTGAGCTAATGATGGCCACGGGTTTAGTGGTGACAGCTATCTGTCTCAGAATGTGAGGTGGACCTATTGTGCAGGTACAGCTGCACATCAAAAAACCATGCATACATTCATCATTATCAGACTGTCCTCATGAACTGTCATGCTAGGGGTTTTAAGGCCTAATCTAGGTAAGCAGGTTTTATTTATGGATATGAATAATGGAGCATCTATTAGAATATCCCTCATTCATGTATTGATGGAGATACACATTAATATTTTAAAACATTAGTGAGACCTGGCTTTACAAGTCTCCTGTCTATACCATTTAAAGTCCATTTTTACTGACGGGGTCAGCCTCGCTTCACTTTAAAATGGGAATTTGAATGGTCATGGTGACGAGGGCATTAGTGAAATCTGCCTTTAGATGACATCTGCTTTATGCCCAAAAGGCCCTCCTAATATTACTTTAGAGATTTAAATAGTAGCCCAGACACTTACTTTGTTTCTATTTAGAGAAACAGACCAGTATTAGAAATTAAATTCAACACATCAAAAGGGAAATATCTACTTAGACTAATTGTTTTAGTGGGTGTAGTACTTGTTTTCCAATCCAATTGTTAGCTGTGCAAATGTGGAGAGCAAATATTGTAATTTTGGGTTTGCATTACAGCAAACCTTTATAAAATTTTAACTTTTACTGTTAATATAACAACTATACAAGAACGACAGTACGTGTCATTGGGTCTACAAGCAGCATTCTTTTAGGCTGTTATAGTTAGACTATTAAATTAAATGGGAAGAAAGGGATAACTTGTTACCCCCTAATCCAGTTCTTCCTTTTTTTTTCTTCATTAATGTGGGTGATTGCTGACAACAGGTGGTTCTTGTAAAGTAAATCTAAGTAGACCTTGTTAAAAAATATTAATGAAATATTTTATGGGGATCAATCCTCTTTGTTTTGAATTCGCCAAATAAAATTAAGCATCTGCATTAAGCAGTGACCCCAAAATGTATTGTGATTGAATCTGTGGAGGTTATTGAACAGAGGAGGTCGAAAGTCATGTCATTTTCTTGAGTTGGGGACACGCTGACAATTAAAAAAAGTAAAATAAATTCCACTTTTAAAACTCTGAAAACAGGTCTTTTAAATATGGCATGACATGCAGAGTGCATTCCTGTGCTGTCGCTGATGTACATGCTGCTCCTATACCTAAAATATATGTTTGTTTGCCTCCCCCACACCCCCTTTTTTTGTTGGGCCTGCATGCCCATGATTACAAGTAGGGAATGTGTGGTTGCAAGCCTATATTTGTGTGTGTGCTTGTGTTTTTATGCCTTTGTGCATGTGTATATGCCTCTTTTATGTGTGTGAGAGATGGCAGCTGCTGTCACCTAGTGGGGCTGACAGTAGTTAAAGACAGTAAAGCTGTATGTGTAACAGGCCTGCTGTCACTTCCTTCCCTGTGTTGTTTTACTTCTTTCTAATGGGCTTTATTTCATTGTCAGCTGGCAGTCTACCTCCACCTCCTTTTCCTCTTTCTTTTCCTTCCTCTTTCCCCTCCTTCCTCATTTTCTCTCTCTTGACACATTACAGGCTGCCTTTGGAGAACAGCAGAGGGCCAGAGACCCCCTGCCAGCCATAATAATGTGGTAGAACAAGCCGACAGGTAGAGAGCGTGTGGGTGTGCGCATTGATGTGTGTGCACATACGCATTTGTTTAAGTTTGCGAGTTCACAGGCATGCACGTGTGCGTCGATGTGTGTGTCCATTCTTGCCGTCGCGCACATGCCATGCATACGTCTTCCTTGGTGTGGCTTTTTCCTGTGTCCTGGAAAACCTATCAAAGTCCTCCCATTAAAAAGCCTTCTGTGGCACATTATTAGCCTCTTTTACAAGGGCAATCTCTCTAAGCCTAAGCTAAAGGGGAAGGAGAGAGGAGGAGGGCTGGGCATCGGAGTGGTGGGGGAGATTCCTGTCAGCTCAGAGAACATTAGCTGTCCCAGAGTGCTTGTAGCCGCAGCAGGTGTGCTGACCCACCATCAACCCCCTGCATCCCTCACACTCTTTCTCTCTCTCGCACCCAAACACACCCACACACACAGACTCACATTTCAGCTTGGGCAGCACCAAGACACACAAAATGTCTCACTGTATACCCACGGACCTATATGCAAATGGTTGTACACACACAAAAACATACACACAAACTAATACCGCCTTTGAGAAAAAATAACTGAAAGGAATTGAAGTTGTTGTTTTCATCAGGGAGCCTAATATCATTAAAACCAAGGAGCAGCTTACTCATGAATGTTTGGACAGAGCTCATGTTTGTGAACAAACAAATAATAATCTTAATAATAACCTTAACTGGTTTTAAGTCACTTTTAGAAAAGAAAAAAAATGGGAAGAAATAAATAATTAAGAAAAGAATTCTCTGTAAGTTTTCTCTGCTTCTGCCTGTCAATATGTACGTACATGTATGATTATTTTTACTTACATGTAATCTTTTGAATCTAATTGCCCAATGGCAAGTTCCTTCAAGCAAGGTGTCTTCATCATTAAGCCCTTTCTGAAATCTTTATGCGTAATCTTTGAAATTGTCTGAGATCTAGATTGTAAAATCCTTTTTTACAACATGGGCTTTGTGATAACTTTAAGACCCCCCCTCACAAAATAAAGAAGAATAAAAAAAGAGTACACAAAGACATAAATAGAAATTTCCCATATCAATGAAATATTTGTTGGCTCGTGTATTCATATTCACTGCACTTAGCACAGCTCATATTTACCACATTTCTTTACCAGTTTCCCCATTTGACCACTTCATTTGCTTTGGAAAACATCTATAGTCGAAATATCCAGAATAGAAGAGAGTCTGGCATTTTTATTCAAAATTCCATTTGTGTAGCTTTTTAAGTCGTTTTATTCATGGCACTTTATTTGCTTTTGCTGTCTGCAACCACCAGCCAATTCTGAAGGAAAGCGATGGGTGGGGTTGGGTGGATGTAGACAGATGAGGAGGTGGGGGGTGAGAGATGGATGTAAATGTGGAATAATGTAGCAGGAGTGAATTTGCATGGTCAAGTGTCAAAAAAATGAAGTCTTCCCCTGAGCCTTGTCAGGAAAAATAACATAAGTGGCGCGCTCCACCACTGGCACGCCATTAGTGGTTAGTTCTGCCTGTCATCAGTCACTGAAGAAGAAGAAATGGTCGTCATTATCTCCAAAAGATGGACTGGGAAAAGATGGATACACCCCCCTTTCTTTCACAGAGCGTGTGTGTGTGTGTGCGTACACGGTGTATGAATGTGCACTCTCACACACGAGCCCATATAAAACACATAAAACCAGCAAAAGCAGGTTCACCTGAATGCTTGAGAGTCGGTTTCGAAGTAGGGTTTTCAACACATTAACCTCAGATAAAACAAAAATATGGATACAGTACACTGACATACCCACAGAGAAGTATACGCACGTAAGGTGTAGTTTTACACACAGACATTGAAAATATAGATTCAAGTAGAAAATAATCAGATAATGAGTGAAATCAAATAATTGTGTATTACATCACTTTAAAAAAATAATAGATGATCATAACAAAAGACAACACACACAATAAAAATAACTGTAAAACTTAACAAAAAGAATAAAATAACAAACAAACGATACACGTAATTATTTGCACAAGTAAACAAAAGTACACATAATGGACACAAAGCTTTCCTTAATAAGGAACTTTCTCCAATCCTCAAGCACACTGCGGATTAAAAGTGTTTTTGTCCTAAAAGAGTCCTGCCAGAGGACCTGAGTGAGCACGCTACGACTTTCACAAGCCTAAAAGAAAGACGAGGTAGAAAAGTGTTCTTGTAGGCGTCGCTTGCATATATTGTACTTGGTGGGTTACTTTGCCAGGAGTGATGAAGCTGAGGAAACACCATGTTTACTGTGCTCAGGATGCAGTGAAATGTGCCCTGCATGTACAAAAGACCAGTTCATTTTTAGGCATCAAATGCTCCCTTATTGCCACGTACACCCACATTCACAATCTACAAACAAAGCCAGACAGGTAGAAAAATGCACAGTCCAAGATACATGAAGCCAACTGCAACTCAAAGAGCCAGAGCCTGATTATTTGTCAGAACTCCAGTTAAACCTAATTGTTGTCATTTGCCCTGCTCGTAGTAATGCTGTTTGCAACTCAAGATATTAATGTTTATTTTGAAATAATGGGCTTGCTTCCAGCTTTAAAATGTGTATTAATTTGCTACACACCACATCCTTACAGGTGACAAACAACAGACTCAGAATATAATTAAATATACTGCTAACAGAGACAGAGGAAAGGATGGTAGATAAGGATTAAGTACAAATGTGAATTAGAAGACTCATACATTTCCTTTGATATGCAAACACACATGCACACTCATTATCGTTCCGTTCACTGCAGGAAAGAGGCTCTGGCAAGCAATTATATAATAAGCTTAAGGACCATAAAATCTTCAGCAGCAAGGACAATTAGCCATTACATCCCTCGGTACTGATAGCCACACACTGGCTTTTGATGATAAAAAAAAATCTCTTACTGTTACATTGTCTAGACACCATGTTGAATTGTTTTAACAAGCATAGACAATTCAGTTATTCTTATTTGATTATTTATTTGTTTTTTTCTTTTCTTTTTTTGTTTTTTTAAACAGGAGGCGCTATCTCTGCATTTGCATATTGTTACAATCGCTGGCATCGTTTCTGATAAATCTAAGACAAGTTTACTTTGTTATGCAGCAGTTTGGTGCCATCGCTTTAATTTGTCCTTGAAAATATTGCTCCTGACATTCAAGAATGCAATTTCCATGTGGCAATGAGACAGGGTGGGTAACAATAGAAGAAAACTGAATATAGGTATGTATTGAGGAGAAGTCCATGAATTTTAAGACAGGGAATATATTGAGGAGCCTGGCACCAGACAATGAGAGAGAGATAGAAAGTGAGAGAGAGGCAGAGGGAGAACAACCGAGCAAGAGATCAGCATGGCAGCTAATGTAATGAATAATATCTCAAGTGTAAATCCAGCCAATTGAACCCTGGGCTGCCTTCTCCCTCTAGCTAGGCTAAATGAGTTTCCATGGGAATGTGGATGAAAGGAGCGCAGACGTCTAGGTCAGGCATATTGGAGAGGAAGAGGCAGAAAAGGGCTAGGAGTATGAAATAGAGTCCTCGGGGTCTGGTTTGGAGAGATTTGCACTTGTGCTAAGCCACTTCAGATGTGAGTGGAGGGTCTAACAGCCTTAGACTTGAGCATCAAGGTATGTGTGTAGGTCTGTTGTTGAGCTGTGTAAGCACTGAGGGCAGAATGTGCCCCAGAAGGGGGGAGAAATTTTCATACAAGTTATGCCTTCTCTGTGTTCAATTCAACATACTGTCAGTGAATGGCAGCCGCAGTGCTGAGCACAGAATACGGTTGCTGTCAAATCGAGAAAGCGATACAAACCTCTTTGCATATACAATGCAGACAGAAAAGCACCATCACAGATGTTATACCACACCATAAAAAGGTTTGAGATCTTCCCCTCACATTGCTTCTCTCTAAATGTTGTCCCCCATACTTGATTTAATTGAAAGCACACGCCGTTCCCCCTACTAGGAACCTGTCTGCCGTACTTTAGAAGCTGCAGTGACCAAGTTCAAAGTGACACATCTAGGACATGTGAGCTGCACATTACCTTGACACAGTTGGGCTGTAGAAATTAGCTGCTGTCTGAATTATTAAAATAACAAGGGACATTTCATGTGATTGGGCAGGGAGACATACCCCTACCCCCCCGCCCTCCCCTCCCCGTAATTGTCCACTTTAACGAGTTTCTTTGAGATTTCAGCATCAGTCAATGTAAAGTACTGGTTTGCAGATTTCTCCACTCCCATTAGGGAAAAGGAACGAGGCAAGGCTGTCCACTGAGCCCACCTCATTTATTATAATGACCTGCCATGCCCAGACATGAACATGTTAAAGTTATAAGAGAGAGGGACATGACAGGTGCACACAACCTTGTCAGATCTGTGTTTGTCTAGTTAGAGCATAAAGATCCTCTACTCTAAAAAGACAGACAGGTGGATGGATTGCTGGTATGTGTTTCACTGTACAGAGAAGGAAAAGGCTGACTAATTGTGTTTTCTAGTAATGCAAAATGTGGGCATGCATGGGTATGCAAAGATACATGTAGGTAAGATCTTTCTTTAAGGATCTGAAACATTTATTTACAATGCAAGTACATATACGATGTTGACAGTATTTATCAATAAGCAAATAAATGTGAATGAGGTTCATCATTTAGATTCATCTATATCTGACGAATAGAAAACAGAGGTCATCTGAATCTGTTTTATTATTTTATCATTTTTGTGAAAAAGGCATTGCCACCACTGTTGGCTTACTTTTCAATTTTTAAACATTTTTAAGCACACATTTAACAAAAAAAAGCATCATCCACAAATAATAACAAAGTCCATTGCAAACCAGTATGATAACCCAGTTATCAGATGTGTAGGGCAAACTGTTATCATGTAAAGATAGCAGTGCTATAAAGATGAGAATACTTGAGCTGTTAACAAGCCTCATACAAGGACAGAATGCCCAGGCGTTTAATGAGTCAAAACAAACAGTTCTCTAATCCCTTTAAGATCAAAGTAAAGAAACTGTAGGTCTTCTAAGTCTGCATAATGAAGCGATGCCTTTACATTCATCTTTGGTCTTGCGCTACTGTTCTCTGTTAGGTCCTTAATGCCATGTAAAAGACACACACGAGTACAGGAACACTCTGAGTTTCTTTTTTACACTCCCAGAACTAACATCCAAACTGGACTCTATAATCCTTTGCCATTCTTTTAATCATCTGACACCCAGAGAGGGCAGTATCTATTTTCATCTTGTCCTGATAGGATCTCTTTAGGATTTAAAGAGAGGCCTAACTTGCAGCGCCCAGCAGCTCAGCTGTGATCTGGGGCTTTGGGGAGTTCTCATTAGGCGTTAGCGGCCCCCAGATCGAAGAAACCCAGTTCTGGCTAGTGGATTTTTTAATCCTCCTATGGCCTGTGTTGGGAGATGGAGTTATTTAGAGCCCTTTGATTAGCCTCACAACTGCACTTTGATTAAGAGGACTTTTAAAGATCAAGCTGCTGTGGTGTGATTTGGAATTGGTGGATGTGTGTAGAGGTGGCAGTTTATTTATGCTGTCTGTGAGTAGGAAAATGTACATGGGTTATTACGTGTATTACAATCATAAACCATAAACCTTTTGGCATATGTATTGTATAAGTGAAGGCTTGAGTGTCTTTATTTCTGTATTCTATGTAACTATATAGTGAGAATGTGTTTATGGTTGAGAGGAAGTAGGAACTCACTCCTTTGGATCTGCTCACTCTTAAAGTTGGGGGTGTGGCTGTTCTAACTGAAAGGTGGATTGGCAATAGGCAGCTGTAGACAAGTGATGTGTGATACAGCCCAAAACATTTGTACTCAAGTTTTTGTTGAATGAAATTCTAGTATTTTACTTGAATGTTACTCAACACTAATGATCTTAGTCACAGATAAAAGGTATATTGTAAAAGTATGGTCACTTCTACCCTCCAATTCCAAGTTTGAGGCTTCAAAATGCATACTCCAGGAAAAAAAGGTTTAATGCCATGGGAGCTAAGTCCATCTTTATAGCCTGAGGTTTACCATACCTGAGTCTTTACGATGGTAATTTGTGGAGATGGCTATCTATGTCTATCTATCGATGAGCACTGTCTTCCTAAAAGAGACCACTCTGTTTGGAATACAAATGTTTCATCATGGAATTAAGGTGTTCCCTTGCACTGACGCTACTAAGTGACAAGACAGTTGACCTAAACTATGTCAAAAGCAGCATAAGGGAACTACTCAAGACTTTGGGTTTGGTTTATCTTCTTTGTGTTTGAAGTGCATACATTAGAGAAAGTTTTGTTGCTGTCATGTTGTGATCGCATCCTGCAGCGACAGTCATCTGAGGATGAGTTAACCTTCTGTTTTTCCTAACAGAAGTAGCACAGTCATGTGTCCACCACAATTTTAACAATCAAATGGGCTTGCTCAGCATTTTCTTCCATGTTACAACTTATGACAGGATATGTAATGCTTATTAAATGCTTGTATCTATGTGTTTAAATATACCATGCAGTGCAATTTTGTGGAAGCATTTGCATTTGTGTTACCCTATTCATTTCTTTACATTTTACTATTAACTTATCACTTATTTGTAGTTGAAAACTGCAAATAAGTGATAGTCTGCATAGACAACAATTTGGACTTTTTGGTGTATTTACATCTAATCAGTAAAGACAAACTGAGATATTGCATGCAAACTATGCTAAAGACACTCTAGAAACTCTAAAGAATATTTTATTGGTTTTTATAAGGTGATGTGTAATGGCTTACTGTTAATCTGAAGTGTTAAAAAAGGAAGAGATTTCATTAGACATGTGAATATAGTATAGAATATGATAGGTACTTTCTTCAGCGCTTATCCTAGCTGTAATAGCTTGAGAGGCATGCTATGTTCTGGGCAGGTTATCAAAAATGTTCAGATAAAATGTAAAGATATGTGATCTGCAGAAAATTTGAACCTCTCTAGACTTCATAACAGAATTGTTCGTGTTAAATGGTCAAACTATTTTGCTTTAATTTATTTTTTCTGGGTGTTTTTAGGCACTTCAGCAAACTCTGCATAATTAAAAAGCAGTTATGGAATGTGACAATTTATGTTTTTACGAGCGAAGTACAAAATGTCCATCTGTACAACAGTGTCAGCGTGGTCACAGTCACTAAGCATTAATAAAAAACAAATCATAAACAAGGAACAGATTTTTGTGGGGAACTGAAGGGAATACAGTCTGTCTTAAAAACACCTCTGAATCATAAATCATATTCACTGCCTTGGCAGGGCGGAAAGTCAAAAGACACTTTGGTTTGTAGTGCAGAGATGTCACTATTGCAGAGATATGAGGCTAAGTAGTGAGCAGCCCCTGCCACCATAGCTTTGATTCCAGGGCTAAGTATGTACAGACATCTAAGGTGTTGACACTTCGCCCTCTAAGCCCTATTTCTTTTCCCTGGGATCAGTGAGGCTCACTGATAGCAGATTATCTCTGCGGCATTTTGCGGCCCAGTTGGCACCCTCATTTGTTATCTACTCACAGATACACTGAGGTATAGTCTGTGTAGGTAGAGGAAAATGTCAGAATAAAACATCTTGGACATATTCACTTCTTCTCTTTATTATTATATGTGATGCCTGGGTGTCTGTGAAGTAATAAAGGCCAACAAAACCACCATCTGTACTTTGATGGAACAGCCACAGAAATAGTAGCAGTAGCCTGTCAGGTGCTAGTACCGGGTTCATATTTTAATGCAGGCCAGCAAGGTAAATGTGCAGCGATGAAAACAATGCTATTACAAATACAGTGATATTTTATCCACTTAAGTTGATGTTGATATAAGTAACTTATGACATACTGTAACTACCTGTTATGTGTAGTTGATGCAGATCAGGTTATATATGTAATGATCTGAGTATCTCAGTATGATCTAGCAGACCGCACTGAACACAAGTGTAACAACAATTGCACATTTTTCTCTGAGGTGCACATTTTCTCCATTTCATTTCATGAAAATTGCCATTAGCTAAACAGACAATGAGGCAACAAACTGTTAAAAGAAGATTCATTAATGCTGAGACCCTCTTTGATCCAGGCCCTTTTGTGTGCTCAAATTGCAAGGATTTTGATAAACTTCTTCTATTTAGTATTTAAAGTTCTCTGATCAATTTGATAAGTCTAAATTATTTACGTGGAACATGTGATCACCACTGTTATTTCTCCATATCAGAACTGCAAGCTCTGAAGCTATAAACCTGCTAAGAAATAAGACTTTTCATATGCTACATTTGATGAGTCACATCTCCCACCTGGTTTAAAAGTGTTAAAAGATTTGCAAAATCAATTTTTTTGAAAACATTCAGGTAAAACTGTGCTGAACTTGGTGCCGTCTTGCTATTGTGAAAATGAAAGTGTAATACAACTTATGACATTGATCCACAAAGTTGGTTATAAAAATAATCAAGCTGATCAAAAACATGATTTTGACTTACATATTTGTTACACTTATTTATTTAAACTTACTGTTGATTGTAGTTTCTCTCGCTCATTCTCTTTTAAGTTTTAAGAGCCTGAATGTTTTTTTTGTTTGGTTTTTTTTTTTAGTTTGAGGGCCTGTAACTTGGAAAATTCGAATGGATTTCTGAAGAATCGAAGTAATATTTTCAGTGTTGTTTTTTTTTTTCAAGAGGAGCATTTAGATTTTATTTGCCAATTTTTTCCCCGATACAGTCATTTTAGCTCTGTTTCTGTTACTGCTTTGTAGCCACCAAAATTTAAATCATCATCAGTGAGTATGCCAAGGTTCTAGACATAAGGAGGAAGCACTAAAGGAAAACACTGTTTGTTTTCCTTCAGTGACAGAAATAATTATTTCTGTGTTATCTATTTTTTGATTAAGGATGTTTTGTGGCACTCTGTTGCTTACATTCTGAAAGCATAGAAATGATATGAAATCATAGTAATTTAGGCAGGCTAATTAGGTATCAGCTGTATAACCTTAAAAGCTTCCTACACTTGGAGAATACAGTTAAACACGCATGGGTTAAAGGTTACAGTACCAAGAATCGATCCTTGTGGGACTCCTAGTCTTTCTTTTATTTTTATGATTTTACAATGTTACAGTGTCAGTGGATTACTACATTTGCTATTCAAAAGACTGCATATCCAATCTACTATGCCTACTGTTACCTGTCAAGGATGGGATCCACTATGTGAGACATTTCCAAAGGACTTAGTACCATGACTCTGATGAAATGCACCTGTCCTCAGGAGTTAGCTTCTACTACAACAACCCTATATCAAGTGCACTCAAACACATGATACCACTTTACTACGTCTGAACATTTTGTAACCTTTGATTTTGTCAGTCTCTGGAGTTTGTACTCTATATTTTTCACAACTTCCTCTGTGAAGGATGAACACCATGTTTGTACACTGGTAAAGTTAGTCTAAGATGAGAAACATGTCAGACCCAATTAAAAGGCACCGAACATGTCGCCTGACACAAAGTGACAGAATTGAGATTCAGTAAACAAAAATAAGAGCATCCAAACATCCCAAAGTAGTTCAGGCTAAATGTGAGTGTGTGTGTGGGCATGCGTGCGTGTGTGTGTGTGTTTGCTCTCTTCGATATGTCCTCTTGCTCCTGTTACTTTCATATTGGTTGACTCTCTGGAGGTCTGACGAGCCTTTGATACTAGAAGGGCACAAAATAATATCTTCCCTTTGAAAAACAATTTCAGGGAGAGGGGATCAGTATAAATAGGCCTTTTCATGTGCACCAGGGGCCGATGTGAAACTGATGGGGAGTTTGTGATAGGCTTTTTTAAATGGCAATGCAAAATTGATGAGTGGTGGGGCCTGGGCTGTTGTCGCATGGATGGAGATGTGACTGCATAAGGACATCAAGGCCTGAAAAGCACACAGACATGCACATGCACACGCACACGCACACACACACACACACACACACACACACACACACACACACACACACACACACACACACACACACACACACACATTTTCATATCTTAGTGAGGACCTCTAATTGACATTATGCTCTCCCTAGCCGTTTACCCTAACCCTAACCATCAAAAATGAATTGTAATCCTGACGCTAAAACCACATTTTGAGCTTCAAAAATGCCTTCAAACTCGTGGGGACGGGCATTTTGTCCCCATAAGTGACTGTCGGTCCCCAGAAGTATAGTGGCTTGTCAATTTTCTGTCCTCACAAAGATGTCTAAACATGTACACACACACACACACACACACACACACACACACACACACACACACACACACACACACACACACACACACACACACTATATCTATACAGATGGGTGAAAATGCGGCCAGGACACAAGAACACAAAAAATGTGCAAGTATACACACAACCACACATAGATGAGGGCAAACACGCACTCTCTATTGGCTTTACACTTACACTCCAGTCAGGGCTTAAGGCTTAATCGAGATATAGAGTGCTCTAGAGGAGAAGAGAAGATGGCCTGACCAGCCGTCTCCCTTTCTCTCTCCACTTCATCCCTCCATCTTTCCTTCTACAAGAGCCTATCCCTGCTATCTCTTATCTCCACACAACTGCAGACTGTGCCGCTCTCCACCTTGTCCCCTCCCCATCCACCATCACCACCACCACCTCTTCCAATCTTGATGGATATTGGGGAATGTAAGAAGAGTTTCCAGATAAAGCTGTCTAATGAACATACAGGAACTTTAGTAAGTTAAGCATCAAAACATCGAAGGCTGTTTGAACTTTGACTCCCCCTGCATTAGCGCAGAGTCCTTATCAGGCTTCTCGAGTGGAGAGATTAGCCACTTCCTAATGAAGTGGTGAAATCGTAAAGGTCTTACTCCAAGGCAGAGTGGATTGCTTCCAACATTTTTCACTCTGTTATCTCCCATACCCAGATTGCCATTGCAAAAAAGGGTAAGGTAAAGTTCCTCCCGCTTCCTCCCCCTTCTTGAGATTCAGGTCACACGTAGAAAATATGACATCAGATCATGCACAAACCAACCAAAAGTAAACAATTTCATCACATGTGGAAACAGGGAAAATAACTATATATATATATGTGTGTATGTGTGTGTGTGTGTGTGTGCGCGCATGTGTGTGTTCTATACTGTATGTTTAGCGGTTAAATTTCTATTTAAATATTTGATTGCTATTGGTGTATTAGTCAAAGCAGACTTCTTTTACTTTTTGACCCTAAGCAGTTGTTAGGAGCAGAGATACATTATCTAAATGATCCCTTGTGTTTTAGTCAATCAGGGGGCTGCAGACAACTTATAAATCTTACATGCCTCCTTTTCTGTACCCTGTGAGGTCAGACACACATTGCATATTCAAAACCTGCATTAAGACACCCACATTTTTCTCAATATTGCATGTTCATTTTTCAGTTCCAATCAAAACATGCATACTTTTCATTAACCATCAGATTATCATACAAATAGATGAGATTGTGATATATGCAAATGAACAGAATATGGAGTGATGATCTGTCTGCATAATGAATGTGGTCTTTGTTTTACAGCCATCAGGTTTACCATTGCTTACATCTGTACTACTGCTTGATGGACAAGCGGATGTGATGATGATATTTTTGACTGACTTGAATGCCTTATTAATATTAGTGGTGGTGGGGTGGGGTTGCATGCTGTTTTAACCTTAATCAAGAAAAGCAGTTGGATACTTTTTTACATGAGCTTAGAATTAATGCAATAAAAAACAACTATATTCTGCACATTGCTAAACCTTGAACGGGTTATCTTGTTTACCCTTTAAAATACTGTTTACATCATATGCTGTGTTTAATCATCCTGACAGACAGGGAACTTTCAACTTTTCTCAGTTGAAGAACAGAATAATTACTGTCTATATCGATCAAATCTAGTTATATTCCAGCAAATGATAGCAAAAAGCAAGCATGTAGAGTAAGAAACCTTTCTAATGTACTCTTGCACTTATTCTTACATTTTGGGTATAATGCATATTCCGGTCGATGCATTATTCACAAATTAAGAGCCAGAAATTTCACTTTCACCTTAAAATCAAGCTTCCCAAATAGACAGGGGAGTGAGAGGACAAGAAGTGTTGTCAGTTCTGGCCGGTGTACAGTACAACATGCATCTCAATCCCTGTAATAGCACTCCTTATTCTGACACATGTTAATAATTGATCGTTAAGTGATAAGGCTCACTCAAGCATGAGAAATAGCCGGGGCCTAGAAATAAATATGAAAACCCATCACAGTATAATTTATAAGGTTATGTTCGATCAGTGTAGGCGTCTCTCAGGGTGCTGTATTATTCATTACATAGCCTAATATGCTGTGTACTTCCTCCTTTTGAGTGTGTCATTAATGGTCTCTTTTTTAATGGTTTGTTTCAGAGACGATGATTGACCACGTGGTTGGTACTGTAAATATGAAGATTGTTCAAGTCAAATTATTAACATTTTTGTACACTTAATTTCAGATAAAAAAAATGTATTTGTTTTAACTGATGCCAGCCTGCCTCAGTGTCTATAATCTTAATTATCTGTGCAATATGTCTTCACTTATGCTACTTACATGCACTGCAAAGACTCGCTGCCTTTTAACCAAACATCCTGTTTGCATAGGTCATGGAATGGCAAGACTTTATTTCCCCCAAAGACACAGCACTTATCACTACTTATCATGCCAATCCTCAAGAGGGCTTCTAAGTTTGATTTGTATCCAATATCAAGAGGTGAACTCCTAATGAGATTTTTATGCACTTTTCCTTCTAACTTCATTAGGTTTTTATGAGTGAGGGCGGGTGGGGAGGCTCCTCGTGAAATCCCCACATGCATCAAAGTGCAAAGGACGGAGGGCTAGGATGGCGTTAGGGAGGGATAGATGTGCAAGAGAGAAAACTGGAATTTTTCGTGGCAGGAGAGAAGCTCTCTCTAGAGACTCGAAGATAGCCCTATGAGAGGCTCCCATCAGGCAGAAGCTGAGGAGCCTTAAGTGTTTTATACGAATTCAATACGGCGGTTAAAAATACCAGAGGGAATATCACATTCATATCTCTGTCGCTCGCCTCACTTAATACTGGGATGGTTGGCTGGTAGGATGGAAAGGAGAGGGGAAGAACAGGGAGGAGAAGGGGTTCATCTAGCCCTCTCTCAGCCTCTGCTGAGGACATGACAGTTAATTCTTGATCTAGCAGTCAGCAGCTATTGGCTAACTCCTTTCTACACAGGCTCTTTGTGTAATGAAAACATGGCATCAAAAGCAATTACATTAAGAGCAGTTTAAGCCAGTAACAGAGATGATATAGCTATTTTGCACAGCAGTTAGCTTAATTGTAACATCCATCATCACAAGTGGATTTGTTTTACTTTAGCGGCTACTTTCCCGTTCACCTTAAATGTGTCAAAAGTTACATTGCTTGGGAGAGACAGTGCATCGCAAAGAGCAAAGAAAAACTCTGTGGAGTAATGTGCCCCTGTGTTTTTGATGAGTTATCTATATAATAGGGACGATATCGTAAAGTCATAATTCTTTCCAGTCACTGTATAAAGCATGAACGATGAAAGATGAATACACGTATACTGACTGATAGTGATGCTTTTTTTAATAAAGAGAATGAAGTGCACAGTTAAGTGAGGCTAGAAGCTGGGAGGCCAGAGGAGCACATGGTTTTTCTTCCTTGTGACACAACGTAAACTAAAAGATCTTGAGTCAATATCTCCAAATAGTTACCGTCAGTGCCTACAACTCATTTGGGGCTTATGTTGGCTTTCAGATAATATTGCATTACAATGCAAAAGAAGAGGAAACTTTAAAATAATAAAGTAGGACCATTGCCTTTGCATTACCCTAATGATTGTTTTTTGCTTGATATCTTCTCTTTTTAAACTTGTCTTTACCATGAAAACGTAACCTTTTGACAATAAAGCATTGCTACATATTCAAATCATTAACATAATTTGTTAGTCATTATTAACAAATACATACAAGATAACTTGCCTAATTTATCCCTGGATACTTATGTCAGTAAAGCCACACAAGTCTGTTATATGTTTGTCAAGTAAAAGTTTCTTATTTTTGACTTTAGAAACCAGCTTTTCCTTTTATTTCCATAAAATACTTATCATTTCAATATTGACTGTATGAAAAGTCATAAAACACTTCATATGCTCTGGTGTAAATAACAGTGCTGTGTGAATAGGAGAGACCGGCATTTCTCCTGCTGTACTAAGTGTCCGTTTGTTCTATGTGCAGATTTGTGTTTATGTGTGCGTATTTATTCGGGAATTCACAATGGTCAGAGATTGCCTGGGATGCCTCGCTTTTCTTTTGTTTAACTTCCTTTGTGGTGATTACACAAACAGAAAAGTAATCGGTCTGCAAGCATTATGCCATTGTTTGGCTTTATCAATTAAATTAACCACCATTTCAAATCCTCCCATTGTGCACACAGAGTGACTCTTATCAGCTACTGTATCATGGAGAAAATGAGCATCCCCTTCAGCAATCTAATCATGAACAATGCAAAAGACACTCTGCATTTCTTTTGCTTTCTTCCACTCACTGTCTTCTTTTCTTCAAGCCTGTGCACACAACCATGCCTTTTCGTGCCCCTGACTCTTCCCCTCCTTCTTCTCCTCTTTAGCTGCTCTTGGCTGCTCTTCAGTCTCACTTAAACCCATTAGCTCGATTACTGAAATTATTTTCCTCCCCGGTCTTTGTGCGCAGGGAGTGAATTTCACAGTTATCAGAAGCTGTGGAGAATAGGGAAGAATAGCTGTGAGTCACTGCAGTGTGTTTGCATATGTGTGTGTATGGATGTGTGCGTACAAGTGTGTTTCATCTGTGTGCATTAGACTCCTTGGCTGCTCATGGTTGCTTCTTAATTAATGCTCCTTTGTCCTGCAGCAGTTATAAGAAGAGAGAGAGAGAGAGAGAGAGAGAGAGAGAGAGAGAGAGAGAGAGAGAGAGAGAGAGAGAGAGAGAGAGAGAAGTGGGATGAAGGAGTCGTGTGCATTGACCTCATTGTGCCATTTGAGGGCAGTGCAGTCTCAAGGTTTTGGGTAAACACACGTGCCTGGCGCATGTTTTGGGCAGATTTAACAAAGAGAACGATGTAAAAGTTTTGCCTTACCTTCTTCTGTAGAATCTATAGTATAAAAAGGAGGTTTGTTAAAGAAAAAGGGACGATAACAGCCTCTAAATTCCAAATAATTTAGAGGCTGATGTACTTTTTCTGTACCACAGTGTCTGAACAGCAGGTTTGTGTTATTGTTTGTATGAACTAATCAATTAGTTATTCTGGATTTTTTTTCTGCAGGGGATAAAAGCAAATCCTTATTTAAATGCTTTCAGTAGTGTAAATCACCAGCCATATATGCACACAATGTATGGTTGATAGCCACACTTGATGTGGAATTGTTTACAGTTAATTTACAATTTACAGTACTTCTTTTATTTTGATGTCATATTAAAGGAGTAGTATCAAATTAATTAAATGATATAACAAAATATAATCAGGGAAAGTAGAGTGTAGAAAAATGTAGAAAAATGTATCGATTTCTATCAAAAAAACATTTAGTTAACACTAATTTCCATTTCTTTTAATAATATCTTATATACTTATTTAATAACTTAGATAAAGTGCATTAACTTCAAATCTTGAGAATATTGCTTTAATATTTTTGTAATTATTATAAATTAAATATCAAATTTTATATTCATTAGAAATATATAATTTTTTATATGGTATTAAAACATTAAAAATATATTTCGTATATGTGCACGAAACTCCAACTGCAGGCTGTCCCAAAAACAAATATTATTCTTGGCTTGATTGCCTGTTATATTTAACATTGTGTGTACGGTTTCCTCAAAGGGATTTCCAAGGATGTAATTTATTGGGATATTGTGCGCACATGTGGAGAGTGGGTACATTTTATCATTACAAGATGTTCTTTATTTTAAATTACCCTCAATTAAGGAAAACCTTCTGACTCTGTGAGCCCGCACATTCAAACTCTATCTTTCTCTTTATATCCATGCCTCCTTGGCCTAGGCACTCGCTCGCTTGCTCTGCGTGAAACAAAGGCAAATAGGCTTGACGGGTAAAAGAGGAGCGTGCACCAACATCAAACATAATGACAGGACGGCCTTCAAAATAACTAGGTATATAGCATTTTGAAGAACTTTTATAACTGCACTCACATACAGTATGTATGTGTCAGCTCCTGCTCTCACAAAGGACCATTTTTTGCTGTGGCAACCTGCACATGCGGAAGCGTCTTGATAATAGTTATTTTCATTTCATGGAACCGCGCTTATGCTCTTTTGCGAATAAAGAGATGACAGTGTTGCCACTCTAAGTGGTGTTTTGGTACCCACTAAAAGAATCAGTGGTTCTGCGGAAAAAGCCATTGCACCGAGTTTAAAGTTTTTTACATGGTAACTGCCCCGCTGCTGCACCACAGTGCACACGTGTTTGAAAAACTGGAAGATGGTTTATGTGCTGTCTTATATTAAATCTCTGAAAAGGATGGCAGTGGCTTATACAGTTTTTACTGCAGTTACATTCTCGCCATTAAAATTAAATGTACATAACAATAGTACATAATGCGTACCCTGCAAATGATTTATCAGGTAGCATCTTGAAGTGCATGTGGAATATTTGGGGGTTTACTGGAAGAAATCCTGAAACACATGAAAATAACCACACATTATAAGCCAAAGAATGAGGAAGAGTGACTGTAATACACAGAAATACATACACACACACACACACACACACACACAATATACTGCTTGTTTGATTGTACAGCACTATATGATTGATAATGTGATCTAGTGATCCCTCCTGAGTAGCAGCGCAGTGCAGGGCTCAACAGCAGCAAAGGCTCCCTGCTTACTCGACCATAACCCTGCTCTCACTGGGACCTTATATGTGTGTGAAGAAGTGTGTGTGTGCATTTCCATGAGAGGCAGTTGCTCATAATATTGCATTTTGTGGAAATCTGACTACACATTATACTGGTACAATATCTCTAAAAACTGTAATTTTTCTAAGGCCCTTTAATTTCAAACCTACATAGTTTAATGAACGGCTTTTAAGCCATTTCCCTGTCACTGCTATTATCCACCTTAAACCTCTGCCCTACACCGAGTGTGTATGTGTGTGTATGTGCATGTGTAAGTGTGTAAGAGACAGAAAAAGACCACTAATTCCAGGCACCTCCTTGTCATTGTTCTGCTTTTAATACCACCTCCCTCCTTCTTCTCCACCTTTCCCCCCCTCCCCACCAATCTTTCTCCTTTCTCCTTCCTGCTGCTTGTTTCCTGTGACAGGGGAAGTGGCAGCTTCTGGTGACCCTTGAACTCTGGCTGGTCACTTAAGCAGATACATGGGACGTTGAGGGCTTTGTTGGAGGACGACAAGGACTCTGAGAGACCAAGGCCAGCCCATTTCGGAGGAAGGGGAAAACAGAGGAGAAATAAGTTATTGTTGTTGTTATTGTGACTTCAGATGGTGTCGGGAGGGTTCTTCCATCGCTCCACTTTCGTATAGTCAGTATGCAACCATAAGTGAAATGTTGGGACCTAGCAAGACTAACAAACACAGTTTAGTATAAATGCAAATCAAGCTACAGAGTTTTTACCCAAAGGAAGCAATACTGTAATCAAATAACAGTTTAGATTATTATACTGAACTCATACTTCAGTACAAAGGAATAAAATAGCACTGAAAGACAAAATGTAAAAAGTGCCAAAAGTGTGTGTAAAATCCACTGGACACTATCATAGATACACTACTTCTCAGAAGCAGGTTTAAAAAAAATGTAGGAAATATTGTTGAAGGCAGTTATATGATTTATATTTATAGAAACGGTTATATAATGAAACAATCAGAGCTAAAAATAATATACACATCAGAAACTTCCCAACCTGTTATTTTTCTCTAAAGCAGAACAATAATGAGAATAATAATAATTTACTACTCTATTATCCATTAATTTCTTTCTTCACCATTCCTCTTCCACTGTCACTCCCCAATTAACTTGCCAATTGTATTTAAACGTAAAGTATACCCAGCATATTCTCATTGTTTACTACATCTACTCAGACACCAGCCAGTGAAAGCAAAAACAGCAGTTCACAATATAAATGCACAGAATACCAGTCTTTTTCTCTCGTGTTGTTTTCCATAGAACCATGTTGTCTCAAAGGCTCTGTTAATGAATTCTGGACAATTAGTGGAATTGAAATTTATTGACAGAACAGCAGCAACCCAGTCTGCCTTCCTGCCCGGCTGCGTGGCTCTCATTGTCCAGAGTGTTCGGAGCATATGCTATTGAGCTGCGCTGCTTGCTTGACAGCAAAGGGCTGGTTCAATTACATCAATTGCTTGATGACTGAGGAGAGAGCAGCGGGGCCATGCATGCTAGTTTGTGATAAGAGGGGAACTCTGCAGCACCATGGCCCTCATTATGCAAGTCTGACAGTAACCTAGAAAACCTAGGAAATTGTACACAATACAAAGCATATGTTTCTTGTTTCTTTTGGGGAGGAAAATTGATTCAAGAAAGTAATGGTGTAGACAATGTGAGGCTGACCAAAGCTCTGTCACAAACTGATGTGCTGTTTTAGGGTGGGTGGTGTATTCATTGCAATGGCTATTTCTTTTTAAGTTATCCTCACATGCACATTCTTTTTCTGGGAGGATAAAGAAAGGAAGCAAATGCAGCAAGTAACCCACATAATAACTACTCTGGGGTTTTATTGTTTTCGGTCATGGATGATTTTACATAAACTTGTTGACATAATGTTACAACCTACCACAAAGTCTTAAACAGATTTTCAGATATGGCTTCTGGCTAACCAGTAGGTAAAATCTGAAAAACTAAAGAGTTTAACATGAAAATAATTTCATTAAAAGCAGTTGTATTATGCTGTATAGCGCAATAATTGAAAAAATCACTTGCAATTTATTGTTGCTTCTTTGTATTTAATTTTGGGATATGTATGTTTTATATTGTACATATTGTGTGCATCACAAATTAATTTTGTCCCAGTACAACCTGTCCTTGTCTTCTATGCTTTGTTTCCAGACAAAGACACAGCACTGTGACATTCAGTATTATTTATGGCACACTTTGAATTGACTCCTCAACCCAACGAACTGCAGTTAGCTAGTTAGCTATGAGCATTCTGTTTGTGTCAACAGCCCCCTTTGTGTGTCTGGAGTGATTTATTATGTAAAAGAGGGTTGGTTTGGGGGGAGCAAGGAGGGTGACACTGACCTTCCTTTAATTAACACTGATGGAGACCAAGGTGAGAGGCAAGATGATGAAGATGGATCTTTCCACATAAATCATCCCTCCTCCAGGCTGGTGTGTATATATATGTGTGTGTGTAAGTGTGTGTTAATGTCATTTCTAACAGAAATAACCTTGTGGTTCACAGGTTAAATGAACGTTTGCGTAGGTGCAGAACCTCCATTATTTACCCCCGATAGTCTCCCCTTTGTGCTTATTTATTCAAAGATTTAATTGATTAATACCCCACTTTGTTCAATATAGTTTTCTTGTAATTTTTCTAATTTACATTTTCCTGTGGAAAAAAAACAACAACCAACTGAACAAAATTTTTTAAAACAAGTCCACCTTAATGAATGTTTTTCTTTTGTACTAAATCCCTAATGCATCATGTACAGCGTAAGGCCTATATTCTGTATACATAAATTCAAATATAAAACGGTTTTCAAAATTATGCACATAAGAAAAAAAATTGTCTGAGCTAACCTAACTGGTCAATCTTAAAATATATTTGTAAAAAAACAAAACAAAAAACAAAAAAAGCAACCTCATTATGTGCAATGCAAAAAAACCTCATTTATTTTATACATCAGTGAAGAGAAACTATCTGCTCAGGTATATTTTGAAGTCTAATAATGACCATCTTTTGTGCTAAGACCATCCTGACTGTCTGTTTTAGATATGCTAAAGTGTAATTATTCAAATAATTTATCTTCACTTTCCTATCTGAATCTTAGAGCACACTTCAAAGAATCATACATGCCTTGTATGATTCTGTCATGTTTGTATGAGGTTAAAAGCTTATTCATTTTTCAGGCAGGTTAGTAATTTGGCTAGTTGCCCCGCCTGAGTCCCACCTCAACCCTAAACCTGCTGCTATAGTATGTTGACATCCACCCTGACACTTTGAAGAGGTTCATCTTCGTATATACTTGGTGCACCATGTCTTCTGGGCATAAGCAATTGCGGAGAATAACATAACAAGAAACTTATATGTATGTGGTTACAGTTTTTTTTTTCAGACTAACTGTGTAATAATAAATTTATTATTTTGCACATTTACAAATTCCATTTCATGTTAAAAGTTATAAAATTATGTGCAAATGTTATGACAACATTTCAACATTCGGATGCAGTTGGTCAACATGTTAGTTTAGTTTATTTGTATTTATTTCCCTTTTCCATAAATTTCCTGTAGGCAATTAGGCACCGTGCTGCATGGTGGTTGTCGAGGTTGTCACATCATCGGTGTAATTGTCAGAGATGAAATAATTGAAACGTTTCCATCTTCATCATTCCCATCAACATATTTCTAGACTTTTATGACATGCGTCGAGTGCAGTATTTTATTCTGATTGAGACTTTGTGTAAGCAAATGAGCACAACATATGCTCCAATGTGCATATGCTAATCAGTTTGTTTATCAGGCAGCCAGTTGGTCTGCACGCGCCACTCTGTATGTCATTTAATGTCTCTTGACATTTCCGCAGTGTAAAATGTTTTATGCATTTTTATCGTTGTTTTTATTTTTCCCTGTTCTTCTTGGTCTTCTTCTTGGTCTTCTTATACCGCCACTACCCCATATTTCATAAATAATGTATTTATTTATCATGAAAATCTGTTTTGGAATTAGAGGCTACCCCCACTTCAAAGACAGGAAACCTTTGATATGTTTGATTCTCGCAGAGTATCCGTTGGATTTATTCAATTTATGCAAAGCACCTCCAGGGTAATAAAGGTGGCATTTGAATACATTTGACTGGACTAAATCATATAATGAGGACAGTTTCTGCCCTATATCATACCAGAAAAGAGACCCTAATCCTTCAATATTAATGGTTCATTTGGCTAAAGAAAAAAAAAAGTTTTGCCTGGTGAACTGACAACAGACAGTAGTCATTAGCTTAATGCTACATGAGTAATGATGTATTGCCTAAATTCAGCGGTAAGGGGAAAAAATACATATTTGATAACCTTTTGTTTTGATGACTTGGTTCACAAATGGTTTGGATAACGGGGGATAAAATAATTATTTTAAACTTTTCGGTTGAAAACATAATAAACAACACAAGACCACATACCACATTTAGTGCCTGAGTCACTGAAATTTTAATGTTTTGCCTCTGTGTTTTTGAATGTGTACCCATCCACCTGTGGTATTGTGGACAAAGTATTTGTATTTAAATCTATGTGCAGAGGATGCTGCTGATTGACGTTAATAAGTGACCTGAACTACAGAAAACAAAGCTTTGTTTCCACTATTTCTGAGGACATTAGGCTGACTTAATGTTGTGGAAATTTACTCTTATGTCAACTCATACTTGCCTAATTCTAACCCTGAAAAGTTAATAATTTATCACAAGTAAAAACAAACACATCCACAAACACACACAGGACAAAAACATGTCTAGGGAGTTAAAAGTACTTCATCGGGTCGGTTTTGTGAATATTAAAATAGTTTTGTGTATATATTTTTATATAACACTAAGCTGTACTTTGTGTCAATATCATACCATAAACGGTAGTAAGCAGTAGTAAATAAACTGATGTGATAATGCTGTGACATACTATAATGCACTAATTAATACTAAGCTTTTTAATACTACTACTACTACTAATAGCCGTCTCTTGATTTAAAATGTCTGTTCGCTTCTGTCATTGCTTTTTGTCTTACCTTCTTGCTTTGGACAGCTAATTATTGGTCAACCTTACATAATTTACACAGGAGCATCAACCTTGCATGACACTGTCATGTGTTTTGGTACAATAAAGTGAATGCCCAGCCTCGGTGGCCGGTCCCTGTTATTCTATAGGATACAGAACTGAGATCATTTAGCTTTTAGCCTAGCTGGGACAAAATCAAATGTTGATTACCTGACACATCCTGGACTTCTTTTGGGATTCACAACATTAAGGCCACCTTACAGGGTCCCCCTCCTGTCCACTCCTTGTGGAAGAGTGATGTTTCCTCAGTGGACAACTAATTATCTGGGCCTGACCCTCAGCTGTCTCCATGCAGGATCCTATTAGGCAGTCAGCAGGTTGAAATCCCCACCACAGACCCCCTCCAATCTCCGTCAGTTGTATATATTTATTTCCCTTCACTTCCTGCTTCTGAATATTAAGAATAGATTTTTACATGTATATGTGTGCGCTGGGGATAGGATTGAGAAGAAGGAGGAGGAGGGCGCTGGGGGATACTCCACTGATGGGTGAATGGCGGGCCTGGAAATGACGAGCAGGCTGACTGAATGCTTGTCCATCACTCCCCATTCTCTTGGTTACAGGTGGTCTCTCATTTTCCCGACCAGCACATATCTGCCTGCCTTTATATGACAGCCTGGACTCGCCAATTTGCATGTTCGACAGACAACAAACGGGCCTGTGCATGTCAAAATAGGTGGCGGTGCGTGACAGTTTCTACACAATGCTGTCTCCTTTTGGCTTGACCCTCGACCTCGCGCCATGTCTCCTTTCATAATCAGGAAAAGGGGAAGACGGGGCGAAGAAATCATCCAGCCTTCCTCACTGCCTCCTTCTGCTGCTGCCTCTTCGGAATAAATCTGATACCAATGTCATTAGCTATGCTTTCCTCCTCTTGCTTCCTCTTATTCTTGGTCTGTTTTCCTCCCATCTCTCTGTCTATCTGTCCTGCGCTTCCACAGCCTCTCCCCTGTTTATGTTTTGGCATAAAAGCACTCAAATTGAAAGAGTGGCTCATCTCAGTTTGTCTGTTGTTTCAAGATAACGTTTCATTTTTTTTCCAAACAGAGATAATGAGATCTGTCTTTGCTTGCTGTGACCAAATAAGTGCCGAAAAGTGAGATTATTATTTTTGGATGTCTGCTTGTACGCTGTATATAGTCATAGATGGATCTGGGTAAACCAACTCATCTTTTTTTTAGTTCACCTAATGTAGATATATGTATGATTTTAATTCATGGTTAAATCAACTTAAACCAACATTGAACTTAAACTCATCTTCAAATCAAGTCATATAAAGTTCACAGGAAACAAAACTTGTGCATTAACTGTCTGAGAGAAAGCATGTTTACACAATGCTGGTTCTTTTACTACACAAACACACTAATTTTAATTTTTGTATAATGGCTAATTTTTGTATAATTTAAATATGAATTCTAAACGCGACAAAAGTTTGAACTAAATTCGGTTTCTACCCCTGCTGACTTATATAGTGACTCATCTCACTGTATCTGGGGTCAGACTTACAGTTTGTCTTTGTAGCGACTGGCACAGAATGGAATCAGTGGTGAAGTCTTACAAACATAAAACACTTCAAGCTGAGTAAATAAAAATGTACGCCCATCTTTCTGCAAGTATTGTTCATGTTTCAAATACCTTCACAAAAGTGTTTCCATTTTGCTCAATCCAGCTTGTTTTCACAATATTATCACTTATAATTTAAACTAATCAGCTTAAGGTTAGAAATTCCTTTTTTTTTTTGTATCTAAAATCATAAAAAACAGATGCGTTCAGAGTGTACTGTTTCACATATAAAGCTACCTGACTTGAAGAAAAGTCTAACTGCCAATTAAAACATACTTGTTTAATCAGACCTGAAGGAACATAACACTGGTTTCATCTCCAAAATCAACTGAAAGTGACTCCGATACATAACAGTCTCAGGATTTCCTCTTATTTCTTTTATTCATCCATTGTGTCATTACGCATGAAAGGAGTATCTGCTATTGAATACATGATAATGAGCTTCATATCACCGTTTTCATCACTCTGATTAACATTGCGATAGCACGGGGAGACTAATTGCTTTTTGACACCTGTGACATTTCCCTTTTTCACCTTCTTTTTAATGAGTGTTTGATATCTCAACATTAAAGTTGAGAAACTATGAGTGTGAGCGCTCTTTTATTGAAAAACTTCCCCCACACCGACTTCTGTAATTTATACATGAACTTTCTTCCCCTTGTTCCAGTGGATAAGAGACTGATTTAAAATGGATCACCTTGTAGAACTGCATATCCAGGAGTAAGGTTTTAGAGTTAATATATAATCACACTGGGCTGGGTTTTATTAAATCTTATACTTTACATATTTAAGGAGACTGTTACATCATTAGCTGGTGTAGAAAGGGGGCAGTGTTAAAAGTCAGAGTGGTATCAGGGAGAGGTTAACAGAAAAGAGGGCAATGGGTTTTGAAGAGAGTGTTCCGTCATCAGCATACAGGAAAATAATCCTGAATTATATGCTAATCAGCAGAAAGCAGAAGGGAAATGCCATATCTCAGGCTAGAAACTTGTGTTAAAGTATTTCCCTTGATCAGAGCATGCTGGTACTTGGTGTAGGCCTTTGTTAACTTACTTGCAGTTCTTTTCTTGCTGTACATGGCTTTAGTGCCCTGTATGGTAGGGAAATTTGTAATATACTCCAATCTTCATCTGCAATGATTATCACTTTGTCTGCATTGTATTCCATCAATGAGAGACTTTCTGAAATATATCATATTAAGAAAATGTCCACATATATATATATATATATATGTGTGTGTGTGTGTATGAGTAATTAATTAGCTAAATGCATGCTCCTTATCACATTAGCAGTTCCTTTTTTATAGAAAATAAATACATGTCCTTGAGGAGACATTTCCCATAGATAATACCTTCAAAACGCTGACGAGCTAGGGATGACCTCCTGTCTCAAAACATGCTAATGAGCTATTAATAGCAACACTTTTGAAGTAGCTATTTCTTCTTTAAGAAAATGCCATTGCTGTGAGAGCACACTGTTGTAACAAAGACAGTAATCACTGCCTGCTTAATCTCATGTTCAGCTTTGAGGTAGCTTGCAGTCATGCGAATAATGATAATTATTACTCTTGTCATCACTAGTGTCAACCTATTTAATATTACAAGTGTAAACATTTCATAGAGGAAGACATTCCTGTTCCTGGTAACTCATGGGAACTATCGCTGCTCCGATAAAGACATCCAGTGCCGTCGTCTCTTTGTTTCTTTCTTTTGGTAGGGAAGTACTGTCTGCCTCTGGGGATTACTTTTAATGTTGAGTTAATCCCTCCCATGGAGTCCTGCGTGTTCTGCCATCGCAGGGATCACTCTTTGATATCAAATGGCAAAGAGAGAAACTCTAAAACCACTTCAGATCTCTCTTGTGAGACGTGTTGTCAAAACACAGGTGGAATGTGAATGTTCAAACCGCAGTGTGTTTCAACCAGTCTCTGTCTCCGCCTTTACAGTCCCAGGGAGCGAATTCGCAAAGCAGTGAGCCTCTCAGAGAAACAAGAGGACGTAGACAGGTACAAAGAGATGAAAAGAGAAAAGACACACGGAGATAGAACAGGATGTGCATGGAGTGCTGAAGATTTTCTTCTTTCCGGGTCTCAAAAATTTAACAGAATCCAATGCAGAGGCAACCACTACTAATTGAAAGTGCTGTGATTTTGTGTGACTAGATTTTGATGCTTTCAGGAGAATTTGCTATTTACACACAGATCTGATGTGAAGAAGCCCCGAAATATCACTTTTACTCATTTAATACATATGAAAATTATACTGTAATATTTTATTGAAAATTAAAGAAGCACAATTTCCCTTCTATTCTATTTTATTTTCATTTTTGTCAATCCGTTGGTGGATTTTACTTTAAATGACACACACTTGCATTACAAATTATTGTGACAAACAAAGAAGAAAGGGTAGAAAATAGAAAGGTTCTTATGTTTAGCATATTAATCATCGTACTAAAACAAAGGAGGAAACAAAGGAATAAACACAAACAATAAACAATAAGGGATGAAATAAGATGAAAATGTGATTCAACTGTCTGTCTGAATCTCCATCAGCAAGCTCTTATCCTTACATCAAAGACACTCTTATTAGCAATGACAGCTAAACACCACTGAGTGCATGCATGGGTCTGTACTGTGTTCATATATGCTTATCATTCAAATTTAACTTTACACTATTTGTTCTTCCCGCCGTCCCTTCTACCTCTGCACTCCTCCTCTGTCAGTATGAACTTATTTTTTTCCCCTCATTAGCGATGGTTTCTGCCCATTTGAAAGTGGCTCTTCATGCCAACATTTTCCTCAGGGACGGCAGAGAGACCCTTTGCTCTTCTTGGCACGAGCGGCTATCTTTCGAAGCCTCTAAAAAATACTCCCCTCTGTGGAACCCCTTCACACCGCCCCGCCCTTTTTAGTTTCCGGAGTAAAGGTGGTAGCTGTGCGTGTGTGTGTTTTCCTGAGAAGAACACTAGTATAAAAATGAAGTCCAGATTTGATCATAAGCTCCTGCCATTACCTGTGTACTGACATTCTTATGAGTCAGATGCCACCCCTTCATATCCTCCCCAAGCACACGCGCACACACTCATACTAAACCTTCACTAGTACACACAGGAATTTCCAGAGCCCAAAGACAACACAGAGGGCCCTCTGACATATTTGCCATCATCCTCTTATTAACTCTCCCGTTTGAACAGGGGCACATCAAAAGTAAGCAAAACACATAATTACTGGCATTAATATAACGAGCTCTTGGAGATAAGCCACTCTCCTAAGCCTGCAATGCCCCCCACCTCCTGTACGTGGAAGGCATGAAGGAGGGGAACAGAAGGAAGGTAGAGCACCCCTTCAATTAAGTAAGCTGTTCAACCAACATGAACAAACATATTTAGCAGATAATTAGTAGATAATTTTGGAGGTACTTCTGGCGCAAGCCACAAAAGAGGTTAAGGAAAATAGCAGGGAGTGTGTCAAAGGAGTGAGACTTGCAGGATGTGCAAAATACCCTACGACTTTGATAGACACTTTACAATCTCTAACATCGTAGACAGACTATAGACACAAATATGCAAACATCCTTTTCCCACCTTTACACACGCCCTTGTCTTCACTCCATCCCTCTCTGCCCTCCTCCTTTACCCCTCCTCGCCCGTTCTCCGTGTTCTCCAAGGAGCTCCAGTTTTCTGTATGATGAGCTCCTGGGGGGCTTCGGTGTTTGGCAGGAGGCTTTGTCTCTCATACGAGATGAAAAAAAAAGAGAAAGAAAGAAAGACGGAGAAAAAAAAGAAGAAGACAAAGAAGGAGGGTGAAAACTTGAGACCCCCAAGGGCATTTCTCCCCACATTGTGAGGATTTGCCTAACAGCTTCACAAGAGGGTTTACATCTTTCTCTGAACACGAGGGGTACAATCACAGATCAAAACAAATTACCTATCTGTAGTCAGTAGAGGTATCTGCCTGTCAAAAGCCCAGAGTTACATAAGACTTAAGTCAGTGCTAACTGAGCCTCTGATTTGGGGCACAGGATGAATTTTTACTTTGAAACGTTAACGTAACATGAGAATAGTGGAACGACACCAATGGTGCAACGGTACTGCACAAACCGACTGAAGAAAAAAAAAAGATTAATTTGATAATTACTAGCTTTCCTCTGAAATGACATTATCATGACTTTGGACTAACTGATTAATTTTCCTTGCACATCTGTGATTGAATACATTGTCACTGTATCTTGCAGCAGAAATAGATAGGAATTCAGTTTAGGGCAAAAAAACGTCGACTGGCTTCTTATAGACTGATGTGATGACATCATTGCAGGAAAGGCCCGTCACGCCTGGAGCTTGATTTTCAAACCCGTGCACTGCAGTGTCTGAGGCCAAGTGCGCCTAATCGAGTTTTCAGACATTTCTTTCAAGATATCACCATCTTTACTTAAAGTGTTGTGTGAGACAATGCTGCTGGCATCTTGCTGATGTACTCACAATTGTGTGGAAGTTCTGCATACTGTGGGGATGAGTGGGAGAGGAAAAAAATGCTGTAAAAAGCTGAGTACCCACAATATCAACTGCAATTTCACAAATGTCTATGGTGGGTCTATTAGGGCATCCACACCTCCTGGGAAACACATTAGTGGAAAAAGATGGACTGTGTCACAGTACCTGTGAAAGAATACATGGCTGATTATCCTATTAGAGGAGTTCAAATCTCCTTTTTGTTTTGCCAGTTGTGTATTATATATTATATTTTTGCTTTATCTAGCCAATCTAAGCTCCTGCCAACACTTGCGAGTAGCTCTACAATCTGTTATTTATGTTTACTGGTGACCCTGTGGCCAGGGGATGGGTTCTTAGTTCACAGAAGTTATTAGGCCTCTGGACAGAGGAAAGGTAAACACATTTCTTTTCTAAATGGTGTCATCAGCTTTTTATGGATAAAAGTTTTTCTCTCATTTGTTACATTGTAGAGCCATTTTTTTCTTTTGTAGTGTTTACCTTTAACCATGATGTCACAGAGAAAAGATATGAACAGCACAGCTAGAGGGGCTGCTTGTTTGAGCGGAATCATCACTTCCTAACAGCCCCCCCCATAAAGTCTGGGTGGGAATGGGAGGGCCAGTGTTTGTATGACACCGTGTGGACTTTAGAAATTATCCGAGACTTTAGTACCTTCTTTGAATCCCTGTTTCTCGGTTGGCATGTGAAAACACTGAGAAAACCTGTAGTCTTAGGAATTCTCATAGTAGTGTCACCACAAGGCATCTGCTGCAAGTTTAGAAAAGGTGTCTGACCTGAGATGTCTATATAAACAATGTCTTTGTAGGGACATCCAGGCTTATTGTTAAAGGATTAAGGCTTTCTCTTTGATGTTTAAGTCTGCTACTAATGCTAGTGTCACCTCCTGGTGCAGCACAAACCTGAGGGGTTGTGGGAATATTTGGGCTAGATAGCTGCAGTGGGCGTGGCCACACGTTTCTCAGGTGTCAGGTAGGTATCGAGGCATACGTCAGATAGCTGATCCCTATAATTACCCACCTATTACGGTGTGATTAGCTGCAAATTAACTCCTTATTGCAAGTGACATCTCACGGTGATCAGGATTAACAAGAGTATATTGTGACAGAAGTTCTTTAAAGGTGTCAGATGCAAATTAAAGTGCTCGTGTGCTTGAAGACTGTGAAGTAAAGCATTAAATTGATATTGCCTTTCTCCACGAGAAATAGGAAAGCTTCAGAATGTGAAATGTGATGATTCATTCAGGGCCTTTAAAAAGAGGGAGAAAATCATAGTTTTCTCATGGTACAGGTGAATTTGGTGTAGAGCATTTAAAAGTAATGATGAAAGAAAAAGGAAATAACAACTACATTGAGATGCTGCACAACATCACCTTCAGTTTTAGAAATCCAACTCCCCCAAATCCTGGATTATGGGATCATAGAATCTCAGGCACTAGTGAAAACAGCCACGTCTGCTGATGACTCTGTTTTTGTTATAAAACTGACTTGAATGAAAACCTCATTAGTTTTATCTTTGAGCTGGAATCAGGGGGTGCTGTCTGGCATGGATTCCCAGCAGTCAAAACAGAAAACAAGAGCTCACTGTGTGCTCTTTGAGACATCAAGGTGTCTGATCTGAATTGCTTTAGCTTGGAGGGAGAATGGCTTTACCGTCTCTGTGAAACTGATCCGTGAAGTGGATTAGGGATGGTTCTTCTTTCACTCAAAACAACACAGCTTGAAGAGTTAGATGGGGAGGTGGGTGAAGCTCTACTTGTGTTTGTGTTTGAGAGGTAAGCACTTATACCGCACTCACAAATATATCTTTACCTTGCCCTTTGTGATTTTTTTTTTCTTTGCCAAAAATGACTGGATGATACAGTAGCTGTCAGCATACAAGGCTTGCTTGTTTTCAAGGCCCTGTCCTATCAAATCTAAAAATAGTTTCCCTCGAAGTAAGACTACACCCTATGCTCCTCTAAGTAGGTTACGCATCCTATTTTAGTTTACCAAATACAGAGAAGTTGGACAAGTTCAGTGAGTTAAATTGGCCTGTGGCAATGAACAGGCAAGTAAATCAGATAAAAACACACCAGAATGGAGTCGTTCCATTAGTATGTATCACCTAATTAAAGAACAGTATCAGGAGTTCTGTTTGTCTTTGACAACAAACACAAGAACCTTGCCTATTCTCACTTTATAGCTCCATTAGAGTATTTTTAGATGCCAGTATGGCTTGTCACCAAGGTTTTACTCTGGGGATGGGGTCAGTCCATTCGCACGCACACAGACACACATAATCAGGCACAAACACACCCACATTCATACGTACTTTGTCCTTGGCCTGGCACCTCTTTTGGCAAGGTAGCGATATGGCTCCACAACAAATGAGGGACACCATGGCTGTGCCAATAATCTCAGTCCATTGGCAGACTCCACAAAATCATCTTTTCTTCCCAGGAGTTGTGACTCGTGAGAGTCGATCATTAGTCAGGAATCACAGAAACACAGACACACACTCATCAAATACGACTCAGGTTGTGGCTAACGTGACCGCGTTGACCTAGTATGACAAGTCGCTGCAGCTGAAAAGCTCCAAGCCAACTTTAAGGTTACTCAGTTTTTTAATCAGTTCGCGGTTCTTACTTGAATTGCATGCTCTTTAGACATTGTGTAACTGATTTTTATAAGCCTTGGTGCCATTTACAGCAAGGTAAAAATAATAAAAACAAATCAGTTAGGCAAGAAGGTTGGAGGGGTGGAGGTGGAGTGAGTCAGAAGATACAGTTCAGTGATTGTATTTATTGTTTTTTAACAAGACAAGGTCTTGGTAAGACATTGAGGGCAACTTAAAAAAAAAAACCTGTTATGCTTTCCCAACACATTTTCCGGAGTTGTTTTGCATGATCAACAGTTCAAAATAATCGTTCTACTTTTACTTTGTCTGTTGAGTGCTATCATGCATGTACTTTCTTCTGACTGGCTGTACCTCACAAGCAGTAATATCAAGATGGCTGTGTTGACAACCTTCTTTGTCACGTGACGGTATTAAGGATATTGCCTCTCTTTGACATTATACAGCTCCTATTGTAGACAAAATGACCCATGAAACCTGACCTCTTGACTCACAGCGATTATTTGTACCTACACTGACCTCATTATTTATTTAAACTGCCCATGTTTAAGAAGAGCATGTACCATCAAAATATACATATGACAGGGAAAAAGAAACATATAATAAGTTCTCTCTAACAATCCTTAAAAATTTTATTTAAGTGATGTTAATTTCCAATTGAGTTTTATATTAACAAGTCAGACTCAAATAGGGGGTGGGGTACTTTTTTGCATTAGTGATACAGTTGTAACTTACTATTTTTCCATATAAAAGTATAAATGTTTATGAATTAAAAAAGGCAAACAGAAGTAATTGAATGTCCTGTTTACTCAGGTGGTTTTATTTTTTAAAAAGCGCAACAGAGGAGATTGCTCTTCAGTGTGGTGTATGCAACAAACACAGAGAAACATAGACAGATACAGGAAGAGTGAGAATGATAGATGGAGATAGCTGTACAGATAGACAGGATATGTTTGGTTATCACTGATACAAACTGTCAAATGGCATGATATACTAAATGGTGCTGTTTCAACAATATTATGACTGCAAGAAGGGATGTGTGCTAAAAATATTTTAAAATATTATATACGCATGTGTGCGTACACACACAAAGACAGCCTTCCCACTGTTGTCTTGTTGTAATCTGATTTAGTAAATCAAACACTGGATTCAGAAGTGTTTCTCATTTGCCATTTTTCTGTACTCTATACAACTATTTGTCCAACACTGAAGAGTCAGTTTATACTCAAAAGGAACATCATTATAAAATGTTCATGATAACCTTATAAAACAATGGATTTCTTTAATATAATACTACACACAGACTTTAGTTTTAACAGTAGTTTTCTTAAAAATAATAATAAAATAATAAAAAATAAAGGAAATTTAATGATACATTTTTCTTAAAATAAAGTGGCTCCATGGCGTATTGGTTAACATTTTAACACATGTGCTTTATATGTGAAAAATCCCATTTTATTTTTTATTTTTTTAAGGAGGACACTTAGTGGGTAACCAGCTAGCGTATTCCTAGTAGTGGTCTCAAGCTCGATTAAATGGAAGGGCTGTGTCAGGTAAATGTGTGTATCCATTCGTTGTAGTGACTCCTTGGCAGATAGGGGAGCAAGTGAAAGTAGCTGTTTTTGTACAAATGAAAAAGAAGGCAAAAGTCTGTATTTCTTTAGGACTCAATGATGGTGAAACGTGCCCACCAGATTAACCCTGCACACTGAAAAATACTCAGTGCATTTAATATGATGCCAAAAGAACCTTTGTTGGTGGTTAGAGAGCCTTCGCACTGTTGCCTAAAGCTGGTATGTCACAGTACAGATGCCAAATTAAAAATAACAAAAACAAAAAAAACAAGGGTTTTCTGAAAATGACAGTGGGCTGCAATACCTAAAATTGTATTGCTTTGGACAGAACAACAGGACTCCTATTTTCAGCACATTAAGTATTTGCAGACATTTCAACATTCTTAGTTTTAAGTAAGTATTTTTTTCATATCTGGTTCAAATCTTGTCAAAAAAATTGTAACAAGGTCAAAATACATTTAAAAAACAACAACAACAACGACAGAAAAGCAATTTATTAAAACATGAGTTGCACAGTTTCTTATTCGGTTCCTTGACTGTGGTCTAACATATTAAAGACACACACTCCAAGTTCAAATATAGTTTAAGACATAGAAAATTAATTTCATAAATAAATGGTTTTACAATGCTTACATAAATTCAAATTCCATCCTGAATATGTGCAAAGGGCAGCTACGATCCATCATACGCAGGTGACTGCATGATCCAAAACCTTGTTTATTTCTTGTTAATCGTACTTCTAAAGAAAGCATTTCTGACTATTTTATTGATTATATTGCAATTTAAAAATGCATGTAAAGCCACATTCTTATTCACAAATATTTATTAGCACAAGAATTAATTCAATCAGCTTCTAAGTTGCTTCATGTTCCAATTTTTCGAATTACAGGAATATTCATATAATATCCTGATGGAGCAGCAATGAAGTGGAAATGATTTGGTGACCTAAGATGTTACTGTTTTATTATCAGAAAAGCCTGTCACAGTTATAAAAGACTTTTACAATTTAGTCTACAATTGATGTGAAAACATATACAGTCCCGACATCATCATTAATATAGCCTGTTGTCATTGGTGATACACTGTAACTGTATGACTCCCATTACTCAGACTTGCAATGTTGCATATATAATTGTTGGAATGTTGTGAATGTAATTTTGCAATTTCTGTGAGTATGCTACATATAACGCACACATTTCATAAAAGATTTGACTTGATTTTCTTTTATAATACTTGAGCAAAACAACCCACTTTTTTTTAATCTGTGCTAATCCAACAGCTGCACATATACAATATATGCTTGTGCACTTAGTGCATGCTTATTGTTAAGTTACTGAGTAAAACATTCATTTTATAATACACTTTTATTTGTGCTAACAAGTGTCTCTCTTTAATCAATCAAATGTGCCAAACAGAATAATAAAGCTATTGGAATAATCAATCTTGTGATGGACTTTATAAATTTGTGTCCACATGGCATGTGCAGCATGAGTCAAGTGAATGAAATCAGCACCACAATAAACAAAAAGATTGGTCTGCTAGTTTAAGCACAGCACTGGTCTGGATTCTAAGTTCATGGTTAGGACTATGTAATTATTCATGCCGAAATACTTTTGGGTAAATGTATTGTGTAAGCTGCACCTCAGGTGGAATTTCACAGCTCAGAGGTGAATAGAAACACACACAGCAATGGCACGATTGGGGTGCTGACACGTTCATTAGCACATAGGCAGATTTGACACAGCTGGAAGATGTAGCGAGGAGCTGCTGTCAAGGTCTTGGATTGCTGCAAGACTGGCACAAACTAAGGGTTGGATGCTCATCGCCATGTCATAAGAGACCTGGTGCTGTCTCGTCTCTTTTTTTAAAATATTTTATTTATTTTCCTCCCTCGTTGTGTCGTTGCAACACACGGAGTGTCATCATTTGCATGAGTTTGACACCCCAATGTCTGGCTTCTTTGTCCTCTCTCCAACTTGTTTCCTCTCTGTCCGTCTCCTTCTTTCTCTCCTCCCCCCTCCCTTCGTTCATCTCTGGTGTCTCTCTTCCTCTTTCTCTCTCACTCTCTTTCTCTCTCACTCCCCCTCTTTTTCTCTCTCTGTGCCTCTCCTTTTTCTGCTGATCGTGGCGGTGCCATCCATGCCAATTATGGCAGTCGAGCAGGTGGCTCCTCGCAGGTGGTAGAGGATTAATCCCTGTAAAGACTTCACTTCATTAGGAAATCCGTTTAATGTGGCCAGTTGATTGATAAATCTCCCGGACCTCTCTCAGAGTCCCCAGATTACTGCCAAGTTTGTCTATTATATGCTAGGTTGACCCTGATGTCAGAGCGAGATAGAGGGAGCGATAGCGATGGAAAGAAAGAGAAAGAAAGTGTCTGTTGTGTCTTTCCAGCTGAAGTTAGTTTATAGGACTGTTACACTGTTTGCTGACTAGATCATCTCAGTGTTTTTTGCAAAAGCTTGGAAAGTGCACTATTTTTAAAGTAGTCACTGCAAAGCCTACAAATCCCAGGGGCTATGACCCGGCTGACATTTACAGGTAGCATAAAGAAATGACACTCTAAGCATTGCAGTTGAAACAACTTAGCACCATGTTTGAAAAATTTGAGAAGTTTTCACCGCCTTTACTAGTAACCAAAAAAGAAAAATAAGTTTGCCTTATTACATTTAATGCCAGCGTACAAGTAAATGCTACAACTAACTTAGCATTTAAGAGTGAACTGTAACAACTTGCCCTCACAGGCTCAGACCACCCACACTCTCCTCACCATGTCAAGCCTCTGCATTTAACTCAAGTATCTCCTTAACTCACCCCTCTATAATTTTCCATCTCAGTATTATCACAATTACCCTGTAAGCCAAGAGGAGAGGGAACTCCCCGGCGCTCGTGACTGTCTATGTGCCACCAGCGGGTTTGCGGTCTGGTCGGATTTGTGAAACACTGACAGACAACCCCTTCATCAAGCCTGTCAAACAAGGATGACAAATGTGTCTCCACATCCCCAAGATGCCTACAATATTTAAAGCCATGGGAGAATGGCAAAGTCGACGGAGAATAGCCCCTCCTGGCAGACGTAAAGTTCAAGCTGCGTCAGGCTGTATCATTCTCAAATTCTGAGGAGAGACTGTGAGCTGAACCTGATGGCATGTTGACTTAATGATTCTGACAGAGCATATATGGTGTCTGTCTCAGGTTTCTAAAGGAAAATGAAGCGAAGTCAAGATACATTTACTGAAATGCTCATTGACTTAAAATAGGGATTTGGTTACAATGCTGCACATCAAATATCAATATGGTTTGCTATGGTTTAGAATATGTCTCATCATGAAATGTCCTTTATTGTCCCTTCATTCAAATGAGAAACATACGTATATTGGTTTTTTGTTTTTGCCTCTTTTTTTTTTACAGGCTACAGAGGTGCTAATAAATTTTCACTTCATGCGGAAACAACACACATGTCTACTGAGACACGCAGACACATAATGCACACACAACTTTGATCGTTATCACCAAAAACAATAGCTTGGAGATACAGTCTGGCTATCAGGCAATCAAACACGCGGTCATTCTTCTTTCCAGCTGCTACCAAGCATGTAACTATATTGCTTTGCCTGGTTTGCTCGGAGACTTGTCAAAAGATGACAGAAGATCGCACCTTTTTTCCCAGGGTGAGTGCTTTAATTACAGCATGGCTTCTAGCCTTACCACGTCTGTACAAGTGTCAGTCCAAAGTTCAGCGCTCTTTGTGGAAGAGGGTTCCTCAAAAAATATGTTTTGTTCTCATTGTTAGGCAACAGAATATTGTTATACAGAATTCTTGCATTTCAGGCCATCCCCACCATTCACGTTTTTTTTTCTATTTGTGACAAGTCATGTGTGCTGTCATTACTCATCCTCAATATCACATTTCTTTAACAGTCCCTGGCATTGATACTTTGATATCTAATATTTTAATCACTCTTGGGTCATACATCTTGCTGTCTTTCGCAAATAAATGGGTTGTGAAACAATAAGCAGGTGTTTGGGGAGGGATTTTTCACTGCATGCAAGTTCACCCACGAGGACTGCAATAGAGCTGAGACACGGTGATTGAATTCCTACCAGGTAAGAAGGTGCATCTTCGTACTAATAATTTTGTAATGAGCTACGGAGTTATCATCTTTTTTTAAAGAAATATTCAGTCAACTTTAGCAAGATTGCTGAAATGAAATTTTAAGGTATAAAAACTGTCTAACAACAGCAGATTGAAATGCAGGCAATATCAAAATAAATAAATAAATAAACGTCTCTTTTTTTGTTATTTGAGAAGCTTATCTGAAAAAACTGTCATCACATTTTCATGGTAACTGTTAATGACTGTATGTGCCTGTTTTGCTTAGCTGCCCCAGTGTCTTTGTTCGTACCCAGAGCTGCAGGTGGCAGCATAGTCTTAAAGGACAAAAGAGGCTAGATTACTTCAAAGATACACAAAAAAAGCACATGCACACACCACTTAGCCCCACCGAGCTTTCCCTATTCCCCAGAAACACACTTTGACCTTTGGATATTTGTTTCCTGGACAAAGTGACATTGGGAGTCAGCCAGTGGATCATTGTTTAGCCTGACTGTCTCTGTTTGTAAGGGGGTGTAATAATTAGCAAGTTCTCAGCCTGTGATTTTTAATGTCCCTAATTTGGCTGTGACAGAATCCACATTTGTGCTATGTGATAGTGCCTGCTTTTTTTTTTCTGAAATGTTTTCGATGAAGGGGCACAGAGCTGAGGCAGGTTTTTGATATTTTCTTACACACTGTTTTGCATTTCATTACCACTGGTGAGGGACGGTGAGCTGTTTATGATTTCAAAACAGGGACAGGAGGTTGAAGTATTTTGGCTGCAGGGAAGATTTTTTTTTAAACTCATTTACCAGACTTGGAAGCTTGCATCTTATTATTTGGAATATTCTTTAACCTTGGCTGTTAAACTGTGTGAGACTGGGATGTTTATGACCTGCATGGGTAAGGTTTCCCAGGGGTGTGAGGGAGACAAGGATAGGACTTCTAAAAAATTTTTTTTAAAGAAATTAATGGTTTAAAATATACATAAATATGTATTTATTATTAGTAGTGGTTTACATTTATTTTAAAACTTCCAGTGATAATTAATTATTATCTTTTTAATAAATTGTGCTGCCTATTGTGAAGAAACATAAACTTCCCTGGCAGGGCTGACTGATTAGAAAAAAAAAATACCACAAAATGTCTTTTATTGGAACATTCAACTGATTTTCTTTTAATTTCTGAAAAAAAGAAAACACCAATATCCCACCGAGTGGCTGAGCTATAATTGTCTTTACCCAAAATGCCTCACAATCTATTGTCATTCATTTCTCATGAATACAAACGGATTAAAAACGTCTCAGCCCTGTTGCTGCATATCTCAGCAATTCATCAGGAAATGTCTCGGGTGCCATATTCTGTCAGCTCTGTTGAATAAATACAAGTCTAAATGTCTCAAGGCTGTACATTGTCATTCATATAGAAATAATGTGATTCTTTACTGGTAGTGACCCCACATCTGGCAAATCTGTTAACCTCTTGGTTATGTGGCTTTGAGGTGAGTGTCGCTCATTCTCTCAACCCCCCACACATAGCTTCCACCTCTCGGGAGCTCGAGCGATGTTAGGGCACAGAGTGGGAGCCCTCACGCTGCTAAAGGTGTGTGTGTGTGTGCACGTGTGTTTGTATGTGTGTATCAAGCATGGGGTGTTTAAGGTTGCCCATCTGGGAACAGACCCTAGGTGTTTAACACTGAGGAGCTGGAAGAGAGGACTCTGTCAGCTTGGAGGACACAGCACAGCCAGCGCAGAGGTCACTGGAGCACATACACGTTGTGTGTACACACACACACACACACAAATGGACTAATGCAGCTCTGTATACATACCGTCAGTGTCCCTTTCTCTCCTCCATATACACACTGTCATTCTGTCTCCTCTCTCTCTCCGTCTGTATTTTGCTCTCTCTATCTCGCTCACACACACACACACACACACACACACACACACACACACACACACACACACACACACACACGCTCATGTCCCCTCTCCTCCCTTAACCTGTCAAAACTCCTCTTGGGGTCAGAAATGCAGCAATCGCAAAGATAATACTAAAACACTGGGGAACAGGGAACTAATGACACTTTATGAGAAGGTAAAGGGAAGAGACGGGGTCCAAAGTGTGAAGATCTTTTAATCGTGCTTTGTGCTTTTCACACTAAAAGCCTGTAGTTAATACATCAACAGATATACTTGACAATTATCAACAGTTTACAGTCACAGCTTACCAAAAATTCCTCATATTGTTTTACACAAACGGCTGAGAGCATTTCTTTGTGTAACAGTTCGTTCCATTCTAGTATAACCAAAGGACACTCAGTGATTAATTTTTAACTATTCTCGTTTGCATCGTGTGAACTAGTCAATCAGTAAAGCACATAAAATGTACAAATGTAACACCACCAAATTTCAGCAGTAAACGTGTATCAGTGCTGGAGGCAAAGAGTAATGATTGTGGAAAACAAAACAACTTTAGTCCAGCACATTTTTACATATGAACAAGCACACAAACACACACACACACACACACTTCCTCCCTGCATACGTTGACTTGTCAGCTCGAGATGGCTTTATCTACCATCCATTACTTTTATGTCCTGCCTTTCACCTAAATGGCCTCTGCATATTCACCACGGGACCTACTTGTGCATCCTGAGGGAGAGGACACACACAAGTGCACAAACACACACTTGCACACTCTGTCAAAGGTTGGCCGAGTTAGATTTACAGCCTGGGACCATCACCTGTGACTTAGCGCCTCTGAAATTAGTCACAAATAGCATATTAGGGCAGCTAATCAGGCACGCCTGAGCACTTGGCTTTCTTTATGTGGTCATAAAGGGGAGAGTATATGGGCACCCTCAGGCCTTGGGGTGAATGATTGTCCTGACCTCCAGTGAACCAGAAGCCACACACAGCTGGGGAGGGATGAGAGGCGTAGGCAGAGGCACTCCCACAAAACTGGTCTTTGATACACATAGGAAGATGACTGGGCTGCATCAGAGTGCCATTGCTTCTGCTTTTACTGTTGCTCTGTTTAGCTCTTAGAAATAAGATGACTAATGCGCAAACTGAGAGAAGATAACAGTTGCTTAAGGAAATACTATATTCTTCCCCACCTGATATTTAGGAATCTATTTAGTCGAAGTGCACTTGTGAACCTTCTTTTTTCTTTCTTTTTCTTTCTTCCTTCTTTTATTTTTTTTTTTAAAAAGAAAAGGCATGTTAGTGAAAGTAAAACAAAACATTTCCAAAGTTTTCCTAACATTTTTTTCCTAATTCTAATTTGCAATCTTTTTCAAACTGTTGCTAATAAGATACATACAACAACAACAAACTTTATTTATATAGCACATTTAAAAACCAGTGATGTACCAAAGTGCTTAACATGCAAGAGAGTCGGATGAATCCATGGATTTAAGAGGACCTAGCACACAACATGCATTCTACAACTATTATTAGTTATTTTTAACACGTGACTTCAGTCTCTCAGTACCTTTTCACAAGCAAGCGGACTTTGTCGGACACAGAAAAGTCTGACACTGCCGAGAAAACCTCAGCCCCTCATAAAATAATAAAACTATCTCTTGCTCTCTGACTCAAGTCTGTCGAGTGAACAGGAGAGGGCACAAGGGTTGAGAAATGCATAAAAGAAGTGGAATCAAGGAAGAGGAGTGGAGAGATGGAGCAAAGGGGGAGGAATGAGCAAATGTAGAGAGGCGAGGGGAGAAAATCACTTCTGTATATCTCATACGCGTACGCCCTTCGTCCCCCACTGCGGGAGTGGTATGTTTTCACATCAGAATGATTGTTAGACAGTCAGATCCAATATGGTGATTCAGTAACTATTTAAACAGACCTCAGATATTCTGCCCCTAATTGACTTGGTTTGGCCTCACTAAATCATAGTCTTTATTTAAAACAGCGCCGATAAAATGAGTCTCTCCCTCTATACTCTCTCTTCTCGCGCCTTCTCCTGCTCCCATCTCCCTCTCCTTTGTGATTTACCATTGAGGAGATGAATTTAAAATTTCAATCATGGAGTTGTTAAATATTGATGGGCCTTCTAAGTCGTTAACGAGGTCTCGGCAAGGACGGGGGAAATCGGCTCCTCACTTTGCCGGCCCCCAGCTTCGCTGCAGCTCCGCCATCTAGAGGGATCCGGCCGGGTCAGGAGGTCAATGTACCCAACCATAATCTTCCAACTTCTATGATATCTTTTAATGTCCCGCTAAGGCTATTCTCTTTAACATCAGCTATTACATTACCATATGCAAAAAAAATCAAAAAACTTTCAAATTATGTATTATGTAGAGCAGCCTTGATTCACTGTTCAAGATGTGTCAATTATAATGAAAGCACTAGTGTGCGATTTGATATGATAATAGAAATCTTTAACTGGGTCTCAGCAGACCTCTTGTGTGTCAGGACTGATCACTGCTGAAAAGAATTAGCGCCTCCAGGCCACCGTAGAGCAAGGCAGCACTCAGATAGTTCAATATGCTGCGCCATAAAACCAAGATGAGACTTCTTTTATTATTGCTGCCGCCAGAACAAACTCCTGCCATCCAATCAATGTTATGTACTTTGAGATGCGATCATTACATTTTACAAACGATGTTCCACCAAATAAGATTTGTCTGTGCGGCGGGGTCACATTAATGGCTTGTTTCCTTGTTGGGTCTGACTCCAGACATCGTATCACTGACTGATAGCAGAGGCGGTACTTAGAGTTGCACTGCTAAGAGTATGCCATTGTTATTTTTTTTAATCTTTAAATACTCTTTGTATTCCATATTAATGTATGAACCTAACAACAAAACTCATGTTTTAAAAAACTAGACACAATGAAGGCTGCCCTATATGGAATTATAAATAATTGTGCTTTTTTGGCATTTTAGTAAAACAATCTAATTGCTAATGCTGGTTCTTATCACTTCTCAGGGCATCTCTGTGTTGGATTACAGCTTGAAACATATATATTTATATTCACTGCCAAAGCTGAGAACTGGGAGTGCCGTAGATGTCACTGATGATAATGCAATAAAAAGCATTTTGGGGGGTATCTGCACTTCCGCACTTAGGCTCTTGGCAGTGGTTTGATCAAGACAGAATAAGCTTGTGACTTTTCAATTCCAGCTATAATTTGTTTCGATATTACATCTCCCGGACAGAGCAAGTGATGGAATTTTTCCTATCCACGGCTGAGGCAGAGGGGAGGCTGACGATGTCCAATAATAGGTTATCACCGACCATATCTTTTGCAAAATAGAAACGCAACACATGTACATCTGTGGCCTAGTGTCAGAGCCTTAAATATACATCAGAAATGCATAAAATGTGCTGATTGCCATTCTTTTCCGACAGCGTGTCAAGCCCCGAATTTATTTTTGTTCCCGGGCTTCCAGATTACTATGAATTGCCAGTAGCCTCTCTTGACATTGATGGCTTTGAAGAAAGTGACAACATTAAATTTATTTTCTGTGTACATATATGTGTGAGTGTATGCGACTGGACAATGTACCAGTGTTTTCTCTTAGATTGCTTGAGGTCCATCAGCAAGAGCCAAGGCCTTTCATATCGTATGTAATTTACTGGAACCACATATAGTAGCAACAGAACTGCAGGAACACTGATCAGATCTCTGGAGCACTGTTGGTTCTCACAGGAAATGTAGCCGACACAAAGTGAAAACTCTGTTTGATTGTGTTTCTAAAGGAATATCCTTGTTGAATCCAGCACGCCGCTGACCCCAAGTCCTACCTCTCAGTCAGATGTTGTGGTGTGCCCCCTCAGAATTTAAGACTATTAGGTTTTCCACATATATCTGCAAATTAAATTAATTTTTCAGCTTTTTTTCCCTGACAGCAAAGTCAAACTATCAGAACTGTCTGATTACCTAACATGACCTGTTTAACTTTTATAGGAAGACCTTTTACAGGTAAACAGCAAATGTAGGTGAACAGTCTGGAGACAGGATAAAGAAGGAATCAAGTGTCTAAAACAAACAACAATAACAAAGAAATACTCATTAATTTGCTTTCTAAGTCAAACTTTTGAAAGATAAAGGCTGGTAAGTGTAACGTGTCCTGAACTACAACCATTCTTTCCAGTATAAAAAAAGAGAGGAAAAACTCACTGAATGAATCGGCTTAATGAGAAACCCATTTGGACAGAGGCATCAAGCTATTGACCTCTCTTGAGTCTGTGAGGAGTGAACGCTTTCACATGTTACTGTCTATAAATTTTAGCCGTCGACATGGAGCCCTATTTCATCAGGGGCCGGCCTGACGTGCCCTTCGGATTGATGTTACCCCTGCCCATTTGTCTGTTTTACACTCCTTAGTGTCTTTGTGGTCCGCTAGACCTGCACCTCTTCAGCGTGATTGGGTATTGACAACAAATCAAAGGGGATAATATATGGTGATGTTTGCCAGTGTCTCAACAAGACAAGATAGTTGCACGGCCGCCTGGCTGGTTTACATGTGTTCTCTGTGAATATCAGAGAGACTGCATATCGATTTCCCAGCTCACAAAGACTCATTCTTCTTCTGGTGGCCAATACCTAGTTTAGTTAAAAGTGTGACAATAAAGAGGGCTGTGGGCAGTGAGCTTAGAATTAAGCCATACTTGACATGCAATGAAAGACCCCTTTCTGTGGAGAAGGCTCTTCATGACTTAAGTAATAGACTGGGAATGCAGTTATTGCTTAGCCTTCAGAATTCCTTTGCTTACGAGGTAATGTGTATATCAGAAAAGTTTGTTTTCTGCCCCTCAGGCCTACTCAATAAATGAACATAACAGCGGGTCCTTCTCTCTCCCGCTCTGTCACACACACACAGTGGTGCGTGCGAACACACACACACACACACACACACACACACACACACACACACACACACACACACACACACACACACACTGAGCATCTTTGAAATGGGTTTTGTATTGATTTTTGTAACTACCCTGTTAGATGACGTTGTGCCTTAGCGTGTCATTTCTAGATGGCCCTGCCCCGAGCAGGTCATTGAGGTGCTAACTGTCATTTGGAGGGACAGAAAAGCAATCATAGCTTTTTCATTACTTACTGTTTTCCCTCCCTCCCCCTCCACGTTTTCACTCTCTTTTTACCCCCAGTAGTGGGATCGCCTGACATATTATGGCTTCTGTGATTTAACTGCACTCTTAAATTAAGTGCTGGAATATCAAGCTGTAGCTTTAGAAAAATAAACTCTGTGTCAAGAGATCAAATACCCTGGAGGTCAAAGTCATGAACTTGTAGTGGTGCACTCATCAATTTCAAACTTGTATGGGCTTGTTCTGTTTTAGATACACAGGAGCAGAAGGTTGCAGTTTGATTATGGCTGGGTATATGGCATTTTGATTTCATTTTGCAATATCTATATGTAGTCCAGTACAATATAGACTATAGATGGAATTAAAGGGAATGAGCACACACTAATTCACTGATTAGGTTTTTTCCTAATTACGATTAATGCTGTTTTTTCTTCTGTCTTTTGAAAAGGTTTAACAGAAGCACTACATGCTCTCAGAGACTTTTTTTCTCTTAAATTTTTAGGCTTGGTTTGTGTTGTGCTTTTAAAATAGTAGGTTAATTAGTAGAGTTAATTTTAGTCCACCTACCCTGATTTGCACCTCATCCCGATTTTGTCTTTTAATTTCAGAGCATGCATGCAGTTTGTATATTTCATTTCTAACAAAAATGTCTGATTAGTAAATGTTAAAACAGTAACTTAATTAGTGCAGGAAATACCTGAAAGTGCTTCATCATAAGTCACATTTCTCTTTCTCATTGTGTCTAGAAATCTCTTCAAGATGAGATGATCAGATTCGGGTTTAGGAGTCATAATACTTTTTTTGTCTTTTGTAATGTGAGGACTGGTGTGCACATATCAGCTGGTGCAGAAAATTGGACCAATAGAGACAATAGTTGAAGGATGACGAGATCAAAGACAAATAATGTGGACCACTTACTCTGAGTTGTGCTGTTGCTGCCACTGCGGAGTGCTGAGGGCTCTTGTTTGGTTTTAATCAATGAGCCTGCTCAATGCCGCAGCCTCGCACTGACTCACATCACTTTATCGGGAACTTAATCACCTGGGCCATTTTTAATTCAGTGGAAGGAGTAATGAGTGATGTCACCGTTTCCTTGGGTTACAGTAAGAGCTTTGGAAGAAGGCCAGGGGAAATAGTCACAGATGACTAGTATGAGCCTCATTTATCTACCTTAGCGAGGAAAGTTCATTTACTTTGAGTGTAAACTTAAAAAGACATTCATATTATTTATAAGATGCAGTTTATTGCAAACACATGCACTTCTGGTCACGAAATATGTATGACAAATATGCCATTTCTTTTCAATTATGAGACCAGCGTGAGCCTATAAAACTCTCTTACTGACTTCACTCCTTGTGGGGGTCACCTTCAGCTCAGCCTTGCTCTAATAATGGCTTCAGAGAAAGACAGAGAGTAAGGGATGAAGAACAAAGAGATTAGACCAGCATGTATCTCCCTCACCATCCTCCCCCAGTCTAAATATTGTTCTTGTTATACGTTAAGTGGCAAAGAGGAATTATGGGACCAGATTCATAATGCCATTAACGGTTAGGCATAAGGATAGCCTTTACATCATATCCTCAATGTGACCCCATTACTCTCCATCAACTTATCCATGCAGACATCCGGGGGACCTGAGCTGTGGCCCTGGACAACCCTTGTAAGCTCTCCAGAAGCTGGCAGGGCCTGCCTGCTTGCCCAACCGCCCCACGGGGTCTCTCAAATATGCACATTGAAAACCAAACACATGCAAAAAATCTTCTCCACATACTTGAACAAACACACACAAATTTATACACGACAAAGATTGGATACATGCAAAGCAAAATTAAAGAAGAAATGTGTTAACATTTACTTGAGGAACACAAATTTACAGACGCACACATACACAGACATAGGAATCCACATGCCTGCTTGAAACCCTGCTTGTCCATCGTGCCACTGGAAGATTGTGCTTCATTCCACTGAAGGTGTTATGGGCTGTTATCAGCAAGACCATTCCATGGATGGCTGCCCTAATTGAGAATAATGAGGGTCACATTGAACATATGGTCGCTGTTGTGTCCCCTTTCCCCCCTTCTTCTCTCCTTCTCTCTCTCTTCTCTCTCTTCCCAACTCCCCCAGACAAAGGGTTCAGTCAAACTTTGCCAAGGCAAAGCAAAGATCTTTGTGGCAAGTGGAAAAAAGAAAGGACACTGCTAAAGTTCTTCTCCTTTCCCGCTGACAAGTTAGAGTAATGCCTATATAATCAGAGAGAGGGGCAGTGACCGGCCAATCGGTTGACGGTGAAATGCTAACCCCACTGGGACAAACAGTGGTGGTGGAAATACTGGCTAAGCATTGTGCTGATATCAAGCTCCTTTGTTCTACATGTGAATCTGGACATTCGCTCTTCATTACCAAGGTCCTTCTGTCATTGAGAGTTTAAGAATGGAAGCGCCAGCATATTTTAACACCGTACATCTCTCAGACGGACAGTCACAAGTTAGCTGATAACAATTAAACTTGCACGTGTACAATATCAAAAAATAAATAAATAAAGGGAAAATATAAAGCCAAATGTTATTTGACCTGATGTTAAAATGCATGCATTGCATTTTTGTAGTATCTGTGCAGCAGAGCTGCAGGAAGGACATGATTCAGTGTGGATTAAAATGAATGTCAGCTGGAGTCAGGAACTTAGTTTACTGTTCTCGAAGCAGATATGTGATATGGTTGGATTTCAAAATAAATCTTAGTAGCCTGCCACTATCATGTCGTGTCTTTTGTCATTCAATATGTCGGCACAGGAGATATCTAATGTACACAGTTAAAAATCTGCCCAACTTGTTTTGTACGGGCAGATTCATGTCCTGAGCTCTGAGCACTTCATCAACACAACCTCATGATGAAATAAAAATCCTGGAGCTGTTCCCGGTAATAACACTGTTGTGACTACAAGGAATTAATCTACTGAGACATCTCTCTTGCTTTGTTTCGAATGTTAAAATTGTCTGCCCTTTCTTCGCTCTAGGAAGAGCTCTTCTAGCGCTTCATTAATTGCGCTGACATTGTGAAGTTTTATGTTTTCCAAGGAGTTGTCAGGTCTCCAATGCTCCCCCTGATCTGCCAGTATTTGGTAAAAATAAAGTTAGAAACTGTCAAAACAAAACAGCAGACTCGCTTCTTAGCACCAATGAACACAATGAAATGATTAGATTAACATTTGCTAATGTTCAACAATGGCCTGCTTGTTTATGCGACACATCCCTGCTGCAATGTCATCTCCAGGAAGCCCCTTTGCATGAAATACTGTACGTCTCTGTTTACATAGGAAACATGCTGATTGGATCTAGTTGAGCTGGTAAAGACGCTTTATGAGCGCAGTGCCAAAATGTGAATTGATTTGCCGGCATCTCAGTTTCTTGTGTAATAACCTTAGGAGGTTGGATTTATGACTATCTGTGACCCAGTTGCATTGTCACTGTGCTGCATAGCCCCTGGATGCAGGCACGGGTCTCTGGTTTCATGTAAGACAGGTGTAGTCTCAACGTCTGATGATATGTGTAACACATGTGTGTACATTGTAGACATATGCCTTTTTGTACTGTCATAGTAGAATGTTAAAGTATATAGCCCCTTTGCTGACACACACGATATGTGTAACATATGTGTGTATGATATAGAAAGAAAGTTTCATGCTTGATGATTGAAGATACAGAATATCTCCAGCTATATGATCACACCTGACACAATGTGTACAGCATATGTGGTGTGTAAAATCGTAACATGTCACGAGAAGTGTAAACTTCGAGTATATACATGTTAAATTCTCCATTTTACTTTGTGTAGCTATTGATGAACTAATTCAGATGGCAGATATGTTGTCATTTTTTATTTTGCAAAAATGTTAAACTACAATGTTAGTATTACCACTATATATACAGAACAATTAAGCTACCAGGGTTATTATTTATCCTCAATGGAGAATGCACAAAGGTAGAAAACTCTCTATGCTATAGATAAACACAAACCCTATGTGTCGTATGATGAATGCGGCCACTCAATCCATAAAATATTGCTACTGTATATTAGGGCTGTATTGAGAAAATTTTGTCTTCATTTGTTTGACCGTCGAAATATAAATGTCCATACAGGCCCCCCGACCACTGCAGGAGCCAGCCGTTGACATTTCTCCACTTTGAAAACACAATGAAATCTGAATATTGCCTCGAATGAGCGGATGCCCGTAGGGAAATAATCCGGGGTCTCTGAATAGTCCCTAATTGAATTGTCTTTTACTAAATAGAGTTTGCTCTAATGCATACTCTCATCGGAGAATATGACAGCCGGTGATGCTTCTCATATCTGCCTAAAAGAGCCCCCAGATCCAAGGACCTATTAACTCTATTACCCAAACCAATATCCCTGCCTAAACCCATTACCCTGAACCTATTGTGTATTTTTGTCACTACATCTTTGCTCAAAATCCGAATCAGCCTTTGATGGATGCTTAACAAGACTACACTTTTATCACATATTCTGCTGACCTTCAACAAATTGCTTTGCAAGTTTGCTTCTAAGATGAATGTGACAGAGCCACTTTCTTTAACGCAGGATCCAGGGTGCAGAAGTGGAGGGGAGGGGGGCTGTTTTAGTTTCTCCACGCTTGTAGGCCCTAACCTCCATTTGAACCCGCACCATTTATCAGATGCTGTTTCTGTGAAGTAGAAAGTACATTTCAGTCATGTAGTTATATTGCTGCAACTGGAAAATTGTAGAGATAGTTTGGTCAATTAGCCAAAGTTTAAAATAAACAAATGTCCATGTACTCCCTAAAGAAGAATGGAGGTTTTCCAGGCAGGGCTTGACAAGGAACAGGTTAAATACCTGTGTTGTTGTTTCTGGGTAAGGCATGAGGCCTGTGAAAAGTTCATAGAAATGATAAATCTTTACATCCCACAGCCCCTCCTCCCCACAGCTCCACCTCACCCACACATAAGCCAGACTCTCTCCAAAGGTGTAAATCACTTTGACCTGTAAAACCCCCTCAACACTATGTAGCAAAACATAACTTATTGCAATTCTTCACCAAAGTAAACGCCACTGTTTTAGCAGACAGGCGGCTGATAACTGCCTAATATCGTAAGTGTGAATCGTGATGTCTGATTCCGTTATATGCTCAAGTTACACAGCTGAATGGGATCGCAACTAATATTTTAATAATGGTTAAGTAAAAGTCCTGTGATGATATGGCGCCATGTGCCATATCATAGTTAGGTCCTAACCAGCGATATACGGTACTTATACCTCTCAGTAGTTGTCAGTAGTGATGGTGTGACACTTTTATGTACAATGATTAATTTCTTTAGTAAAAACATTATATATGCTAACATTATATGATGGTCCTTACAGACGCAAAGCAATATACACCAGCCTTCCATCCACATCCAGTGGGATTCTTACAGAAACTGCATTCCATAAGTATCTCCACCTTAGTTAGCTTTGGAGAGCTTTTCCTTCGCTTTATCAGTAGGACCTGTGTCTTATCATGACTAATGCTGGAAATTCTTCCCTAAGATAAGTAAAGGAGCTTAGGATTACCCTCTTGACTGAACATTGGAAAAGAGTGGGTGAGACAGAGTATGCACTACATGTTTGTCCAAATGTGTGTGCGTGTGTGTGTGTTTGTGTGTGCAAGAGAAGAAAGGAGAATGTGTCTAAAGACGCGAGAGGAAGAGAACTGAGGAGGGGGTTCAGCTGGCTCCTCTGTATATTTTCTCAGTCTTGAGGCAACCTCACCATTAGTGTCAGACACTCAGATTATCCAACCAACGGAACTGGGATAAGTGGATTGATGAGGTGCTTCCATAGTCCCCGGCTGCTGCAATGGAAACAGGCTCTACACTCCTGAAGCAGCTATTTTCCTCAAGGAAGGGCAAAAATAATGAGCTACTTAACCAGACTGTTCACCGCATTTCTGTCATATTACAGCTGGCTTGTTTGTTTATCCCAGACAGATCTATATTTCACTTTTTAATTGAATTACTTTGATACAGACTAAAAGCCCTTTGCCTAATAACATGCCAATTACAATGAAGACCTACTTAGAATAAATATGAATATAATTCAGCAATTTATTGCTTTAAATACAGAGAGGGCCTGGCTCCCTTGACACCCATTGATTAATAATTGGTGCTGCAGTCATAAAGGGCAATTAAGGAGAGCAATTTCACATCTTCACTTAGAAGTTAAAATGCCATTTGTCAGAGAAAGCATGTAGTCTGTACCTCTCTAGCGCTAGATCAACAAGTAAATCAAATAGATACTCCATGACATAATGTATGCCCATGTTTAAGACATTGGACATTGTGATTTTGGAATTGATAGACCAGCATAGTCCGGTGGAAATGTTTGTGCTGTGCCCTGTGATTACCTTGTGGCAATCTGTTTAAAGCACTCTGCTTGATGATGCTTATGCATTTGCATTTCTTTGCCATTTGCATGGGTATGCTCTCAAAACCCATACAGTAATGAATCCTCACATTCTCAATTTATTAATGGAACTGGGCTTTGCAGCTTGTCCAAAACTAGTAACATATGTTCTGTAAATATGCATTGATTTATTTTGCTCGCAGATAAATTATTATGAAAAAATAAATAAATAAAAAAAGTGTTTTCAATGGCTACTTAAGTAATGACCTGTCTTCAGCAAAGTATTCACTCGGTACTCATAAACATAACGTATCGTATCCATATGGATGGCTTGCTGTAAGTCTATTAAGTGAATTTCTTTTGCTTTGCTTACTCTAGCAATACAATTTTACATATTATATAATGCAGGATTTTCACCACTGGTGGAATGGAAAATGTGGCTAAAACAACTCTGCACATTGGAATAGGTAAATGAATAAAAAATGTGCAGTTTGTGCAATGGTTAGAAAATATGGACACATTAAGGCTCATTGTAGTGATTCTCATCCACTGGTTTTATGATCTCACGCTTCGTTACATACTTATTTATTTACCAGATCATTACAAATAACTATTTACATATTACCGAAAACATTTTCACTACTACACAAACATTGTGTTCTCCAATTTGTGACTTCAAGTCTTTATTATTCTAATAAGCAAAAGGGGTTTCTTAAGTCCTCATGATAAAGTGATGTTTCACTTGAGATCGGTTTAAAAAAGAAGGGGGACACATTAGCTATCTCATCCTTCAGCTGACTGCGAATGTATTGGCAGGATTCAGAAAATTTATGTCTTATTAATAAAATCCAACCATTTGGAAAATATGGTTGGCTGCCTTACACAGTGAACATTATAAATACAAGAGTTAATCATTCTTCCACTGCAGTGTGTAGTTTGTTTAAGGCCCACCTCATTCACAGCATGTTAAAGATAGCAGCAATAACAATTTTATTGGCTCAACCGCTAACAGCTCTCTTGTCCTCGAGCCATGGAGGATGAAGGAGACGAACTGTGCAAAAACTACCAAAGTGCATATAAAAGTTAACCACTTACCTTCTATAAATAGTAAACTTTGCCTGCTGTTTTTCACACGGATAGTGAAGCTGGAAACCTTTAAAGTGGGTAATTTATTCCTCACGAGTTAACGGCAAAGTAAACAGCAGCGCAAGCTCCATTTTGTCTTAAAAAAATACTCCATATAAGCGAAGGTGGCCTTCATTTTGTGACTCAAGTGTAGAGTTCATGACCAAATGATTGATCTAATCAGAGAAAGGGGATTTATGGTAAACACTGCAAAGTTTAAGTGAGGGTTTTAAATCAGCAGTGAAAATTGCCTTTATAAATAAATGAAATGGAGATATCCCTTCACATTTTAAAATGCAAAATCATTCAGGGCCTCTGACTAGACCTCAGACATGTATTCATAAATTGCTTATAGGAGTTTCATCTCAAATGTTTTCATATAATACAAACTCAATGTACCTTTATGATGAGAGCCCTGAATAACTAATACATGTACTAAAACCCAGTATCGTCAGAGTAAACTTTGAAATGAATTTGAATAGTTGGTGAAGAGAAATGTAAAACCTCTCTTATGAATTGACATTTTAATTTTCATGCATGTTTTGTCATGCACGTTTGTGACTATCATTTTAAATTGGGCATGCCATGCATCATTATTCGCTTAATTAATTTAACTAGTGGGGATTCATCTTAGGGTCATTGGGCGCTTCTGTCAATATCGTTGTACGCGTTCATTTGTTGGGGAATATCACAGAAAAATAGGCTAAAATACTTAGCAGTAAATGGATCCCTGTCATTTTTTCTTTGACCTTATGTCTTGACCCAGTAGGGTCAGCTATTAAACCCATCACCTACTGGATATTACACAAGTCCTATACAACCTTCCCAAGGATAGGAAAATTATCATGCACATAGCCATAACTCTGATTCCATCAGTTGGAGCCGGGTTCTGGTTTAGCAGGTGGGAGTGAGATGTTTGACCTTGTTTAAACCCATAAATCTAATCTCATCATCCATCATCCAGTCAATTATTTGTCATTTGTGTCATGATCAACTGCTTCAGGGGATGAGTTGGGTCCCAGGTTTCCCAACAGTCAATCTCAGTTTTTTCTTTGGAGACTTAGCTGATGCCCTCAGCTCAGTCAACTTACGGTCATGAGATACTCTTATTCAAGCCAAGAGAAGTGCCCTGCAGTGATTCTATAATAGCATTAGAATGGAAAATTAAAATAATATGAATGCTCTTTTGGCGGTGTTATGAAATGTTTACAAAGTGATAGCAATATTATAATGTAAATATTGTGCCTAATAAGTGTGTTAAAAGTGCTTTTGAAAGTCACAATTGATGTGTTTTTCCACAAACCTGTCTTGTAGTTCATTATGGAAGAACTGTAACATAAGAGGATCGTGTCATTGAAGAATTTTTCACTTCTCTAAGTCTGCTAAAACTTTTGTCTCCCGTTCCTGAACGTTCCTGACATTTCATAGTCAGCTGGTTTAGTGCAGTTTGTAGGATGATGGGAAACAAGGCATTAAGGAAGGAATACAAACTGAACTGTGCTAATGCTCAGGTGTAAGACAGGGTAAGTTATACAAATGCTGAAGTTGAGTTCGGTTTTCGTCTTTAATTCCTCTTTTATCTTTGTTCTTCCGTGGACTGCCTCTCGGTTTCCAGGCTGTCACAGTGAAGGGGCATAATGGGCCTGAGAAGATCAACCCATCTAAAGAGGGATTTGGAACCTTTCACCTCGGAGAAATCCAGGCTGGGAGAAGCATCGGAGTTCATAAATGTGCACAAGTGCACATTTTCAAGAGATGTTATTACCCGTACCTGCGCTTTCCTGGAAAATCTCATCAAAATATAACTAAAGAAACTGATTGAATTTTTCTTTTAGAATTGAAAAATATGATTTAACTAAAAAAGCCTAAACATCATCGAGTGATGTACTGTTTGACTCAACAATAGGCTTAGTTTGCTTAACATTGCATGGCTTCTTATTAGATTATTTTTAACAAGCATCCAATTGAATATTTTGCCAATCTAATCAGATGGGTTATGATAAACTCCTTGAGAACAGAATTGCACTGCTATTCTTTGTCAATGCTATAAAATCCATAAAGCCAATAGAAATGCTAAAGACATATGAGCCTTAAAAACATTACCAGAAATATATTGCAGCCCAGAACCTACATGTGGAATGATGTTATGTTATGAAGGATTGATCTTTGTGTTTCTTGAAATAATTAGCAATGATTTTTGGGCGTATGCATTGTGTGCGATTGCATATGTTTTTGTGCCATTTTCTCCAACCAGCATGGATTTGTTTATGTTTTCCTATTTGCCAAATGAGTTTTGTTTGAAAGTCTTAACTACAAAGACACTACTAGACATATAATATTAATCGTAGCAATTTTAATTTAAGAATGAATAAACACGTTCTCTCTACCGTTTTAAGTGGCGTACGGTATACTGTAAAGTCTAGTACTAGTATACTCCTTTACCTTATTTAAAATACACTGATATGTAAATGTGAGGATGGCATTCTTTATGAATGTGTATTACAGCTTGAGATAAATGATAAATATAGTATGGGCATGTAGTCAATAATTTAAGAAGGCTCTACACTCCTGAAGCAGCTACAAAGTAATGCGGAAGTGGAAAGACCATCTCTCTCTCACACACAGGGTGTATTTTTAGGTGTGTTTATTAAAGCCTAAGAAGCTATGCTGCTGACAACCATTAATCACTATATACTAATTAACAAAAGTTTCTTTCATGTTCTGCTCAAAGATGTTAGAAAATGAACTCCCTTGTCATTTTCAATGCAAAGGACAAACAAATGCTAATAAGAGCTGTCCCTTTTCAAAGAGAACATATACTACAGCTCCCTACTAGGTATAAGGGCCAATTGGTGAGGCTGGGCCGTATATATTAAGAGGAAAGTATTCTTAATTGCCTGTTTGCCTATTCTTAATCAACATGCTTTAATTAATATCATTATTGAAATTAAAGTTTTAAATGTTTGCAGCTCTGGGACAAAATAATTTCTTCTGACAGGTATCAGCAGAATGTTAGTGATAACATAACTGATATTGTATGACCATCGGTCATGAGTGAGTAGTACACATATACCTAAATAAATCTGATCTCCCTGTGTCCGATGCAATAAGCTGGAGAAATGCATTTACGAAATAAGCCCTGATTTGCTGGCTGCATTTGGCAGATAGCCAAAGGCAACACAGCAACATAAGCAAAGGATGTAATGTTGTTTACTGAGACTGAATCAAATAAGAAATGACAAACCACACTGTCTGATTCTAAAAATTACACTGAACATTACTGTTAAATTGTCTTTATTGTTTGCTGGAGTTCCTTCTTTGTCATTGGGACATTTTTTTTATTTATTTATTTATTTATTTTTTTGTAAGCGGGGGCAGTAAAGTAGTTGTTGTTGATGGCCCAAAGCATTTTTGGTTTTGTTGATAATTTGAGCCAGAAAAAGTAAAGATAATTGGGTCAGGTGAATAATTTAGAAATGGTGGAAGGAACACATTAGTATCCAAATGACTGTGCTGTTGTAGTATAAAATGATTCACAAGTTGTTCATGTCATAATTGTAGTTTTTCTCATGTCAGAGTTGATATATTAGTCATTTCCCTCTAAGCGTTGTGGAAACATCTTGTGTTTTTGAAAAGCTAACTGGGTTATGAGATACAATGTGAAGAACATGAGATTTAGTCCTGGCACTAACACAGTATCAGCCAGGCTTTGGTAGGAACAACAATAGCGGGGCCTCCACAATATCAAATTTTAGAATCAGGAGTTTATGAGCAAAGCTTTCACTGGACAAGAGGACCTCGGGGCCTTATAGCCTGAAGAAAGGCAATTACTTGTGTTGGTATTATTGTGTGATGGATCCTATTTGTTGGTGACCTGTGAAACATGGAGTACAATATACCATGTCTGTGAAAGCTAGTGCATACACTGGTAAAACGGTGTTTTTGTGAAATGTATGTATCCATAGTGCAGTTTGGTTTAAAAAAAAAAAATCAAAATTAGTCCATCTGGCCTTTATACAGCATTTCTAGCTGATTATTGTAGGCGATTTTAATGTCCACGGAGATGCTGAAAATGATGCATTTAATTCTTCTTCAATGTCCTGAGAGAACACAATGCAGAGTAGCTAGCTAAACCTCACTACCAGAGAAGTCGATTGTTTTGTTGTTACATCCTCACTGCGTACAACTCAAAGTGTCAAATAAGAGATGCATGCACCTTAAAGTAGATAACTCATAAGATGGTGAGTTGTTTTATTAATTTTAAAGACCTTCGTTTGCATGTTTGTTTTAAAAAAAAAGCCCTCCGTAAAGCTAGCACACTGTCACTGATCACGTAAAACAGGAACTACAAGGTTTCTTTTCAGCACTGTGGCTAGGCTGGCAAAGAGACAGAGCTATATATCCTTATACAGAAAAAAATGTAGTAGTTGTCAAACAGCTGGATGATCATTGGACATTGGAGTGATATATTTTGAAGAGTGTTACTTAGAATTTAGAGTTCATCATAACAAAGAAACAGCACACAGAATCTAGTGAAGGTTACGAATGACCTTCTTTTGGCCTCTTATCATATTAGATCTCAGTGCAGTGTTCGACGTTAAAGAAGTTGTGCTGCACTGGTATGAATTATATCTGTCTGATATATTCCAGTTTGTTCATGTAAATGGGAAATCTTCTTTACATACTATAAAGTTAGTCATGGAGATCCACAGGGTTCTGTGCTGGGACCAAGACTATTTACATTATACAAGCTTTCCATAGGCAATATTTAAAAACAAACTAACCAGCTAACAAAAAAAACCAAAACATTGCAAACATGTTATTACTATAGAGGCAATACCTGTTTTATTTATTTATTCATACCAAATGATAAAAATAAAATGATAAAGCTGCAGGCATATAGCAAGCAAGACATATAGCCCAGGATGGCCTTTAATTTCCGGCAACTTTTAATTATTGTAATTGGCCCTAAAAACCTCAGAAACACAGTGTCTAACCATTTGTTTGCTCTGGACGGGATTACCTTGTTCTCAAGTAGCACAGTGAGGAATCTTGGAGTCATTTTCGACCAGGTAATGTCCGTCAATGGAACAACAAATATAAAGGACTGCTTTCATTCATTTGCACAATATTGGTAAAATTGGAAATATCCTGTCTTGTGATGTTCAAAAATTAGGTCATGCATTTATTACCTCTAGGCTGGACTATTGTTATTCATTATTATCAAGTTGTCCTAATACCCAAAAAATCCTTCAGTGCTAATCTGTGGTCCCCTTTAGCATTTTCACAGGAACCCTTCATATTTCTCCCATATTAGCTTCTCTGCACTGGGTTCCTGTTAAGTCCAGAGCTGAATTTAAAATCACTTTCTTCATATAAAACATCTTGAATGACCAGGTCCAGTCATAACTTAAAGCGGTCATACTAGAATTTTGTACCAATACAAAATTTTGCTCTGAGACTGGCTTACTTCCTTTTCCTATAAGGGAAATTTTTTGAGGCTGATTTTTCAGTTGTCAGGCTCCTGACCATCCATTAGTTATGCTACAATCCAGTCTTTAAGTCTGATGTCATTAGCTGTTTCCGGGTCCAAACTCTGCTACAGGTCCCAAAGCCAAACGAACACTGCAGCATCACTGAGAGTTACAAACTAAATTCTTTCATCCTTCATAAAATGATCATTGTGGCTGCTCTACCAGGTGTAACAATTAAGTTTAAAATCCAGGCATCCATGAAAACAGAATTTATCAAATTTAACGGAATTAGAAGTTAGCAGCGAGTTAGCTCGCTAGTTTCCACCTAAACATAATATACCATGTTTTGACTGAGGGATTTCTGAAAAAATTAAAACATACAGCTCTGCTGTCACTTCCGACTTAAATAAAGGCAGAAAACTAAACAGCAGTGACGTTTGTAGGGTTACTGAAGTTGGGCTAGCTGGTATTTATGTGATGCTATGTGATGGCTAGCTACGCAACTGTGGTTAGCATAATATAAACACATTAGTGCAGCGAAGCTGGAGGAGAACCCTAACTTTTTTCCACTCGATAACAGTTCATGTGAGGGTTCCCGATGCGATTGCATTCCAGGATGCTGTAAACGGACCAAACTTCAGTCAAGAGAAAAACTGAGATAATCCATCCACAATACGAGGTTAGTCGTTAATATACTGCTGCACGGGCTGGGCTGTAGTTATATCGTAACGTATTACAACGGAACTTTAAAATGAATAGAGGTAATAATAAAAACCGAGAGAGGCCGGCAGTGACCACTGCCGTTTTTAGGGGCTTGTACAGATTAAATAGAAAAAGATACAAAGCATTAAAACATGTTAAAAATAGAACAGCCTTAATAAACGCAGAGTAGTTGTGACGCAGAAGCAGGGTTCACACATCATCACTTAAAGACCGGATAGGCTTAGGATGCGGAGATATACTGAGCATTTTTTCTTTACTCATCTCTTGTCTTTGTGTTTATACACCACTACAACTGTTAATCATTATTGTTAAACTCTGACTCTTTTTTCCTATAGTGTATCTTTTATCTTGACACCCTCTGCTTTCTTCTCCTTCTTTTGCAGATGGCTACCTCTCATTGAGGTTTGTATGTCTTTAAAGGGAGTTTTTCCTTCCCACTGTCAGCAAGTGCTTGTTCATAGGGGTCTTCTTTTTGTTGAGGTTTTCTGTCTAATATTGCAGGGTCTTTATCCTACAATTTGAAATGGCTTAAGGCAACTGTTGTTAAATTGGAGCCATATAAATGAATCTGAATTAAAGTGAATCATGGTGATTCAGTTTCAGTACACTTTAACAACCTTTAATTAATCATAACATTTTGGATAATTAAACAATGAAAAATGACGACTAGTAATACATTTCCGAGACCTGATATAGAGATATCAAATGGCCCAGAAAATCAATAGCATGCATTTGTTTAATAATGTTACAGGAAGTTCAAGGTGGGGACGTGGAGCAGATGGAGGCAATATGAAAACAGAGCAACAGCTGAAACAAACGAGAGACATCTTGCCAGAGAGCTGCCGTCACTTTTCAACACACTGGATCAGGCAAGACAAGGGCAACCCCACAGGGGGCCTAATGCTCACTCCGATCTTGAACCTTTCATTTCTCTCCATAACAAAACAGGGAGTGTTGGTCTCTGTCATGCAGAGGCTTGTTTATTCCACTGTAATATAAGTCACAGCACTTAGCGAGTAAAATCTAAAGTCCACTGGAACTGTTCAGTATGCTAATATATACTGCTCAAAAAATATTAAGGCGATACTTGAATCACGCATCAGATCTTGATGAATGACAATATTCATTACTGTCATTTATGGTATAATTTGCTGAGAATCAAAATTGCAGCTGAAATCAATGTAAAAATGTTTGAGTGTTACCTTAATATTTTGAGCAATAAAACCATTATTTACAGTGCTCACTGTGGTGCAGGCTGGACATATTCAGCCTTAATTTACAACCATAACATTTCTGAAACAATAATTCATGATCTACATGTTTTCTAGAGGTTTCTGTTAAAGCAGACAAGTACATTCTTCACTCTGTCACATGTTTTACACCACCTTTTCCACGACCACTCCACCAGGTCTCATCCAGGGCCATCTCTGTCATTGTACAGTATATGTAATATGTCCCAACAGAGCACCTGGGGAACTGACCATGCTAACACCTGGGACACACAAACACACACACAGATTCTCCCATCAGGTCCTGTTGGATAGAATAACACCCCGCGGAGCTGCTCCAGTGCCACCTGGGTCCCACTCTCTCTCGCTTTTTCTCTCTTTTCCTGCACCATCCCACTGCAACATGGTCATGTCACTGCCAATCAGGCCTTCCTGTCACTGCACTGTGGTGTGCGTGTATGTAAGGCAATTGCACTGCCTCACCCCTGGAGTGGACACAGAGAGGCAGACAGTGATGGAGGCTGCCACCTAACAGCCTCTAATAGCACCTGACATGGCGTTACACACAGTTACAATCTATGTGCCGCCCAGCTGAGTTTGGGTTAGGATAGGACTGGCGAGGTGGGGGATGAAGAAGACAGGGCTTTGGGTGGGGTTTATGTGGCTTAAGAAAGACAGCGTATTGCATTTAAACTATATAAATAGTTTATATAAAACTGCTCTTATAAGTCTTAATTCATATTTTTGTTGTTACATGCAATAACAGCCAAATTTTACCACAGACTTTTATCACATTTTGGCCTCTTTTAACATTTCAAAATGATAATATACACTTTCAGTTCTTCAGTTTCTGTCCATACTATGTGTCCTTCACACTAGCCATATATCTTTGTTAGAGGATTAACCCTAATCCACCTCTAATTAATCTCATCCTATATAACTTTTCATAACACATTCAAAGTTTCTCCTTTTTACTCCTCGGGATAAAACCATTTGTCCTGTACAGTTCAAACAGGGCTTAAGTGAGGATGACCCATGCTGCCTATCTTTCTATGCCAGCTGACACTGTTTGTGACCCCTGAGCAGATGTTCCTTGTAATAATCTGCAGTTGAGAGAGGCATGCACGCCAGGTGGAGATCCTGGGGTGCACTCCCAAACGATTTCCCTGTATAAAACAAAAGGAGCTTTGAGGTATCAGCTTTCGGTGACACAAAGATTGGGGTGTAAGGGCCTGCAGAGGAGAGTACTTTTAATACAATTAGAGGTCTTTAGAAACAGGCAGCAGGGCTAAGCAGGCAAACAGGGCACTAACTGACTGACTGACTGCTGGGCTGACTTGGCAAGATAAAGACAAAGATGTTTAGACGGGCACAAACAAGCTTTTAAAATGATACAAAGTGCAATGTCGTGGCAGGTGTTGAGGTAAGAGAAAATAAAGAGGTGGAAATGAGAGAGCCGTTGGATGATATTCCATAATCTCTGTAAAACTACCTGGATCTGGTTTTAGTTTAGGAGGCTGGAGAGAGATGGGGGAGGCAAAGCAGAGGGAGAGAGTCAGTAAGTCAAAGACAGAGGAAAGAGAGACTGGGGGACTGGAGCCGCTTCAACCAAAGTCCCCTAAGCAAGGGCACAGCTCCTGTTACCTCCTGCTAATGGAGTAGGGCTATTTCAGTAGCATTGATTGACTGCTTTCTTCCTCTGAGCAGCAACTTTCTCATATCTGGGGGAAAATAGATCATAAGCACCCCGGCAGATGAGAGCAGGCTGGTGGAAAGAGGATGATGTTGGTGGCATGAACATCCTTCTGTCTTCTTCCTTATCCTCACTCTCACTCTTCCTCTTCCTTTCTGTG